>NC_143562.1:34518750-34832812 GCF_054136105.1 Typopeltis vanoorti
GATTTTTGGGTTTATAACAAAAAAAAAACGTAATCTACGCACCACGCCAGGTCAGTATGCAAGTCTGCATCACTTTATCCACAGCTCATCGTCGTGGCGCACATTTTCAGTGGTGCTGTCTCCATAAAAATTAGACAGGACACCAATTAGCTAATGTACACTTTACAGATGAGAGTCGTTTTTGTATTTTCTCTGATTCTAGACTACACTTTATCTGGTGTAAAAGTAGTACTGCTTACCATCGCGAGAATGTTCTTGAAAGGGGATAGATACAGCGGTGCTGGGGTCATGGTGTGGGGAGGCATTATGCTTAATGAATGCATCGAACTACAAGTGCTGGAAAAAGGAACCATGACTGGTGAACGATATTGCAACGAAGTTCTTGAACGTCATGTTCGATTCTTCCGTGGTGCTGCAGAGGAAGAAATCATTTTTATGGACATCACATTGTATACGAGCACTGTGGATAGTTCTGGAGACCGAGGATAATAATCGAATCGAGTGGCCAGCACGCTCCCCAGATCTCAACACCATAGAACACCTTTGAGACGCAACAGGGAGACTCATTACTGCTCGAAATTCTCCTCCAGTAAACGAACAAAGCCTTATCCTCAGTGGCGTAGCTAGAGCTGTTGTCGCCCAGGGTGGTCCCTGAGTTTTCTGCCCCTCTCACTACACACCAAAAATACTACAAAAAAGTCAAAACGACGTATACGGAAATAAATTAAAACACACTATGTTTATTTTTGAAGTAAAACTTTAATTTCAGCATTCTAAAATGTTATTTTTCTTGCTTTTCTGTTAACAAAATCGTCGATGACATTGGCGAAGTCTATTTCATAGTAATGGAGGTAATTCTTAATCAAATTTTATTTAATAAAACTCCTCTAACAACTTGCAACACTTACAGCAATTGTGAGGAAAATTCGCAGTAGGATTACAATATTTGGAAATGAGTTCTCCAGACTGTATTTTAGAATTAACTGCAAAAGTTCAAAAAGGTTCAAAGTGACTCTCGGGGCGGACCGCCGCCTTCGCACCCCCCCCCCCCAGCTACGCCACTGCTTATCCTTACTCTGATGGAGGAATATACCAGTCTGCCTTAAGAATTCCTGAATCACTTGGTACTAAGCATGGTACAACTTTGTAAGATCTGCATTGCAGTTCGGGATGTAAATATTCCATATTGAAATGTCTCTCTCTCTCTCTCTCTCTCTCTCTCTGCATAGTTTTCTGTAAGCATGGTGCTTTAATTCCTTAACTATGTCCTTAGGATATTTGTAATTTTTGCCAAAAACGTAATTGTAATTGCAATTTGCAATTTATAATTTTGTGTAATATAATTTCTTAGTATGCTGGCAATAAAGTTATGTCCACATTTGGCTGTAGTCGTGATTTTTTTTTCTTTTTTTCATACAGAGGTGAAAATGTCGTTCGTCCTTAGCTTTTGGACACCAGTGTAATAATCGAAGGAAAGGAGGGACTAAAATAAGGAGTTAATGGAGAGGAGTAAAAAGAAAAAGATTTAGAAATTTAGCAGTTATCGTAGAGAAGTCATAATTTTTCAATAAATCCAACGTAGTGTGGAAGTGTGTATGTGCGCTACTGTGTATTAATCTCGTCTCTTTCGTGGAATGATATAATCCCACAAACACAAGCCAGTTATCACTTACTAATTTGTAAGACTGTGTGTGTGTGTGTGTGTGTGTTGACAAAGTATTTGGACACCTTACGTGCCATGCAAATTTTGGATCCTACCACATGCAAATATTCAAGGACTGTCTGTGTAAGTCTGATAATAAAAAGTGAAACGTGTTGCATGTTTTGTACTGTACTCGATGCCAAGATGCCTCGTTCAGCTGAACTGACAGACTGCCAACGTGGGATTTTAGTTGGGCGTGATCAGTGGTCTTTCCGTCCGTGTATTATAATCGTCTTACTATATTGAACTCCACTGTTGTTGATGTCATTCGTTGAGCATAACGATGGTAGTGGCCCACATAGCAGAAAAATGCCCTGTGGGGCTACCATAGTCGCTGACCGAGATCGACGAGCTCTGTTTCGTAATGTTCGAGCATCCCGCACGCCCTCAGTCGCGGCGGACTTCGCAATCAACATGGAAAAGGGTTCTGTGGAGTGAGAATCACGCTTCCAAATGTTCTGATGGTCGTGTTTGGATATGAAGATTACCCGGGGAAACGGTTGCTGCAGGACTGCATCATTCCAGCTGTCACGTTTGGTGCAGGGAGTGTTTCAGTCGGATGGGGCTTTATGTACGTGCCCAAAATCATGGTATATCTGATGGCTATCTGAATATCCTGGAGAACTTCATGCTTCCGACGCTGTGGAAGTACTTCGGCAGCGACCCTAGCATGTTTCAGCACGACAATTCTCCATGCTATACTACACTGCGTGTCCGAGCTTGGTTTCCACAAAACAACGTTGAAGTGTTGGACTGGCCAGCTCAGAGGTCAGACCTCGATCCCATTGAACATCTTGGGAACAAATTAGAACCCCGAAGCGAGGAATGGAAGAATATTCCTGTTGCGACGTATCAGAAATTGGTTGAAAGCATATTCTGAAGGACAGTTACTGTTCATTCAGGCCGAAATTGGTTCCACTCTGCACCAGAAATATAATTAAAACGCATTTTTTGACCGCAGTGAGGTGTCCAAATACTTTTATCAACATAGTGTATTGATAAAATGTGTTGATATATATAAATAAGTATTAATATATATATGACATTTTCGCCAGAAAGATTGTAAACCTATGATATATTAGTACCATGGGTATGCTAAAGAGTTAACTGATTTGAAAATTATTCCTGAGCTAAATGTTTTTTTTTTCTTTTTCCCGATTCCTGTAATATATTAGTATATGAAATGAAAGTCATCTACCACCTAAAAAGTCACGATGAAACCATTACAATTTAACTAACTCTTTCATAGAATGAGATTATATTTAAAAAAAAAAAAAAAGAAGAAGAAGAAAAGAAAAGGACTTTTAGCATGGCTGTTCAAATCTTTGTAAAAATGTTGTATGTATAAATTATGTAGAAAAAAAAAAAGCATAAATACATTTTGATTTTCTTTTAACAATAGTTACTGCGAGATATTGTCGTTCGGCTGGCTGAACAACGAAAAATCAGTGCAATTATTTAATTTACATGCGCTATGTGTATATATATCCACCCACAGAGGGTGTGGATATAAGAATCTATCAAGAGGCGAGCACACAGTCATGTAGTGAGAATAACGGCAAGTTTCCACTTTCTTATAGTCTGCGACCTTCACGCTGTTTCACAATAACAAGGATGGGCGTGTTTATTGAAGCAGCATGGGAACGTTGAACGGATACAAGAAATGGGACACAGAGGTCGCTGTTAGTCCTGCTTGTTGGAATTTTTAGATCGCAATGAGATAATATACAGCGAGAGTCTTTGTCTAGAGCGAAGTATACCCACTTATGGAATTAATGTTTACTGCCTTGGACAATGACATATTACTTAGCTTGAGAAAAGAACAGAAAGAAAGAGTGATTTGCTGATTCAAGCAAGCGGCAAGCAGAGCTTCCTTTGCTGGAGTGGAGGAAGTTTTATTTTCACATCGCTTCAGCTGGCTCATTGTTTATGACTACCACTTCATGCTAACAACTTCTATACTTTCATACCGTACTTATTTAAGGATTGTACAACATGGAAGAAGATAAGTGATTTGGATGAAGTGGGGACCAGATTAAGAGAGAGAGAGAGATAAGCAGAAAAAGAGGGGGGTGGGGAATGATGACGCTGTTTAGCAGGCGATGATGATCTTCCAAAAAGTACCAAGCATCAAGTACGGTTGTCCTGTATGCATTTCAGATATGTAGAAAGATCATCTCTCTCCTTGAGGGGGGGGGGGAGGATTACGTTTGTTGTTAATCAAACCAGATTAGCATCTTAATTTTCTAGGCAAAAGTGTGACCTGTATGAAACAAAGCCGTTAGATAGTTTCTAGTTAATTTCGTGTTTCAAATATTAACAAACCATCATGTTACACATAGAAAATATATGGTTTATAAAGAGTTTTATTTAGTTAGAGCTTAGCATAGCTGTGCAGAAAATCATTTACTGACTACAAACCATTTTTGCAAATCCTTATCCATATCTTTGCACTTTCCGTGTGATTTTCTTTGCGCATGATGTTAGCATTTGTAAAGACGTTTCTGTTGATCGCATTCTTCACCACATTGTTTTCTACCAAAACATTTTCAAGCATTTGAGATCTCCATGCATAATGAAATTCAAGACTGTACTTAAGGAGTTTGGGTTCGGAAAATTTCTGGATTCTATTTTCTCAATCTCTCGATCTAATTTAATGGCATTTACTTGCCGTCGCTGTTCAAATAATGGTTCCATTGATGCAGCCAAGTTCAACATGCGTTCGTGCTACTCACGAAAATATTTACAAGAGCCAACTTTTTTTCTTTTTTTTTTTAATCCTGATTATGCCATAAAATATTCATTACAGCACCAGCTTTAATGTTGGCATGGAAGAGAAAAAAAAAAATTTGCCGGGTTTCTGAAATTGTTATTTTTGTTATTGGTATTATTATTGTTGTTGTTATTATTTTTTTTTTTGATAATTATCAAATATGTGGACAAAAAATCAGTTAACACCTTTTATTCCCTTATAGGGAGTAGGCGAGGCCTTCATATCCTATCTAGCTTTTGGAGACTGAGTGGACAGTTCAATCTCCACCAGTAGCCAATTAGAGATATCTGTCCATGTCTCTCACTAATTATAGCAGCCACCGATGAAGACGATGGCAAACAAGTGCTGCCATCTCTTGGTACCTAATCCTAACAAGATATGTTACTATCTGAAATAATGTGGGTACTACGGTCGATTTTCTTGAGTTTATAGGATGAAAAACTAGCTTGCCCATGCCAGAGATTTAATTCGGGAACCGGTCGAAGAAAGGCTTAGAAAAAGTTCCTCCAATCGGCGACTAGACTTGAACTTGAACTAGACTTGAACTCTGACTTCGAGCGACCAAGCGCAGAGGACGCAAGCGTCACTTCCACTGAGCTACACAGACCTTATATTTGGACAACAGTTGGCTATAAATACTTTTACAAAGTCGTTGAGTAAGGTCGTTGTCATGGAGGAGTTTGGTATTGTGCATTGGTTTCAATTATTCAGAAGGAAGGAATCTACAACATTGGTATATTATTATTATTATTATTATTATTATTATTAAGAGAGACCTCCAGGGAGTCAGGAACTCATCGAGGAAGGCCACATACTACACGCACCAGCTATCATACTTATTCTTGAACTCATTCACACTGCGTGCACACACAACCTCCAATGGCAATCCATTCCAATCATGCACCACTCTATGAGAGAAAAATCTAGATCTCACCCTTTCTTAGTAGCATTGTTCATTTTCAGCTTCTAAGGATACCCTCTTGTCCTTTCTCCACCCTTCATGAAATATAATTATATTTCATTGAGGGTGGAACCTTTCAGAAGTTTGGAAGTCTCAATCATATCACCACTCTTTCTCCTGTTTGCTAATGTCTGCAGTCTACAAATTCCCAATCTGTCTTCACACTCTCAGCATTCCACATCCTGATATCATTTATAACCCCCCTCCTTTGTACTCTCTCCACTGCATTAGAATCACAACGGAAACCAGGAAACTAGATATGCTCACAATAGTCCAAGTGAGGTCTTATCAAGGCTTTGTAAAGCAGAAAAACGACATCCGTATCTTTAAATGTTAAAATTCATTTCAGCATTGCAATTATCTTTTGAGTTGTATTTGCAATATTTGCTACATGTCCATACTTCAACTCCCTATCTACTAAAACTCCAAGATGCCTAGCTTGATCAGAGTCTTCTATCATAATCCCACCAATATAATACGACATTGGATATCTAATCACGGCAAATTGCATCTCCGCGGATTTTGTTGCAGTTTTCTCCTAGTCTGTAGCACAGGATTCAGGTTTTTTTGTTTTTTTTTTAGTCTGAGGTATATGTGCTATTATTTGAAGTCTTTGTAACTTTTAGCTATGATCTGCAATGGTCAAGCTATTATCATGCCTGGTATCATACCAGCATCTGAAAATCCGTAAAACCTAAAGCCAGTGTTTCAAGCTTTCTTACTGTTCGTTAGATTCGCTGACATATATGGATGCTCTTGATTTGTCACAGCCGATCACAGAAAATTAATTTCAGAAATCATTTAAATTATTGAATAATTATTGTACATCTGTTTCTGTTTGTTGATTTTTGTAACCAGTAATAGTAGAATAGATGAACAATTCATTTTTTCCCAATTTTACACGATGTGTCTAAGAGAATTTCCTGCACCTAGTTCGCCTTGTTTTGCTAATTCTGTTGGTTTTCCCATTATAGACTGAACTGACGCCAATAATTTCTTTCTCAGTTAGTCTGCTTTCAAAGAGCTATTAGTTAGTTTGCTCAATTTCGACGAAATTTGATACTCCTTCATGCATAAAATATCAATGCCTCTTCCCAAGCAGAGTTATTGCTTGCTTGCTGTCCTTAATTTTAAACCAATGGCTTATCTGCATTCTAACTATGGATACAATTTTTAATGATAATCCTATCAGTGAGAGGTAATAAACCAGGAGCACATTAGTACTGTCAATGGGTAGATAATATTTGAATCTTACTGTAAGTGACCAAACTGGTAATTTTTTCCTTTCCACTTCATCTAGTGCTCAATCCACCACATTTAAGTAAATAACCTTTATCTAGTGTCCCATTACTTCCAGCTTCCGAATTTGTTATAAATTTTGTTCTATTTTGGAACTGTGATCTCTCTATTCTATACGATCTCCCTGAATATATGAAGAACTGAAGCTTGGGTATGTTAATCACGAGCAGAAATAGTGTGGAAAGGATTTTTTCCCCTCCCTATAAGATGAATTACTTATCTTTACACCTCTCCCGCATTTTTCCTCTTGAAAAATAGGTGAGCCAATCTGAATTTTCATGTAAGAACACACATTCCGATGGTCTCAACACTGATTCTGAATAACTCATTCCTAGCCGTGTATTCACATGGGCTCCGTAGTTTGCATTTATGTTGTAAACATTGCCATTACTCAGTTTAATACTTGTACGTCGACAATAGCGCAATGTCTACAGTGTGTTCTAAAAACATTTGAACAAGTTAAATGTGAGAACCGAGCAAATGACTTATGCTCAGTTAGATTAAACTTTCTTAAGCTAGACATTTCTTATAATTCAAGGACCTTTTTGTAAGTAGGACGAGACTTAATGCCAGTTTTTAAACAATTACATGATTCACAGTCATTAGTGCAAACTTTTGTTGCTGTGGAGCCTTGACACTTCTTCTAATGAACCGCATCGAACACTCTTTTAGTGTTGCGTTCAGATTTACAGACTTGATTTTCTGGTAAGATGAAGCAGTTAATGCGTTCTCTCTCTCTCTCTCTCTCTCTCATTGTGAAGAATATTTTCATTAAATATACGCACGTGTGTATTTGATCACATTATAAAGTGCGTATAATGGTTGATAAAAACGGTTAGTTGTTAGGTATATAAAACTAATCGTTTTTATCAACCACTGTAACGTTGTTTATTGTGTAAGTATGAACGGGAAAGTTCCACAAACTGCTACAGATAATTAGGTTAAATGCGTCCACCAATTATGTACCGTTGAATTATTCTGGGAATTGTAATTAAAACGGAGAATAAACTTATAAGCAGAAACCGGACGGCTGCAAGACATTTTGTCGCCTACAGAGGCGAAGGGTAATGTAGCGTGTTATTCAATTTTATATTTGAGAAAACAGTAATAAGATTACATTAACTCTTTCTTTTAATGTCATACGGTGATCAGCATTCATAGTTACGAATTTAGGGACACAAAACACTCTAGTGGTAAAACAAAATTTAAAAAAAAAAACTGCAATAAACTCTGCTAAAGTCCTCCTTACTAAGATTTTCTTCCGGACTTGTACAGTTCAGGTTGCTATTGAATGTTAAAAAAAAAAAAAAAAAAAAAAAAAAACATTCACCAAGTCTTCTTGTATTGAGATTTTTCTTTGGCTTATTCTCTGGTTGCTGTAATGGTTGCAAATGGGTCCTTCACATTTTTGGAATTGTTAGACTATCATTTTTGTTCAGGTTAGGATTGTGTTTTGAGCATTTCACATGCTTCTTTAAATTTCCTCTCGAACCAGGTTTTGGTGCGGGGCAGGGACTTGGTACCTTTCCAATTAATTCTGTGGTATGTCTGGAGTGCGTGGTCTGAAAGGCCGGTTTTTCCAAATTGAAATGGTACCAAGTCCCACCCACCTGAACAAAAATAACGGTCTAACCCAGGGACGAATGCTGGTCTTGAAATTCACGCTTGCTCTTGTTATCATTAAGGGAATGAGAAGTGTGATTGAAGTCTGATTAGTGGAATAATGAATTACTGACCATTTAAAACTATATATTTAGAAATTTATGTACATTTAATCATACAAATACAACATTTATTTCACAAATGATATTCTATCTTTTTCAATTTAGCTACTTGAATACAAATTCTACCCTACGGTTCTTCTTTATGAACTGGTCAATAACATCGTCATAAAAAGTTGGTTTTAACTTAATTTTCCCAAGCAACATGCACACTTGTAAAGGCTGACTGAAGCTCACTGGCTGGAGTTACTTTGACTGCGTATGGCCTGTGTTTAAGCAACAGGTTGAGATGACGTGGAGGGAGCGGAAATGGCTATGCGCGCGCATGAAATCACAGTGCTGAAGCGAGGACCTGGATGCGCCCACACCGCGCAAGCCAAGGTAGCTTGATTAGTGTCGGCCTTCGATACACAACGCAAAGCTCAATTATTGCCGCGCAAGCTTAAGACGTCTGTCTACAAAAATAAAAGTCTAAATGGAATGCTTATAAATGCATGCATTCATTAACAAACAAATTACTTCTTTCTCAATTAATGAGCTTGAGCAGCAAGCATAGCAAGCATGGGGAATTCGCCACTGGTCTAACCATTCCAAGAATGTGGAGGACCCATTTGCAACCATTATAGCAACCAGAACCAGCCAAAGAAAAATCTCAATACAAGAAGACCTGGTGAAGTTTTATTTTTTTTTTAACATTCAGTAGCAATCTGAACTGTACAAGTCCCATTTGTAACATAACAATTTTACACCATTTCGATTTTTTTCCCCTCTAATTTTGGCACTAAAAATCGTTCGATTGAAACTGAAAGTGACACAACCTGAAAAAGTTTAGGAGGGTTCCAAATGCCAAATTTAAGTAAAATCCATCAGTGAGAACAGCTGTGCTATGCGTACGAACGGCCAGACATAATTAATGCAATAGTTTAATGTCTAATCGTTTAATAATTATTACAAAAGAGGGATAAGAACCAGATAATTGCATAATCAAATATTTGACTGACAGATGAATCCAGTTTAGGCCTTATCCAAAGGCCAGGAATCGCCAAGATGTCCGTAATAGTGCTTTTTATGGAATAGAAATAGTGTTATTTATAAAACATAAAATCAAAAATTTTTAACATTAAAACATTGTACTGCATGCAAAAATAAGCAGGAAAATATCATATTTGTTAAACATGGATGATCATAAACTATATCTGGGATGCTCAGCTTTTCCAAATGGTTTTTAAATACCCTTGATATTTCTCCTATGACAACTGGAATTGTTGATGCCTTTTGTTCCAAATTCTTTAAGTTTCATCCAGAACTCTATCTTGGTCATTTTTCATGTACTTTTTCTTCTACTTTGATATTCCCTGGTAAGTGGAATAGCAACTACACATGTTGTTCTTGTTTCACTACAACGATGTCAGTAGTAGGGGTGGCACTTCTGACAAGATCAAGATCAAGATAAGATAAGGAATCGTGACGTCATTGAGATGATGACGCCATTGTGAGTGACGTGATGAGTTTGGAATGTTTGGAATTTCCCTGGGGAAAGATGTGTCAGTGACATCAGTTCTTGTGTTTTGGTTAGCGTAGGCATTGTGGGTGATGTTAGAGATAAAGATTCGTGTCGTGATTGGTGGGGGAGTTTAAACAAGATCAAGATAAGATAAGATAAGGAATCGTGTCGTGGATGTTTGTAGTTATTAGATGTAGATAAGTGACATCATTTGTTAGTTGTAAATAAGTAACGTTATTGTTTTGAATGGAAAAGGAAGATATTAGTGGATAAGGATTTGTGTCGTGATTCGTGGGACACTTCTAACAAGAACAAGATCAAGATAAGATAAGGAGTCATGACGTGTATGTGTGTTGTGTTCAGATGAAGATAAGTGACGTAATTGTTAGTTGTAAATAAGTGACATTATTGTTTTGAATGGAGAAGGAAGATATTATTAGTAGATAAGGATTCGTGTCGTGATTGGTGGGATATTATGAACAAAATAGGGTAGGGTGAATGGGGGGAAGGGACGTCTGTGTCTTGAATGTGTATTGTTATGAGCTGTAGATAAGTAAATGGTTTGCATATAGCATTATAGGTGATGGATAGTGATAAGATAAATTTTGGAATGTTTGGAATTTCTCTGGGCCCTCCCCCCCTTCTGTCAGGGACATCACGTGGTATGTTGGGTTCGCCTATAGTATTGTGGGTGTTATTTAGAGATAAGAATCGTGACATTATGTACTTGGAAATTTCTGGGGAACATATGTCTCTCTGTGATATCACAGTGTTTTGGTTTGCCTATGGAATTGTGGGCGATGTTTTTGAGATAAGATATCTTGGAATTTTCCCAGGGTGACACACATCTGTCATTGTCGTCATGCTTTGTCTTTGGTTGTCTATAGATGGCAGTACTAATTTTCCAATACATTTTGGGGTATTTCTTTCGTGTTAAAGGGTGGGAATTCTTAGAGTAGAGTCGTGATGGCGGCTGAGATTAGGCTTTTCTGAATAATTTAATTATATGCTGGTGTCCCTCAAACACACACTTTTTTTGTTCCATACCTCATACATATTATATTCTATATTCATATTCTAAAGACTATGGGAATTCTTTCTAGAAATTCTAATGATAATTACTTACAGTCTTTCCAGAATGGCTCATCAAAATGCGAATATTCCAAAAAAAGATATTCCAAAATAGTTGAATTTTATATCCACAGCACAGCACAAATGCTCACACAGAACAATATTTCTTTAAATAACCAGAAAATATAGTTGACTACATCATTTAAATTTCAACCTGTTTGGTTCTGTTCGTTTTCTTGGAGATTTCCGGTCTTAGTTTTCGATCATCTTTTCAGGCTATGGAACTATAGTTAGTCATTTTGTATACAACTAATCACATCCTGTCTTAGATGACCTGCAGTATTGTTCATAATTATAATTTCCCACTTTTTTTTCCTGCGCTTCTGGAGCTTCTCTGATTACCGACATCATGGAAGAAAAGTAAACTCAGTGCTTGCCTTTCTGTTAATCTCATTTATTTCCAGTCTTAGTTTGTAGTTCAGTCTGTTTTTATTAATCACATCCTGTAATATATGAGTTGCAGTATTGTTCAAAAGGTATCAGTTTCCCACGGTTGGATGTTTCTCAAATACTTACATATGACTAAGTGATTAGCATTCACATGATTGTGATGACACATATCCTAACTTATTCATTCCTGATTAAGGATTTTATACACTCATTGTTTTCAAGTAGATGGCTTGTTTGTTTGTTTTACATTTTGTGTAGCTAGGAAACTGGAATTTATTTCAAATGAATATTACCTCTGTAATATAAAAAAAAAAAAAAAAAAAAAAAAAAAAAATCAGCTAACGCCTTTTTATTCCCGTATACGGGAGTAGGCGAGGCCATTTAGCCCTATCTAACTTTTTGGAGACTGAGTGGGCAGTTCAATCTCCACTGGTACCCAATCAGAGACAGATGGCCCAAGGCTATCACTAATTAAGCGGTACGCAGTGAAGAGAGATGGCTCAAATGTGCCGCCATCTCGTGGTCCCTAACCCTAACACAAATATATTTTTTAATGTCTGAAATAATGTGGGTTCTACGGTCGATTTTCTTGAGTTTACAGGACGAAAAACCCGAGTTTCCGGGAGGAAAAACCTGCTTTCCCGTGCCAGAGATCGACTAACTCGGGAACCGGTCGAAAAAAGGCTTAGAAAAATTTCCTCTAGTCGCCGACTAGACTCGAAACCAAGACTTCCTTCGTGCGGCCAAGCGCGGTGGTGTGCAAACGCCACATCCACTGAGCTACACAGGCTCTCTCTGTAATATATACTTTGTTATATATACTCTGTAATATATACTCTGTAATATATACTTTGTTAATTTTTATGTTACCTTTTATTTGCCTGTAATATTATTAACAAATTGTATTTACTGCATTTAACATACAGAAATTAAATAAAGTGAAAAAAGGCAGTATTTTTTTTTCTTATTCTTCTGATTTAACATTTGCACTGATGTTCATAGTGTATGATTTGCCACTGGTACTTACGTAATGCACATGATTTTTCTCCATGTGACATTTCAAAACAAGTTGAACTATGGTTTTTACATAGTTCAACTATGTAAAACTCATTTCCATTAGTCCCAATTGATTGTTGTCCTCTCAGCCCAACATTTATTTCACTGTAGGGATATTTATATATATATTTTAACACAATTATTCTATTAGATATTCTTTCCAATACAAATAAATAATTATTTATTCTTATTTCAAATGAAAATTAGCTCAGAAAGAAGGAAAGAAAGAGAGAAAAAATGTTTACCCTCAAATAAATATTTATGATCATAGCAAACAAGAAATTCATCAGCTTTTTCAAAGTTTTGAAATTCATGCACGTATTGTTTTCATCATTTGGTATCATTTGAATGAAGAACGGGTCTGGCTGTTAAGTTCGTTAACGTTTTTTTTTTAATTTTTTTTCTCTTCCAATGACAAGTATTATTTGATATCTGCATGTTGATTCACTTGATTTTATCTGCACACTATGATGCCTTTTTTTCTACAGCAATCTTTTTAAGAGTTTTAGTAACATGTTGGGTTAAAATATCTAATGTCTACCTGTAAAACCACCAAATTCTAACAGATCGGATTTTCGAGTATGGGAACGAAATGTCTGCAGTCTCTCTGTAAAATTCTTATCTTACTTTGTGTGGGGAAAAGTAAAATTTGTATTTGTGTTATCTGGAGAGTACAAACCTTTTTTCTATACCAAAATTTAAAAGTTTAAGTCACGTTTTGGATTAAATTATCTGCTGAGAAAAAAATCTATTGAGAAAAAAAATTCATTTGTACTTTATTCATTTCAAACAACACAATTACATAATTTGCTATCACATGTGTCTTTTTTTTTCTTTTTTCATTCTCCTAATGAAATAGCATGTGTTGTCAAGTTTTGGAAAAAAAAAAATTTCGACTGCCATTCATATTTTTTCATATATTTTTAAACTTTTGTCATGTACAAATGTTTGAAAAGAAAAAAAATGTCCCTTCTTTTCTTTTCTGCACCAAGCTTTTGTAAGAGTTTGGTAACGTGATGGGTTAAAATATCTGCAGTCGCTCTGTAAAATAACCAAATTCTTCTCTTTGTGTGAGAAAAGGTAAAATTTGTATTTGTGTTATCTGGAGAGTACACACGTTTTTTCTATAACAAACTTGAAGAGTTTAAGTCACGTTTTGGGTTAAATTATCTGCTGTCTCTCTGTAAAACCACCAAATTCTAACAGATCGGATTTTCGATTATGTGAACGAATGTTTTCAGATAACTCAAACAATGTCAATAGGTAGCATTAGACAAATTTCTAAATAATTAATTACAGGATATCAGATTTCCCATGTTCCTGGCATTAATTTCACAGTAGTTATTTTTTTTTTACAATAACTAAACAGAATTGCATTAAAGTATAAAGTTATGGATTTAAATATCAAATTCTAAACTGAATAACCGAGTAAAAATTTCACTGTGGAAAACACAACAACACACATCTTTGTTCGTTTAAGTTTAAAAATTCATATTTTATTTTACTGAAATATTATTTACAAAGAAAAAAAATTCGAACCTTGTAATTACCTAAAAATATTTCACAATATTTAGTTTACACTCTTAACATTTTCCAAAGATTTCAAAACCTGGCAACGTAAAGCCAATGCAACACGCGATGAAGACGAAAAAGAGAGGCAGATGGAAGTATCGCATAAGTTCTATTGATCATAAAATAGACTATTCGTGAGGAACCACTCAACACTCACTGATTCCTTAGAATCATATTGTTAATTAAACAGAAAGGCAATAAAATACTATAATTCAGGGACGATTGGAGTTACATTTTATTCCCCATAAACATGCTCGAATTCATCCAAAGGAAAATGAGCGAGCTCGCCATTTGCGGATATCTTTTAGTGATGTCACCTCAAATTGATAACCAATGAGATGAACGATCTCGCCATTTGCAGATGTCCGAAATTGTGGGGATGGGGAAAAAAAATAGCATTACGTGGTGGAGGTGAAAGGGTAGTCGAGAGGTTGAACAGTGGTCTTCCCTGCAAGGCTCCCTCAGCCTACATCTTTCCCACCCTCCCTCTCCTCCAGATGTCTGCTCATTCAAGGGAGATGAGCGAGCTTGCCGTTTTCGGATTTCTTTTAGTCATGTCACCTCCAACTGATGCTGATAACTTAGAAGGAAAAAAAAAAAAAAAAAAAACGTTTTTTTTTTTTTTTTTTTTTTTTACAGTTTTACACGTTTTACATTGATATTTCATTTTCATGTACAACACTATAACATGCTCAGAGGATATTTCCACCTAAAGTCCTTTTCATTTCTTTGAGCAGTCATTTCTCTTTATTCAGCATAAGTTACATATTGATTTGATACAATGCTATTATCTCATCTAAGGAAATAAATATACAATGGTTTTACATTGATATTTTATTTTCATATACAATAGTGTTGTAACAACACTATAACATGCTCAGTGTTTATTTCCATCTAGACTACTTCACCATTCTTTGGGTAATTACTTTACATATCATATATATTTTTTACACATAATTACTTTAAAATTTGTTTTTGCAGTACGTCATTACATGGTTTATTCCGCCATTATTATCTCTTTTGGATTGCAACTCTGTATATACATATGCAGTGTTGCTTTAACATAAAAGAGAGGGTTACATTTTAGCAGAGAGTTGAAATTACCCAGCGGATCTGTAGAGTGTCGTCACACTCTTCCACTGCATAGGCTATCATTGATATTTTTGATACATAAAACTAAACTACGACCTCTATAGTTGACCAATATTATGCACAAAATACAACTAATTATAGTATAAAGCAATCAATGTACAATTGGTTATACAGCTTAATGAAAAAGTGTACAATATGTTTTTCATTCGCTTATGTATATATATTTTATCCTTTCGCGTTCTACAAAAGGTCGTGTATGGGTTTGCTTATGTATTTATTTATGGTGGGTCCTTCATTTCTATGATTTGCAGTTGTTCTTCGAATTCTGAGATGAGACCTATTTTCCTCCATTGGTGTTTTGTTATTTTGTTTCTGTTTATGGTATCGGTGATTGTTTCTTTTAATATGTTGTTTATTTTCGTGAGTATGTCTGGTCCTGTTTCCCTTCCGTAGATTTTGTCGCATCTGTATGTCCAAATCGAGTACATTGTTGTTATGATGATGATTGCTTTAGTTGTGTTAATGTTACCTTCGTTTAACCAATATAATGCGTGTTCTGTTAAGGGGTTCTTTGTGTTTTATGAATGTTTGAACCGTGTTCCATATTTGGGAGGTGTGAGGGCAGTACATCATTAAGTGGTAAAGTGTTTCTGGTTGGGGGCAAAAATGACATCTGGCGGTGCCTTGAAGTGGGATCCCTTTCGCTGTGCACCGTATTTTGGTGGGCAAACAAGCGTGGTGTACTTTGTAGTAGAAGGTTTCTAATTTTTGATTTATGGGCAGATTGAAAGCTTGTTTTTAGTGCGTTTGATAGTCTTAATGTCCCTCTTTCAATCTCCCGGTGTTGTGGTGGTGGTATAACTGTGCGCGTGAGTTTGATGTGTGCTGCTTTAGGTTTCATCTTCAAGAATTCGTTTATTCCTATGTATTTATTGATAAAGTTGTAGCCTTCCGCAATCTCGTGGAACATTCTTGGTGTTTTGCCACTCGAATGCGGAAGGGAACATATTACTTTGTCAAGCATTATCTTCTGCATAATATATATTTTATATGCGCTCAACGCTTTTTCCTCTGTGTAAGCTCTCTCTATGATTTTTGCTCTCGCACTTAGAATTTTTAGGTGTACGTTTATTAAGCCGAGTCCTCCCGCCTCAATGTCATGGAATATTGTGGATCTTCTGATGTGTTCGTATTTGGAACCCCAGATGAATTTTGCACACTCTCTGTGTATTCTGTCTACTTCTTGACCATTGTAGTTAGTATTGTTCATGAGGTACCATATCTTAGACAATAAGTATTGATTGCATATTTTAGCTTTACTTGTTAGTGATAGTTGTCGTTGTCTCATCTGTGTAATTTTCTTGGTTATTTTTGTATGTGCAAGCTCCCATTGTGTGTTGTGTTGAATTTGTTCCCCTATGACGATCCCCAGAAGTGGTAAGTGTTTGTTTATTTTTATGTCGTTCGGCATGGTAGGCCTTTTTACCCACCTGCCGACAAACATCGTATAGCACTTGTGAAGGTTTACTTTGAGTGCTCTCTATGATCCTCCTATGTGAGTGCCCGCTATGCCGGAATGTTTTGATATTTCTCGTATCACCGGTTCTAAGGCGAGAGCAAAGAAGATCATAGAGAGGCTGTCTCCCTGTCTGACCGAGCATTTAATTTTGACCGGTGCAGACAGTTTCTTGTTTATGATTAGGCGCGACTCTGCTGTAGTGTAAATATTTGAAATCAGATTCTGAAATTTTTTCCCAAAACCTGAGGCTTTAATGACTTCATTTAGGTAACGATGATTCACTGAGTCAAAGGCCTTTTCAATGTCGAGAACTACCAATAAGCATGGTTGTTGTGTGCCTGGTAGTGCTCGTATATACATCGAATTTGTAGGATAGTATCCTCTAATTTTCGGCCTTTTATTCCTCAGGTTTGGGATTTGGATATGATTTGGGTTATGTGTTTCTGTACTCTTTCAGAAATAATTTTAGTTAAAATTTTTTGGTCTGTATTGAGGAGTGTGATTCCTCTCCATTGTATCTCTTCGTTGTTTACTGTGTCTTTCTTTTTTGGTGTTAATGCTATGTAGCCGAGGTTGAAATGTTCTGGGATGCCCTCCGAATTGTGTATTTCGGATAGCATTTTCACAAATAGTGTCTCAAACAGGGGGTAGTACGCTTTGTAAAACTCCACGGTGAGGCCGTCGAGGATTTGTGTTGTGATAGAGATTTTATAATTTTCTTGCATTCGGTTGGTGTGATTGGTGAGTCAATGTCTTCTGCTTCCTTGTCTGTGAGTGTTGGTAGTTGTTTCAAGAAGTTTTGTGTTTCTGTTTCGTCATTTTCTTTTTCAGAGAACGTATTCGTGTACTGTGAGTGGAAGAATCGGAAAAGATTTGCATCGCCCTCGATTTCTGTCCCCTCGTGTTTTATTTTATTAAAAGTCGCTTTCTGTTTTTTTTTTTTTTTTTTGTTGTTGTTGTTCAAAGAGCCACGCTGTTTTGGTCCTTCCTTCATCTTGTTCCATTGTTTTGATTTTAGCGTGAACCCAGGCCCCTTCAGCCTATTTTATTTCAATTTGTGTTAGTTTTGCTTTTGCGTTGATGGCTATTTTATTTTCTGGGAGTGTTCCGTCTGTGTTGCACTTCTGCATTAAATAATGATGTTATTTAGTTTCCATAGCGGGTAGTTTCTATTAGTATATGGGTTGCTGTCTAAGGTCTCAAGGGACAGTTTAGCCTTGACCAAATGATGGTCACTAAAGGTTAGGGGATATGGCAAACTTCCTTAACAGTGGACTTTAGATGCGGGCTTATGTATATTCTGAGGCCGTGAGACATTAGTGAGGCATTGTTGTAGTGATCAGCAGGGCCGTAGATGTTGATTAATGACACTATTTGATCTCCCCAGACCACTTCAACCTCGAGCGCTCTGTGTTCTATTATGGTGCTGTGGGATATTATTTGTATGTTGCTTCTTTTTCTTATGAGTTTTAATAAGCCTGTAATGCCATTATCTTAGGCTGGGTCGCCAACGATGTGGTAATGACATTGCAGGCTTCTGTGATTTTTTTTTTTTTTCCTGTTTCTGAGTCTGTGTGTATTCTTGTGTCTTGTAGCATTACAATGTCTGTGTGGTTCTGATGTATCGTGTTGCTTAATAATTTCTATGACTGCTGGCTGTTTAACCCATTGCAGTTAATGCTCATTATATTAATTGATTTCGTCATAGTTTTTGGAATTAGCAGTTCTTTCCTCTCTGTGTGTTTACTTTATCTTTATCTCTTTTTGCTTTTACATTAGGTGTAATTTTAATTTTGTTCCTTCTAACTGGGGTGAATGCATCTGGGCTTTTTTTTGTTTTCCCCCAGTTTTTCAGGACTTGTATGCTTTTCTTCATCATTCTTCCTGACATATTCTTTTTTTTTTTCAGCATTGTCCTCTCTACAGTTTTGTTTCTGAGAGGTTATGCAGAGTGTTTTCTCTTCTTGCAGTTCATCTTCAGCCTTTCCGGCATTTTCCTTTTCTTCCTCTCTACATCTATCCTCTTCAGAGGTAACAGAGGGTGTTCCCTCTTCTTGCATCTTATTTGATTTTGGTGGTATTTTTTGGCTAATATTTTCGGGTGTTTTTTCTTCCTTCAGCTGCATTTCTTCTAAGTTGTTATCTTGAACATCGTCTGCTTTCTCTAGCTCATTGGCACTTGGTTGGTCTACTGCCGTTTGTTTGACTAGCATAGATGCGTATGTCTTCCCAGGAAATTCTTTCATGTTATGGCCAATTCGATTACACTGCTCACATTTCGGTGCAGTGCAATCTTTTCTTAAATGGCCAATCTTCCTGCATCGAAAGCATGCAGGGGGACGTCCTGGGATGATGACGAATCCAGTCATTTTTTGTACTTTTATAACATACTATATTTCTTTAGTTTTGGTCCCTAGATTCAATTTAATGGTGACTTTTCTTTTGTTAGAAAGGACATGTGCCCAATCTTTATCCCTCGTGTTACTGGTGACGTGTTCAATGCTTTCTATCTTTCGAATTTTTCGAAGTGCATTGACACAAGTCTGTTTGGGATTTTTTTTTGGGGGGGGGGGGGGTAACCAGTGTATAATAATATCAAGTTTACGATTTTTGGATATGGGTAAAATTTTGCATTTTAATTTACATACATCTAATTCTTTAAAATTTACAAATGATTCTTTCACAGCAAGTGTCTTAAAGCTAATAAGGAAAATATAATTATATTCGAGGGCACCGAGGTGCCAGACATCTGAACCTCTTACCTTAGATTTGAGACTTTCTATTATGTCTTCCTCGGTGTATGGAGTGCCAGCTGGGTCGCACTGTAGAATGCAGGCTTTAGTCCAATCCAGTTCCTCAGGCAGGTTTATTGATGACATGATACAGTATGCCCACGCTTTTGAGATCTCCACTTGGAAACTTGCCAAGAATAGTCGATTCATGCTGAAGGGGAGAAAGAAATGAAGGACGTCCGAATTGGTCGCCAACACGCGAAATCACGGGCTTTATAGGTAAATTTTTCCAACTGTTATACAAGCAACATAGTTAACTACAATGATCATAAAACAGAAGTTAATTTTCCGCCGTGTAATAATAAACAACTCATCCCGCAATACGGATTAATTACCCTATTATCGGAATGGATTCTCCTTTTTGTGACATGCGCAGAAATGTCGAAGGATCTCTAATCTAACTATAAAACTAACTTCGAGCGACCAAGCGCAGAGGAGGCAAGCGCCACTTCCACTGAGCTACACAGGCCTCTGGTAATGTCATTTATTTATTTATTCATTATTATATTGTTGTCTCCAAGGAGTCAGAAGACTCATCTGGAGATCCACACTAATGTGGTACTATGGTCGATTTTCTTGAGTTTAAGGGACGAAAAAACTCGAGTTTCTCTGATCAAAAAATCCGCTTCCCATGCCAGAGATCGACTAATTCGAGTACCGGTCGAAGATAGGCTTAGAAAAAGTTCCTCCAGTTGTCGACTAGACTTGAAACTATAAAACTTACTTCAAGCGACCAAGCGCCACTTCCACTGGACTACACTGGTCTCTGGTAATGTCATTTATTTATTTATTCATGATTATATTGTTATCTCCATGGAGTCAGAAGACTCATCGCTGGAGATCCACACTAACCATTATTCACAGAATGTCTGTCATACAGTACCTCTTCCTCACCCAGAACTGCCTCTGGCAATTCATTCCATTCATTATTTTCCAACTAAAAAATCTAGTCCGGACACTATTACTAATCACATCTTGCCAAACTTCCAGGAGTGGCAACCCTGGTTCCCTCTCTCTCTCTCTCTCTCTCTCTCTCTCTCTCCTCTCCTCTCCTCTACTCTACTCTACTCTACTCTACTCTACTCTGAATGTATTGAAAATTTTCATTTGTGTCAAACTTGCAGAACTGCTTTAGTGACTTTAGTAACATAAGTTTCTATCATGTCCCCTCTCTTCCGTTTGTTAACTAAACTGCCAGCTTGTCTCTGGACCCTCTCAACTACTTCCATTCCCAAGAAACCCAGGTGACTAAATCAAAACAAAGAGAGATAATAATCCCCATCTTTACTTGCGAATGTGTTCCTCGACAGCCACGCAATTCCTTGAACTATTTTGCCAACTTTTGCATTTTGTCCTCTGAACTTCCAATCTCTATCTGCCATCAACCCTAGATCCTTAACCTCCCCCCCCCGTAATATGGTACAATCAGTATGATACGAATCATGTAGTCTTTTCATCCCGAAGTGCATTACCTTTCATTTTGCAACATTAAATTGGTAACTATTATCTTTTACCCACACTACCAATATATTTAAATCAGCCTGAGGAATGTCTACATCACCCTTATCAACCATGTCTATCCCAGCTTTGCATCATCAGCAAACAACTGAATATCGCCTCATATCATTCCCTGTATCATTAATCTACAAATTGTTCTAGTACAGAACCTTGAGACAGTCTACTAGTTACCCCATTCTAATAGATCCCCCCCCCCAACCTTATTCCACTCTTTTGATGTGGTGTCAGTCAGTCCCCCATCCATGACACCAGTCTGACATCCACTCCCATTTGCTATGACTTATGCAAGCGTTTTCCATACGGTATTCTGTCAGATGCCTTTGCAAAGTCCAGCAGTACCAGGGTGAACATTTCCTTTATGTAATTCTTCTGTTACTGTATTATACAATGTGAGTAAATTACTAAGGCAGGATCTCCATTTTACAAAGCCGTGCTGACCACCATAGAGTATCTCATTCCTATCTACCCATTCATGAATTCTACCTTTTACCAACTTTTCCAACACCATAATCACTCCTGAGATACTAATTGGTTTGAATTTGTTACTTCTGTCTTAGACCATCTTTATGTAATGAAACTATGTTAAGTTAAGGATCTTTATCGTAGTAATGAAACTATATTAGCCTATTTTGCACTCCCTTGGAACATTACCAAAGTCGAGATTCAGATTATATAACTTCTTCAGAGACATCACCAGTTCTCTTGCACATTCTTGTAGACACTCACCGACATGCCATCCAATCCCACAGCTGTATTCATACGTATTTCCAATATGCTGAACACCTTCAGTTCGTCTACTTCAATTCTCACATCAGTCTCGTTCACATTGGTAAGTTCAAAATCTCCACCTGGATATTCTTGCAAATTAATCACTTTTTTCTCTATTTCTGCACCATTTCTTCTGTTTCTGTCACTTTCTGACGATCGGCACTCATTAGCTATCCTTCCATAATCATTATTCCTCTTGATTGCTACATAACGCAAAAACTCTTAAGGATTTTCTTTGGCCTACTTAGCTTAGTTTCTCTCATAATCTGATTTAACGCTTCCTGCTATGCAATCACCCTTCTTGCCTGCGCTTTGTATTGCTCATGAGTACGCCGATCACCTCTTCCTTTGTATTTCCTCCACAATATTTTCTTAAAAATCACAAAATTCATCCTTTTGGTACCTTTAATGCCAAAGAGCGCCAGTTTCAGAGATTCCCTCGGGGAAGTGAATTCTACATAAAAGAAAATTCAAACAAGATGATCCAGGTTATCAAGAAGATACATGACCTGTACATTATACGTAGCATAAGAACTGGTCGAGGAAAGATCAATGATGGCGAGTGTTATTGAATATTCTGGTAAGTAGCTGGAAGATTTGTGCTAAGACAGAACTAAAAATAAATACACATACCTATGTTGCTTCAAGCCTAGCTGCAGAAATTAAAAAAAAAAAAAAATGTGATTTAGCAGCTGACCTGCTATATAATCACATTCTTCTGTGTGTGTGTGTGTGTGTGTGTCTTATAACCGTCTGTCATTTACGTAACTTCGTTTGACAATCAGCATTCACAAGATGAAACAAACTTGTGTATAAGCTAAGAGGGATAGTAAATCCCGTATTATTTTACAGCCGGGTACGAAACTCGGTAATGTAAAACACTAATACATCTCCTAGGAGCTGCGTTTTACATTATGAGAAAATATTAAGGATAGTGACGGAGCTTGCTCCACCTTTGCTCCGAGTCGTCCTAGTGTTGTACTACCCAAGTGATGACTTACGCTTGGACTCGCCGATAGTTCTTCGGCATGAAACTCTTAGATTTCGATTTCCGAGTTTCGTACCCGGCTGTAAAATAATACGGGATTTACTATCCCCTTAACTTAATTTATGTCGCCAAAAAAAAAAAAAAAAAAAAAAAAGCCTCTTGGCTCTTTATCAAACTTGCGTATACTTTGAGCACTACATGAGTATCTAAGAAATCGCATTTAAGATCTGCTTTTGGAATATAAAACAGGGCAGTTATTCCATTCTCCTGTTCGATACTCCATCTTATGTCACATTTGTTTCTGATACACTGGAAGAACGAGTCTATTCGTGGTCTCATTCCTCGAACCATTGAAGAACTTTTAAGCTCATTGATAGTTAGCCAACAGAATTCTTAGAACACTTACATAATCATTATCTCAAAGAATTAAAAAAAAAAATCTACAGAACAGATTTAGCTGCAGCTTTAAAAGTCACAGACAGAGCATAAATGATTAATGATTCATGAGTTATTGTTGCTGAAGTTTATAATAAGTTGTTTCTTTAGTTTTCGACTCTGCTTTATTTTAGCGAAGTCGTGCACAGTATTATAACTGCGCATGTATACATGCATGTGTCCATTAAGAAAAAGAATCCCCGGGTGAAAATTTCCTTTATTTTGTTCACATATACTCCGTTTAAACAGAGATTAATATATTCTGTTTTTCAACAATTCTATAAAAGAATATTACAACTTTCATGCCTTGTTAATTGAATAACTATTTCGGTATCCACGGCAGTTGCTGGCATGACCTTTCACATTACGTTCACTATTTTGTTGCAAGCTATTCTGGTCTTCTAGCTGTAGCAAAAATCTTTATTTCATACACTATCGTGTACCGTCCCATTTCCCCCCCCCCTTCTCCCCTCAAACCTCAAAGAACTAGTGGGAGGAGTCGTCAAAAGCAGCTGACATTTGGCTCAGGGTGTTCGCTAAGCGAGAGTCTCTGGGAGTCTGTACTCTGCCGTCTGGCAGCTGAAGTGAGTGTGTGTGCTTCCGCTTGCTCGAACAGGGGGATCAACTCGTCTGCCTGCCTCGTGAGTTGTTCTGTAGTGACGGAACACCACGCAGGTTCTTTCTGGCGTGTACAGAAAACACAGCGATGTATGATGCAGCCGAAAATGACGACTAAGGTTTTCCTAGCCTGATAAGAGTGTGCACGTTTTCCAGTATTGCGCTACAGGATTCAGGGCACTAGGCGTCCGACACAGTACAGGTAGTGGAGCAAAGTGTCCCGGTTTTGCCTTCTGGAGAAAAATTAAAATAAAATAAAGAAAATAAACAAATGAATAAAGTTTGTCGTTTGTGCGGCAATTTGTATTGAGAACCATATGATTGGGGTTTCTCCAGCTTTTCCTCTTTTCCCATTTTTCCGGAAGGAAAGTGTGGTAGAGGAAGTGTACGTAGAGTTGGCTGTTCTACTGAAAATATAGTGGTGTAAAAATTAAGTTAAAAAAAAATCGCGGTTTTTGGTCTCAAAATACAGTTCCATTGGACGGTCCACAGTAGCCGCTAATAGCACTAGGTGACAGACGCACACTGGAGAAGAAATGGGCAACAGCGTTCGTCTGCGCCGTCGCTGCAAGGTTTTCTTTCGGCGCCATGCGCTGCTGGTAAGTAGTACCCGATATAAGTCAAGCTAAAAATGGAATGATTGGACATAAACAAGACAGGTGATTCTCTCTCTCTCTCTCTCTCTCTCTCTCTCTCCTCCTATAGACTAGTCATGCGAGCAGCGACATCACTGCAAATATTACTTCAGCATTGAGCCTGCTTTGCTAGCTCTTTCTTTATCTTGGTAGTTTTTCTGAATTCCCTGTATTGAATATTATTTAAATAAGAATTATGGCTGTTACTTGGGAGTTCCAAAACAAAACGAATTCTCTGAGTTGATGTCAGCACTTCCTTGATGAATCACATTAACAGAACGAAGCTAAATTTTAACTTTTTATTTTATTTTTTTAAGAGTTATTTCAAACTGTTTAATTTCTTTTTGTTAAATATGCTTTGAGGGGCAGAACCTGTTTTAATATAAAATGTGCAGTTAAGTTTTTTTTTTTTTTTTATTGACAGAAAAAAAAATGCAGTATTTTAAACATTAACTGAAATTTTAATAAGAACATGTTCATTCTTAGTAAAGATTTATAATTGGAATTTCTGTATATTTTTAGAAAATATACACTGTTTAAAGTGCGTTGTGTGAAGATTTTCATTATAATAAATTTCATTTATTAATATATTCTAATTGCGGAACAGAGAGAGAGAGAGAGAGAGGTGGATTAGTTTAATTAGAGATTAGTTTTCTGGATTTTATCGAAATCTATATTTTCCTTTCCTAACGAAATAAAAATTTTAATTAAAAATAATTCCAAGAATGAAGTAATTTAATTTTATTATTATTATTATTATTATTATTATATTTTCCATCTAATCGCTTTAGTTTAATTTTATTAAAATAAGTAACTTAAGTAAAATCATAAATTTGTTGACCCTATAAACTTGAATCGAAGTTGTAATTGCCATGATATACACAAAAAAAAAAAAAGCAGGAAAGAGAAGAGAACTTATGAACTTAAAATGTTAACATAATTCTATAATGGAAATATTATATCATCGAACATAACAAATCAAACAGTTTAATACGATTCAAAACAGTACAGATGTATGTATCCTTCATTCCCTTTTTTTTTAACCGTTGTGAATAAACAATAAGACCTAACTGAATAAGAATTTTATTAACATGTTCTTTACTAGCAGATTTCAAAGACAATAAAAAAAAAAAGTGATAAAATATGATACAACTATCAAGGTCACTATGTAGTCTTCTAAAAATTTAATTCAGCGCATGCTCACGACAGTTAAAATCAAGTAGCCTAATTCCCGATGTTATTCAATGCATTTTAAATAGGAATAATGCGTCATGCATTAAAGAATGATACCCAATGCATTAAGTCTAAACGTAATTGTGTGAGTAACCTTATTTTCTCTGGGTAATTATTATTCAGTTGAGAATGTTTTTTTTTTTTTTTTTTTTTAACGAGTAGCAATTCGTCCATTTGACTCAAACGAAAATTAGCAATAAAGAAAATACCAAAAGATTTTTCTTATACTTTCAAAAGTAAAATAAACGATGGTCAGAACTGATTTCAGCCCGTTAAATTCATCCGTATTTGGCATGAAATTAAACACAAGGCATCACGTACTTACTCATTTTACTTAGTTTTGCATGTCAAGACTGATAGCGTGTTTTTTTTTTTTTTTTTTTCGTGTCCTGTAACTGTCGGTGATGCAGTTGAGCAATGTGAAAAGAATTCGTTAATTGAAATAAATAAATAAATAAATAAAATTACTACTCTAAGTTTAGTCGCAAGAAGAGAGAAAGTAAGAAATCTTTTATATATATTTGCTGCAATTCAAAAATATTAACTAATTAATATTTTGAATACATAAAACTTCATTACGCCTTTCTTTAGTATGTGCATGATTCTTTTTGTGATCCCCCCCACCCCCTTTTTTTTCATCCACTGGAATTCCCCCCCCCCGTAATCCCTTTCATAATATGTTATTTTTATTATATAGTATGCCATTATCACGTAACCTGGCCTTGATTGATGATGTGAGTACATAAATGTCCGTATGACGTATCTGTCTATTTTTCTTCCTAGTAAGGAGAAAGGATCTTACAGACCCTGACTTGAATGTACAGTTCAAGGCTGTTAAGTTTCGATTCTTATACATTCAACGCGTGACGTGTCATCTTTTTTAGCGAGACTATTAATTAAGTAATAAAAATCATAACGATGTCTACTTTGTCAAATAATGTTCCATAAATAATATTCAGACCCATGACATTCTCAAGTTCACAACGGTACAAAGTGGCTAACGCTGTTCTGAGTAGAACCAGAACCCTTTGGTGTGTGTGTGTGTGTGCGCGCACCTATTTCTATGGATGTCACGCCCCAACAAGTGCAGCAGGCATTTACGGTCCCGGAAAGAGGGGAAAATGCAATTGCTTGTTCGTCACGTGTACGTCGACTCGCCCACGGTCGCTGTTTGCCGAACGACGACACACTTCCATTGATTTATAGATGCCGTCGTCTGCAGCTTTTCGCCCCGTCTGATGAAACCGACAAGCATTTACTTTATCTAACGAGCGAAATGGCTAGGAAGCAGGTCGGGCCGTGTAATCTGCTAGAACCAAGAAGCACACAAGCGAGTGTTTACGTGGTCAAAGGTAGAGTGTAAGAATATTCACAACGGATCTTTATGTGGGATCGGATGCGAAGGGAAAAGGGGAGAAATGTGGCTCTGATTTGTAACAGAATTCTAAAAGAATGTTCTTCTGAATAAAGCATTAATAGCAACGCATTCCAAGTGCGTTCATACAAATAGGAAGGAAATTTATAAATAAATCTTAAGAAATTGCTTATGACGTCATGGAAGACCACAAACCCATCATATTATACCAATAAACGTATATCTAAATTATTTATAAATGAAATAACTTCTCTAACGCCCTTTGGAAATTAGTCGGTGGCAGCTGGTCTCAATTTATCTTCACGCTGTAGTTGATTGCAATTATGCAACGAGCTAGACTAGAATTACTAATTTCGACACGAAAGTTGAGGTTCAAAATTCGAGTTTCTTTCTCATTTTTTCCAGCCAATTCTCGAGTTAATCTCGAGAATTGGCTGGAAAAAATGTATAAAAAGTTTCTATAGTCAGCTGTTAGAATTGAACCTATAAGTCCAAGTTATTTAATGATTCCCATATCAAAATCCCGATTCGGGATTTTCATATGGCAAAAACTAACCTGTTAGAACACTTTTTGTGTGTGTGTGGGGGGGGGTTAGTTATTGAAATTACGTCTGACGCAACTAAGGCTCTTATTAATTGCCGATGTTCTTCTGGTGGGTGTCCGTTTTGTGGAAGGAAAAATCCTATGGTGTCGTACGAGACCAGCCCAACTCACCTTTATTTGAAAATTCTGTAAACCTTCTTCTCGTCCTAAAATGGTTTAAATCCACCAGGTCTTTCTAACTGAAGAAAAAATATTACGATGTCTTTGCCAGAACAGCTGCTCTACTGCTATCTGAATTATACATTGGCATTAAGATTAATAAAAATCATAATATAAAATTCATAAATTATGAATTACTTTAGTGAATAAATATATTATATTCCTTAAAAATAAACGAATTGATGATTTTTTTTTTTTTTGTAAAAATATATATAAATTATATCTTTGATCTCTCTCTCTCTCCCTCTCTCTCTCTAGCTAATCTCCCCATGGCAGAGGACTTGTAACTCAATGTATCAGACATCACCCTTTTGTCTCTGTATTTTGTCATTCTAAGTGCATCCTCCAGCCTTAGTCCAGTAAGAACAGGAATTTAATTTAATCTAGCCCTCTCCCATGCGGCTTGCCTCTTCTTCTACCCCCTGGTATCTTGTCCTACGCAAAAGGTTTTCCAATGTTTTCCCCCTTTCTTCGGATGTTTCCAAAATATCTGAGGATTCTTCTCTCCACCATATTGCAGACTCGTTTCAAGATTTAATTGATCTCTGATGCTCAGATTGGTTCTTTTATCTGTTCAGTTAACTCGAAGCATCCTTCTCCAGGCCCACATTTTAAAAACATTGCTCTTCTTAATTGGCTTGTTCATTGTCAAGACTCTGAGCCATAAAGAACCACAGAGAAGGCCAAGTATATGGCCAGTCTGATCTTTGCGTTGATATATATTTTTTCCAGACCTCGGAAAGTTTCGGATCTTCCCATTGAAATCCGTCTTCTTACTTCATCCATATGCCTCTCATTGACCGATAGCATTGAGCCCACATAGAAACAATTTCAAGCATAGAAACAGTTGATCAGATAGATAAACTGATCAGCTGTTTCTACGCTTGTAAGCAGTCCTATTATGATTCCTGTCTAGGATCGTCAGCTTGGTTTTTTATGATTCCTATCTAGGATCGTCATCTTGAGTCCATATGTCAAACTATGCTATTCTGTTCTTCCGAGGAGTTCATTCGTGGAGTGTCCTTTTTTTATTTTCTGTTATTAGTGCCATGTCATCAGGATACCTTAAGTTATCGATTCTTCAGGAGCATATCAATATGCCTCTATTCCAGTTATCCATAGATCTGTTGATGATTTCCTCACCATAGAATTCGAACAGTGAGTCCAGGAAATAGTATACAACCTTGTCTTACTCCTTTTGGTAAACAGAACCAGTCTGATAATGTTGTCAATTCTTACAGTTTGGTTATTGCTGTAAAGTTGACGTATTAACTGGATGAGATGTTGGAGAACGCCCATGATTTTTTTCTTTTCTTTTTTTTTTCTTTTTTTTTTTTTTTTTTTTTTTTAGTTTTCGTTCTCTGATTAGAATAGTGTAAATATTTATTTTATTGCATATTAGAATTATAAGAATACTTAATTTCATGCTATTCTTGATTTTTTTGTATGTCTTGATATTATTTCTCTACACTACGTACACTCCACTATACTCCTCCAATGCGATAAAACCTGTCACATGAAAAGGATTGTTCATAACACAAATTCATAATCTCTATAATACTCTGATCGCTTCTGTCACAAAGTGCAGAACAATTGAACGAATCAGAGGAAATGGCAATAAGTAAGGAGATAAATTCGATCAAAGAGAACTGACTAAAATGTCACAATATTTTTCTGAGGTTAATAGATCTAACACAACCATTTACCATACTTGGCTATACACGACGAGTTTTGGCGTGTGAAGAGATTCTATCATAGTTACAAGTATTACTTGACTCTAATTGTTTTCATTTCTAGCCTGAGGTCAGGGTGCACGTCCCACATCGGGCGTTTCCCTCTTTGATGTCAGTGTGACGAATCATAATAATGAAAGTTACGAAAAGGCATGCAACTGGAGGGTAGCGTAGCTCCCAGAAGCTGGCGTCCTTTAGTTTCATAATGGGGCTTTGACCGCAGTTTTTCTGGGAAGGAAAGCTAAATTAATCATTTGAAACATGGTGTTTCTTTTCTTCCCTTAATGGTTAAACTGAAGGAAAATAGAATAACTGATATCAGTAGTTTCTTTCGAGTTGCAGATTGGTTCTTCATCGTATTTATTTGTTTATCTAGTTGAGAGGCACTTTAAATATTTATGTAAAATATTTTATCTACGTGGTGATGCATAGTTTTAGAGGATATACCAGAAGTGAAAAAGACCTTAACCTCAATGTTTCATTCAAAATAAGGTAGAGCGATTACACTTGGTCTGATTTTTGGCATGAGCGGAAGCTGCTGATAAAAATCGGCTTCCAAAATAACTTGTCGCTCTTGTTACAGCATTCTTCATTCCATTTCTATCAAGGACATTACACGCAATATGTTTACCCAGAATTAACTGCTTAGAGCGTTAGATGTCTTTGGATCGCATTGATTTATTTTCATATATAGCACATCCTTCATTGTTTTTCTTGTCTATCGCCGCCCTTACTAAAGACAGATAATATCAAGGCTCAATGAAATATATCGTCTAATGTAAATAAATTGGCTTATTATCAGTTATCAACTACTTCTTATAATGACGGAACTAAAAAAATAGGCACATTACAGCAAATCAAATAAGCCAAAAAATGACTTAGCTTTCGCATTATAGCTTCAATCAGAATCCATTTTTTTCTTTATCCTCTTTGTAACTACACGCTAGTGTGTGTTGTCAAGATGTGTTCTTTAGAGAAAGTCAGCAAGAGCAGAAGTTTAAGGTCACTAAAGGCATGCAAAGTTGACCTCATTTTGCCATTAAACAGGTTTAGTTTCTAGACAGTAACCAAAGTTAGAGTCCATAGTTTTTATTATTGTTTTGTATGTTGCAAGTATAATCTGGAGCACTGCAACATGAAAAGTTTAAGGCTAAGGTTATGGCTGGTTCTTTAGATCAGTGGTCTCCAAAGTGGGGTACGCTTACCCTAGGGGGATACGCGAGTCGATACGTGGGAGTACGTCAAAAAAGTTTTATATTGATAGAAAAAAAATTAAGTAATTAATTAAAGATAAAGAATATTACTTTCTTTCATCAATTAAACATATATCTAATATAGACAAAGACGTTATAAAGATCCCGTAAATTTAAATTTGCGAGTAGCGCACATTGGGCGACTTTGCACATAATCGTCCGTGGTAAAGCTGTCATGTTTTTTAAAACTAGGGAGTAAATCTCTTACTGCTTATCATTGCCATTGTTTGTAGAGCATCCTAGTGTTGACAAGCCCAACTAGAGAAGGAAAATTGCTTAGTTATCCTGCTATCTACAGATGACACCACAGGTGTATTAATTATTTGACTATTAGTAGTAAGTCGAATGATTTTTTAGTATATATTGTTTCTGTGCAATTCCAACGCCTTTTTGTGCTTACTTTTACGTTTACACTAGAAATAGTGAATTAATATTAATATTATAATAAATTAATTGACATTAGATACAACACAACTTTGAAAAACGAATTTCAACAGAAATTTCTTCACAATTGGTGGATGGGACTGAAGTCCGAGTATAGCAATTTAGTAAGTACAGCAAATGATGCACTCCTACCGTTTGGTTCTACTTATTTATGTGAGGTATCATTTTCTGCAATGGCAGGTATTAAAACCAAATATCGAAATAAATTAAACTTGGAACCAGACATTCGTATCGCAGTATCAGAAGCCATCAAACCAGAATTTCAAGAAATTATGAAAAAAACGCAAGGTCATTGTTCTCATTAAATATTGTAATAAATATGTTTGTAAGCTGTTAATAATAAAAATAATGTGTAAAAAATATCTAGCTTTTTTAATTATTATATGATGATACAAGACATATTTCCTCTTTATAATACTTATTACAATAGACTTTTGCTCAATCAATTGAGGGTACGCGCTATTTATTTTTTCTGTCTTGGAGGTACGCGATCAAAAAAGTTTGGAGACCACTGCTTTAGATTACTCCAAAACAACTAAGTGATTATGAATGAAGTGTAGTACGCTTGTAAATCTCATTGATGTTTCTTACATCCCGTCTGTATATTAGGAAAAAGAATGGAGAATTCTCCATCTTCCTTGGAAATGTTGATTAACAATGGATATTTAGGTATATGTTAATATTGGAAGACATATAACAGCATATAACTTTTTAGGAAACGGAACCAAGAGGCCTTCACTATCCAAAGGCCAATGGTAAGATCGACAGATATAATTTTAAATGTATCATTGATCTATGCGCATCACTTCCAATGAACCGGACATATTAGATTTTTCTCATGCTTCAATTATTAATTACAGGTGTTCTTGCTAGGAAACTATATGAGATTTCTGAACTTTCATTCGTATATACAGATCTAAATTTTCCTTCGCATTTGTACATCTATTAAATATGCATTGCACGAGCTTTAATAAGAGTTCGAGTATGATTCCATGACCGTATTTTATTTCACTTTTTCCTGCTTTAATCAACTGAATTGAACCAAAGAGACTTCGTTTGATGGTATCCATTAGTAAGATGTAAAATACCAACTTTTTCTCTCTCTTTTTTTTTGGGGGGGGGGGGGATTAGCCACTCTGCCGAGACATGTTCCCTGGCTTAGCTCAAATTTGTGATGTTTAATAATTAATTTTGCGTATTCATATGACGTAGTTTAGAAAAAAATTCTTTGTTGTAGACAAATGTTATGGGGAGATAGCAAACTTCTTGGAATGGATACTTCTCAATATATATATCCGATACATTTCATATGGTACCAGTAAGCACACAACAAAACAAACACTAGTGCCATTATGTCTACATCTGTTATCTTTCTTTAGAAAGTAAACACCCTGCATTTTCATCATCCTACACGTCGTCGTCTTTAGACATTTCCTGAGTCATTAAAGTGAATCATTTCATCTAGAACTCCATTTCCGTTCCAAAATTCTTCTGAAACATTTTTTTTTTTTTTTTTACATTTTTACACTCACACTGCGATTACCAAATTTGTTTCTAAGTAGGTTTTATAGATATGATGCTAAGAATTTGTCTTTTTTTTTTTTTTTCAGACACTTTTAATCAAAGTAAATCGAAAAATAATAGCATGCTTTACAAAAACTTTGCAGTGTACAAAAAAAAAAAAAAAAAAAAAAAAAAAAATTACAATCCAATCTTTCCGAGTATTGCACTGGCCTTCATGATATACGTATTTATGTTCCATACAGGGGGCGGCTCGTGCATAGGCACTGCAGCGCCCCCAATTTTTCTCGATATATAAATATATTTATGAATTTATTTATATTTGCTTGTAATATTTATTTTTATCATCAACAATCTTGCACAATTCTCTTATTTCGTATAAAAAAATAATAAAATTCCATCTTGTAGCACTTAAGAGGGCGAAGGACGCTAGCAGCACTGTGTTTACCACAGTGTCATATTGCTACGCGCCCAATCATATACACGTCATAGTGAGAAGCGAGCTATTAGCGTAATGCGGCACTGTCCGTAGCGCAGTTCCACTGCTGTTTATATGCAGTTTGCGCCAGTAGTAGTAGTGTTCGTAGTGCTTATCGTGTTTTCTCCGTCTCTTTAAATACGTGGACATTACAATTAAAGACACAACATTTGTTATAGTTTTTATTTTAGAACATTATTGGAGTTATGATAATGGATTTTATTTTTAAGTAATTTTGAGTTATACTAAACTGTATAATTTTATCGATAATAAACAATATTTTTTCATGAAACAAAACAAGAAGAATATATTTTATTTTTAAGTAATTTTAAATTATTCCAAACTTAATTATAATTATACTTTTAATTAATTTTTTCAATATTTTTTCGTGTTTAATTTTTTTTAATAATACTCACGATTTCAAGCCACGAGTCGCCACTGGTTCCGTATAATTACAATGATTTTTAGAAAAGAAAAAAAAGTGTTTGCTATAGATCAGTGTTCATGTCAGTGAATATGGGTAGATGGCAAATCTCTCAAAATGACAGGTAATTTTCAACACATTTTTATAAACCACTCAAATGTTTCTAATATCTACTGACAAAAACAGTGGTTTCTGTCACTAGACATTAGAAACTAACATAAACACGAAAACGGATGTGACGCTATGCTTCTATGTTCTCATGAAAACTATAAAAGTTGTGCTTGCGTATTGTGTTTCCGCTATTAGCAGTTCAACATTAATAAGTTTTCTTTTTTAGGTGTGTTTTTCGCAAAATGCCTATAACAATTATGTTTTGTCATTGGACTATCTCAGTTTTGGTTTCAATCGGATCATTTGCAGTAAACTTAAAACGGATCGATATTTCATAAATTCCCTATAATTTTTAACACATTTATTCAGTTTTACAAAGCACCACCTCTTGATAGAGGTTTTTTAATTATTATTTTAATTTTTTATTTTTAATACCGTGTTTGTTGTTTGTCCTATAATTGGACTGTTGTAATTTCCAAATCGACATCAAACTGGTGATAATAATAGTTCCCTCCTGGTTGCATGGTCATTTAGTGAAATTTGATATTTAGAATCATCAAAATTTGTATTTCGGATCATCATTTTGTTTTAATCACAAAATTAGGCGAAACAGAATGGTTCACAGTACTTCAGTTGCTGTGATATAATGAATGAATAGCCGTCTCTATACTAGATGCTATTAGCGAAACAGAATGAGTTTCTGCAATAATTTCTCTTCTTCTTATTATTATTATTTTATTTTTATTTTATTTCTTGTTATCCAGCGGCACCTATCCTTAAACACTGGTTTTTCAGAGCTTTATATATATAATGGAGACCGTTGTGTCACACACACACACACACACACACACACACACACACACACACACACACACACACACCAGGCTCCATTGGGACCTATTAATTTTTCATCCTACAAGAAAACAAACAAGTTTTTTTGTGTGCGTATGTGTGTAGCGGCCACCTGAAATCCATCATGCCTTTGTGCCTGCCGGTGAGACTATGCGTGCAAAAAACATAATTTCGTGTTTTTTTTTGTTTTTTTTTTCCCTTTTGTCTGCAGAAAATTGCCGAAAAGAAAACACATTTAACTGTGTAGGCTACTTTATCTTGGACCTTCACGTGATCAAGCTGTTACTTCATGAAATGAAATTTTCCACGTTACAGCGGTCACAGCAGAGGATTTGATTGATGATCATGAAATGTATTACTGTTTATTATTATTATTTTTTATTTTGTTCATTTTTAATTAACGTATCTAATATTGTGAGTTCCGTGAATTACAAATTGGAAACTTTTTTTTTTTTTTGCAATGGTCAAAAAAAAAAAAGTTCAGCATTAGACCGAGAAAATAGCAACCTTCTTAGTTTATTATTATTATTATTATTATTATTATTATTATTATTATTATTATTATTATGTTATTCCTTACATCATTCTTTTCTCTTTTATTACTTTTCCCCTTCTGTTGTTATTGTGTTATGAATACAGAGAAACGCAATGAGCCTCAACTGAGAAAAATGATTTTCTCGATTGCCCAGTTATCCCTCCTCCATTCATTTGCTTCGTTGATTCAATTCTCAATTTCTCTCTTTTACATATACCACTATATATTAGAACTATTTCTTTTCTTTTCCTCTGTATATCTATTCCTGTTTCATTGTTGGTTGATGATCGTGGGAGTGTCTCTACTTTTTTTTTTTTTTTTTTTGTCTGCACTATAGAAATCTTTATCTTTGTTTCTTTCAGTAACAGAACTACAACCGTTGGGCTCACAATAAGCTTTTGTCAAGTTCATGAGCACTTTCATCAAACTCCTGGCCTCTTTGAAAATTTAGCCGGCCCCCCTTGGAAGGTCTACATTACAGAGTTTTATGATGTGATATATATTTTACTTACGATTCTGTCGTAAGTAAAATATATTCTGTGAGGGCAGTACATCAGGTAATGATGTACTGCCCTCACACCTCCCGAATATGGAACACGGTTCAAACATTCATAAAACACAAACAACCCTTTACAGAACACACATTATACTGGTTACACGAAGGGAAAATTAGCACAACTAAAGCAATCATTATTATAACAACCATGTACTCGATTTGGACATACAGATGCGACAAAATTTACGGAAGGGAAACAGGACCAGACATACTCAGAAAAATAAACAACATACTAAAAGAAACAATCACAGATACCATAAACAGAAACAAAATAACAAAACACCAATGGCGACAAATAGGTCTCATCTCAGAATTCGAAGAACAACTGCAAATCATAGAAATAAAGGACCCACCATAAATTTAAAAAAAAAAAAAAAAAAAAAAAAAACATATACACGATAAAATATACATAACCGAAAGAAAAGCATATTGTAAACTTCTTTATTAAGCTGTATAACCACTTGTACATTAATTGCTTTATGCTATAATTAGTTGTAATTCTGTGCATAATATTTGAACAATTATAGAGGTAGTAGTTTAGTTTTATGTATCAAAAAATGTCAATGACGGTTTATATAGTGGAAGAAGTCGATGACATTTTGCTGATCCGGTGGGTAACTCAAATATCTGCCAAAATGTAACCCTCTCCTTCTATGTTAAAACAAATACTACATATGTATATAGACATTTGCAATCTGAAAGTGATAAGGTATATGTAAACAGCGCTTAACACTTCATGATAAATTAATAATGTATAATCCCAACTATATCTGTATAATCCAAACTATATCTGTATAATCCAAACTATAATCTGTATAATCCAAACTGTATAATCCAAACTATAATCTGTATAATCCAAACTGTATAATCCAAATGTATAATGTACAATCCAAAATGTTCACAGCCAAATGTAAAAGTGTCAAGTCAAACATAACAAAGGGCTAAGTTATGTTACATTAAAAGAAAAATACTGCTCAACTCATGTAAAAAGGACTGTAGGAAGAAGCAGACACTGAGCAGATTACTGATGTTAAAAATAAGGAAAAATAAATTGTACATAATATATTATTAAGATCAAGAATGTAAATCAAAATAAGCATTCTATGTACAAATGTATATATATTTATTTGGAATGCATGTAGATGCTTTATGGTTAATAAAATATTAATAGCTCAGTTGGGAGAGCGTTAGACTGAAGATCTAAAGGTCCCTGGTTCGATCCCGGGTTTCGGCAAAGGAATTTTTTCCGCGATGAGTTTACCGATATCCATGGATCTCCGATGATGATTTTTATTTATTTATTATTTTTTTATTTATTTTATTTTTCTTTTTTTATTTATTTTATGAATGAGCATTGATCTTTGCATGTTTCTTTATATCAGTAGGGTAACCACACATTTCTTACCTCCTCCATCATGCTTTTGTGCCTGTGTGCAACAAGCTTTCAGTGGGTCCTTTGACTTTAGATGACCTATTTTGTAGTTTCATAGGAAACCCGTGCACTTTTATTGGACCATATAATCTCTCTCTGACCCCCTCTATGTGTTTCTGTGTTTTGTGGGTGTTCCTTGCTCCTGTCTTTGTGTTCGTGTCTTTATTTATTTATTTATTTATTTATGTAGCTCTTCTGTCTTGTGTGTGTGTGTGTGTGTGTGTGTGTGTGTGTGTGTGTGTGTGTGTGTGTGTGTGTGTGTGTGTGTGTGTGTGTGTGTGTGTGTGTGTGTGTGTGTGTGTGTGTGTGTGTGTGAAATGTACAACCATTCATTTTACGTGCGTTTTATAACATTGTAGCTACTTATAAGCAACCTTATGTACGTAAGGACAATTCTAACATTATTCGTTCTAACATTATACATATAGAAGAATTACTCTGGCTGAACGGATTATTTTTGAAATTAGATATCTGAGAGCCTCATCAAAATTAACATACTCAATTCAAGATTTTCTAATACTTATATTTTGCAGGACGGGGAGAGTGGTTTCGCTAATGATAGCGGAAGAATTAAAACCAGAAAGAGTATAAGTACATCAGGACAGAGATTCAGGGGGCAGTTCATTTGAAGCTTTCTAGTGTGAGATAGAGGCAATAGGACTAAATATGTAACTGGCTGCTGTTATAATCCAGAGGGTATACTGGAGAATGTAGATGACACGTACTCAACAATTAGCAAGAATACAAGTTGAGTAATTATTATGGGAGATTTCAACTATTGGGACATAGATTGTCAGGAGAAATGGTCGCAAGTTGGGAAGAAAACTGTATTCATACAGCTGCTGAGCAATAATTATCCGATGCAACACGTAACGAAGGGAACACAAGGTTCACGAGTGCAGGATTTGATCATGGCATCAGAGAATTGAACACTAACTAATCTAGCTAAGCTTCCTCCGCTTGGAGAAAGTGATCATGCAGTCTTGACCTTGGAGGACTGCCAGACATACAGAATTTTCTATTAACAGGAGATATATGTAGAATTACAAAGCAGGAGATTTATGTCAAGCCGAGGAGTCAGCTTTCAGAAGAGCCATGCATAATAATTTGGAGAGAGAAGAGATATTAGTAGCGCATGGGGAGTGGTCAAATGGGTGTTTGAAAAAAGCAGCAAAAAGAGTTGCACACAAAGAAAAAGTTGTGTGTGGGGGGGGGGGGATGATAAAGAAAAAAGATGGATTATAAAGAAAAAAAAAATATATATATATATATATATATATATATATATATAGTCCGCGCGGTTAGCCTAGTGCCTATGCCTGGGGATGGAGTGTCCTAGGTTCGATTCTCGTCGACGACGTGAGGAGTTTAAGGATCTTACTCAGCCATAGACCAGTTAGCCGATCTTGAGCGTGGACAGCAGGGTTTCACTCCAGGTTATCTGAGGTTTTTCATTTCGCAAGCAGGCAAACCGGCCCCTCGAACACACACTGCTACAGTGAAAAATACATACTTAATCCCTCATTAGGAAGGCTCGATCAGTCTAAAGGGCGGTCGAAGGAACGAACCCCACACGAATAAATAAAATATTATATATATATATATATTTACCAGTGGCGACGAAAATACCTATTATTATGGGAACAACTTTTTTTGTGAATATGCAATTGTCGTTGTCTTTGCACATATGTTTGCTTTCTTTGTGTATCCTTTTTTAAATTCCCGAGGTATTCATGCATGCCGAAATAGCTCAGTTGGGAGAGCGTTAGACTGAAGATCTAAAGGTCCCTGGTTCGATCCCGGGTTTCGGCAAAGGAATTTTTTCCGCGATGAGTTTCCAGATATCCATGGATCTCCGAGTGGCGACTAAAATACCTATTATTATGGGAACAACTTGCGTTTTCTTTTGCCAAATTCGTTCAACTTCGACTTGCAACTCGCGATTTTTCAGTTTCTTTTTTTCACTTTTTCAACCACAGTTATATCGGATGTATTTCATTCCAAGCTTTTGTCAGTCTGGATTTTGAAATCCTAAAGTATTTTAGCTTTTTCATTCTCAATCACTTTTTGGTCAACTTTATGCTTCCAATGGTCTTTAGATACTTTAAACCCTTACTTTTTACCAGTGAATTATCATTGATAAAAATGATCACCGGTGAATTATTACCAGTAAATGCCAGTGAATTATCTTAGCTACATCATCGTGCCTTTTACGGTACTTAATTTCTGCGATTTTGTGCACCCACTTATTAATTACCGACTCTGTTTCTTTCTTTAGTACTCCATTTCTCAACCCTTGTCAAGTTGCTGTCAGCGCTGTCCTCTGTGCTGTGAAGTTACTTCCCATGCAATGCCTTATTTTTCCATCTTTCAGTTCTCACTTTTACTTAGTTGGTCTTGTAGTTCAATTTTGTCTCCATAGGTTTAAATAAACCCTATTTCTTTACTTCAATTAGAAAATTTTCCTTTGGTTGCTGCAAGTAATATATATATATACATATATATATATATATGTATATATATATATATATATATGAATCCAAAGAATCCAAAACAAATGCCTTAGGATGATTCTGGATGCACGGTGGTTCATCAGAGATTCACCGAGAAACCGGCATTCCATATATCTCCTCCTTTCTTCGTAATCTTGCAGAAAAATTCTTCGTGAAGTCAAGTTCACATTCAAACCCACTAATCGTACAAGCTGTCAATTACAATGAGACTGATTATTACAAACACAAAAGACCGAAGGTCTTTTGTGTTTGTAATAATCCGTAATGTATTGCAGTATACATCTACCCTCCGTAATGTATTGCAGTATACATCTCTTAGTGAGATGTGCTTTACATTATGGAAAATTCTAAGAATAGTGATCAGAGCTATACCCACCTTTACAATGAGTTGCCCTGGTGTTGCACTACCTTTAGACCTGAACTACGTTCAGGCGCAAACTTAATTGTTTGCTTACTTGGGATTAGGAATAAAATAACCAAGTTTATAAAATTACTTGGTAACCCTAATATATATATATGTATATATATATATATATATATTTTTTTTTTTTTTATATATAAATAAATGCATATATATATGCATTTGTCCGCGCGGTTAGCCTAGTGGGTTTGCGCTTCGCAACCATATGGGGAAGGAGTGTCCTAGGTTCGATTCCCGTCGACGACGTGAGGAGCTTAAGGATCTTCCTCAGCCATAGCCAAGTTAGTCAGTCTTGGGCGTGGATTGCAGGGTTTTTTCCACCAGTTTATCTGGGGTTTTTCATCCCGCAAACGGACCCCGTGGACACACAGGCTACAGTCATAGGATATAGTACTGCAAGGAAGGCAACGGGAAACCACCTTGCCCATCTAGGGAAATGATGAAAAAAAATAATTTCCTTAGATGGTGGCATACATAGCTAACCCCAAACAGCCGTAAGGCTAAATACTATCAATATATGTATTTATTTATTGTCATTATTTTATTTGCCAAATTATCTCAGCCATCAAATTCTAGTTACTATAATCGGACACTTGGAAATAAAATAAATGGCAGTAATTGTATAAACATTTCTAATTTCAGATCGCTTGGTTTTGTGTTAACAGCGCCATCTTCTGGTCAACTTACTGCACTTACAAGAAAGATCCCAAATACTATTATCTTCGACAAATGCTTGGAGTAAGTATTAGCAACATACATTTATACGTAATATATTAGGAAATTTGTTAACACATTTAATGTTTTTCATTGTATAAAATACTGTCAACTACTCTCGGTTACGAATCCTGCACATGTCAGGATCGGTCTACACAGAAGAAAGCTAAGGCATACCAATTGTAGAAACAGCGATGCGATGCGACCACTTCGTTGTGTCGCAAGAATTTATTTTTCTTTAATCTATTTGCAGGGGCTAGCCGCTTTATTATTATTATTATTATTATTATTATTATTATTATTATTATTATTATTATTATTATTATTATTAAAGAGCAACCTCCAGGAACTCGGAAACTCACCGATTCTCAGAGGTTTTTCTCGGATGGAAACCGCCATTGAAACGTTCACACACACACACACACACACACACACACACACACACACACACACACACACACACTTAGTTCATTCGGACTCTTTCGTTATCTTTACATGGAAAATTATGATCAACCATTTTCCTTTCATGTTAAATTCAATGATCTGTCATCGCCAAGTAACTTGGTGTCGTAGAAACTTAATGAATGCCACCATAGAATGGTTAATCCTATTTTCACAGTCGGCTATTTTTGTTAACCGCATGTATTTTCTGGCTTGTATATCTGTCTGTCTTTAAAGGATGAAAAACTCGAATTTCCAGGAAGAAATTTCTGCCACTCTGTATGAGTCTTTAGTTGAAAATCTCTTATAGAAGTTCTGCATTCGAAACCAGACGTTTTTTAACCAATGACCATCTCATATTAACAACTAATCTGAATGCGATGGCTATTCAAAAAATAAAGTACCACCTAGCTCGTGAAAATGCATCGTTCGTGTAGGGGTGAAATCGATGAATGGAGTTTCTCATGAGACCAAGAAATGGCGTCCCATGGGTATTGTGCATTCGCATAATCAGTTATTAGATGGTAGGACACCATAAACATGTCATAGGCTTGCAGTATGATCCGATTATAAATGTTCGAAGCGACGTCAGGCCAGGGAAATATATTTGGATGTGTCCGAGATGAGTATATACTTAAAGGCATCCTACACGGACTACAGTGTTTTCCGGAGGCCTTCATGAAATTACTATCTAATTAAGGCCTCTGGAACCTAAGGTATACCAATTTTCTAGGATATATCTGAATAAAATTGCTCATAAGCTTAATATCTTGCTGGATAGCATGCAGCAGCATCGCTGACCATCTTGACTATAGATAAGCTTGTGTTTGGTGAATGCCAAAGCAACTCACAACTTGTTTAGCAAGGAAATGTTAAACACTACTGTAACATGCTGAATCAGTAACGGCTAGTCAATTTGGGTTATCGTATTATCGTAGCCATTCAAGTAATTTCTAGAGCACCCGCCGCAGTTCTGATCTTGCACCCAGCAATTTTCGTCTCTGAGCCACTGTTTGCAACAGGATACGGTAGTATACTGTCGTTTGCTGAAGGAAAAGACTGCACCGATTTATTTTAGGCAGGGATCGATATTGTAGTGCCACGGTAGGACAAATGCGTCAATATCCTTGGCGAATATATTGAAAATTTATCAAAGTCGACTGCTGTGTCATACATGTATTTATGTCAGAATTTAGTTATTACTAATATAATAGATTAAGTAAACAAAAAGCAAAACTCAGTGATGCATACACCTTCATTTTTTTTTTATAGAATCCAACCCGCGCAAATTTGACTAAAGCACACTGGTAGACGGTGGGTGGACAAGAGTAGCTTGGATAGAGTAAATTTATTTATGAAAAATTACGGAATAAGTTTTTGAAAGCTAATAGGTTACGGTTCCTAAGAAACACGGATAGATGATATTCAAATACTAATTCAGAGACTGAGAGGGAGTTGAGTATATTAGTAAAACCGGAGTAAAAGTTCTTGAGCCTGTACAACAATAGAGTATTTGTTCAGATGAGAAGTATCGTCTTAAAGATAATAGTGATAGTTTGTTCATGATAACTTTGCGCTAAAACGGATCAAACTCCTGAAAATATTAAGATTGACAATCTAAGTTTCTCGAGACCTTTCCTTATCGCTTGTTCAAAAGAGAGTGAAGGTGGCATAAGCTACATTTCAAGTGGATATTCCTCCTGCCGATAATCGCTGATTAAGCAGAAATCTTCTGGTTAGTGCAAAAGCTGGGTGTTAACGAATTTCTTCATATATTGGAGGGCACTGAGATAAGAGAACTAGGTCAGCAGTTGGATGCTTCGTACTATCCCTCCCTTCTTTGAGACGTGCTTGATCTGAGAATATGCCAGTTAACAGATAAATGCAAAAGAGCGACCTGATTCAACTTTAGTTACGAAAGTTTTAGGTGTATGCGAAATCCAATCACGATGTTTAAATTCTATCGTTGGTTTTCTTGTGAATTATTTTTATTTTAAGTTCTTTGATTTTACAGAATAAATTTTATATTATTTTTAATGTATAAACTGCCCATAAGTGACATGGGATCAGATTAACAATAGTTCCGAGAAGGTTTATCGAAAATAACCAAATTCTTCAAGTAATTTCTGCAACCAATGATAGCGACACTTGAGCATTTTTAGGAACTTTTTATGTATTTATCAGAAATACCTAAAATAAAAACTGAAATATCGCTATCATCAGCTTCAGAAATTACTTGAAGAATTTGGAGAATGTTTAATAATAGCATTCTCATTTTGCAGATAATCCTGTAAAAGCCTTTTTTTTTCTTCTTTTTTTTTTTTTTTTTTTGGAAATCGGTGAACAACCGGTCCCCGCCCTTAGCTTTCCTACCAAAGCTGAATTCACGGCTGTCTATGATCTAGAAAACATGGGAGGCCAGGCTACAACAGACAATTTCATGATCCTAAATTGCAACTCGGTTTGTCGAGATTGAGACTTTAGTGCTGAAACTGTTAGAAATTTAATGGAGTGAAACATCATTGAGAAAATATTAAAACTAATATTTAATTATTCCAATATTTACTTCGAATGAACTGTGTCTCTGTCCCATCGTGTTGTTCTTTGAAATTACATGAGCTCTAGTTGCTTTGTCTCAGTTGCGGGATTAAAAATCCGAGTTTCCTGGATAAAGCTAATATTTGCGCCAATGATCGATCAACTCTAAAATCGGGCGAAAAAACGTGAAGGAAAGAAAAAGTTCCTTTTAATCGGAAACTAAAATCAAGTCTTTCTTCTGAGGGTTTAGCATTATGAATTTACAAAACCCTTCTAAAAACGGGAAAAAAATGTGAAAAGTGTGCTTCACTGCAACTCTACGATATGCTTTTTAATTAAACAAAATATCACCATTTAGTACGTTCATCTATAACACAACAAAAAAAAAATCAGCTAACCCCTTTTATTTCCGTATAGGGAGTAGGCTAGGCCGTTTTAGCCCTGTCTAACTTTTGGAGACTGAGTGGGCAGTTCAATCTCCACTGGTAGCTAGCCAATCAGAGATAGCTAGCCCGAGATTATAACTAATTATACATAGCGACCGGTAAAGAGAGGGGACTAACAAGTGCTGCCATCTCGTGGTCCTTATCCTAACAATGTTTACTGTCTGAAAACAGTGTGGGTTTTATGGTCGATTTTCTTGAATTTACGGAACGAAAAACCCGAGTTCCTGCGAAGAAAAATCCGCTTGCCCGTGCCAGAGATCGACTAACTCCCGAACGGGTCGATAAAAAAGGCTTAGTAAAAGTTCCTCTAGTCGAACTTATGACGCTCTCTCTTCGGGCGATTTAGCACCATGAATGGCATACGCCACTTCCACTGAGCTGCACAGGCGCCATCTAAGAAAAAAAATTATAAATAATCGTTATTCTGTTCTTACTAGATGCCCACTTTCCTTTCTAACCACACCAAAAAATAATAACATATAAATAAATGATAATTTTAAAATAAGTGATAAGCCCGATAAGTTAAAAAAAGCAAGTTAAAACTTACTATACACTAAGTTTTATGACGCTGTTTTAACTATACACTATAAATATAATTAAAACTTAGTGTACAGTAAGTTTTCTGTTAAATAAGTACTTTTGTACTAATTGAAACATAAAAAAAAACTTTTAAAATTATCTGGTGTGCATAGTTCTGTATTTCGCATAACATTCTTCACTCTATCCCATCCTGTATAGACCAAAGTGATTTTTGCAATCAAAATTAATGTAGGATTTAAGCTTTTGATTCTCGTAATTACGGTTTTTTGGTTCTCATAAATATAATAATTGTGCATAATTTAAACATAGAATTTAAAAAAATTAAGTTATTATTTCAGCATTAGTTTGTATTTATAATAATTTTATTTATAAAATCATAAAATGTCATCGTGAAAATTTTTGGTAAATATTTGCATCTGTATATTATGTTCTTATTTAGTAAACAGATATTAAATAAATGTAACTTATATATGTTTTGTGGAAAGAATATTAAAATTGAATAATTGAATTATAACATAAACGAATAAAGAAATAATACATCACTTTTTTTTTCCGAGTTGCAGTCACATTCAAAAGAGAACGCTAGCATTCTATTCCAAGTCCCTCGTTCTCTCTCTCTCTCTCTCTCTCTCTGCTTTAATGTAAAGCATTTGATTTTTCTCGAACTTGAAGTCATGTTCTGAATCAAGCAATTTAGAGCATCGCTAAGGTTATCATCTACTGATCGAGTTTTGTTTGTTCCATACGGTTAAGTAGGAAGGGTGATTGACTGTGCATAAGTACAACATTAGACAAATGCATTTTATTATACCTATACCAAGTGCCCTGATGACGGCCTTTCAAGCAGTAACTAAGAATGAATCTTTCCCTTTCTCCCTTTATCTTCTTTTGTCCCCAAAGACGAAGATAGACGCCCATGCTTTGTAAAATGTGTTAAACTGCTAAACTCTGATCTCTTTACATCATTTTCTGAAGGTATTATACCCTCGTTCACTGGGCGTTGACCCTTAGATAAGGTTTCACTTATATGAAGCCCACTCTCTCCCTCTCTCTCTCTCTCTTGCCGAGTTTCCAAGGTTACTTCTAATGCTCTGATAAGCAAGTACTTATCTCGACAGCGAACAGTGTTGTCGGTAGCATGTTAATTCCCTCTCTCGTTTCAGCTTATAAAATGAGCATTGTCTGCATGGAGATGAAACTATCAAACATATATAGGTTTATTTATTTATTTGCTAAGTTTATTTAATATATTTACTGTCTTTCTAGATAATGCACGTGTAGGTTTAAAGCACACACTATCACTATAGTCTATAGGTTGAACTGAAGCGAATTCAAATTCATAAAGTGATCATTTATGAAAGTTGAAAAGTAAACATGGATTCCTGATTTATATCTGTGATTCAGGTCGGATCCGAACCATCTGTATAAAAATCCTTATTCAGAGTTTTGAATTCCAGTGGTTTTATATTTTAATATACTGCACGGCAATACCCCCGTCATACGACGCCTCGCTTTACAACGATCCGCTCATACGACGCTTTTCAAATTACTACCAGCACCTATTTATACGACGCTGCATTCACTCATACGACAGTTTTAGCGACATGACGTTGATTAATATTCACTTTCTAAACAAACCTGAACTATTCGTTTACGACATTCTTGCTCGCTACATTCTCTGTGCTTGGGTGTTCCGCTGTGAATTATAAGCAGTTGTTGTTGTTAACAGGTATCTGCACGGAATCCAAATATTCATCTCAGGAGGTCCAGAAACATCGCACCCAATATACCTATCATACCTCCCACAATGCAACCAAAATTTCAGATTGTAGCTCAGAAACTAACCATTATTAACACAGTGCCTATCACACCTCTCCTTAAACCAGTGGGTCTTAACCTTTTTAGTGATCGGCACCCCCTTGAATATAAAAATAAGTTCTCGCACCCCCTTGAAAAATGTGTTTCTATTTCTTTATTTAGGAAATTACATCTATTGCAAGATAATTTATTTATTGAAAAATAAACACATACATTTACATATACATACAAAACAATATCTAAAATTTTAATGGCTATGTTATTGTTTATTCATAATAATACTTTTGAAACGAGGCTCTTTTTTTTGAAAGTGCCACGCGTAAGTCATCACTTGCATTTAAGCGATTTCTGGCTTTTGTTTTTACGTGCAAAAGTGATGAAAATCCCATTTCACACAGGTAGGTGGTGGCAAATGGTAAAAGTGTCTGCAATGCTGCTTTTACCAGCTGTGGATAAGGTTCTAACTATACACCAGAATTGTTTTAAGTCCAGTTTTTCAAACTCCATTTGAATACGTGCATTGGCTCGTATTTCAATAAGATCGTCTTTTATTAAATAGCTGTCATCCGTCGAATCTGGGTCAAATAGAAATGGATCCAGTATCCATCTCTGAACTTTGCGAATATTTCTCTTCCAAATTTTTAGTTTTTCAATAAATGAAGATAATTTTTTACTAGCTGTTATTATGTTCTTACCAAATCCTTGCACTGATGTGTTTAATTCATTCAGGTGGCTAAATATATCTGCTAAGTAGGCTAGTCGAAGTATTGCTTCTCTTTTTTCAAAAGCTTTAACTAAATCACAATTTTGGTTAGTAAGAACCGTATAATTTCCTCGCGCAATTCAAAAACCCTGCTTAGCGTGTGTCCCTTGGAGAGCCACCGTACTTCAGTGTGATAAAGAAGCACAGTATGAACAGCACCGATTTCTTCGCACAAAGCACAAAAGATACGATGATTAAGTGCTCGTCCTCGGATATACTTGACTACATTTACTGCAGTAGTTAAGTGTTGTTTTAAATTCTCTGGCAAAGCTTTCGATGCAAGAGCATGACGGTGCAACATGCGTTATTGTAATTTGCGTTATTTCTGTCTTGATGTATGAAAAAAATCCAGAATTTTTGCCCAACATTGCAGGGGCACCATCAGTGCAAATTGAGTCTATCACATTCATGGGTATTTGATGTTTCAAAAAAAAAAATTTAATATGATTGAAAACATCAATTCCTTTTGTCGTCAATTCCAGTCGCTCACAAAATAGAAATTCTTCCAACATTTCTTTTTCCTTAATGTATCGCACAAATACCAACAACTGACTACAATTATCAACATCAGTTGACTCGGCCAGTTGAATACTCACTTTTAGAGGACTGGCTTTGATATCTTCTACTACTTGCAGTAAAATATCAACACTGAGATCTTGAATGCGAGAACGAATCACATCGTTCGATAACGGAATCTGCTGAATCTTCCTTTGTGCTTCAGAACCCAATACAATTTTTGCAATTTCAAGTGCACATGGTTTTATCGATTCCACAGCTATTGCATGACCTTTTCTTAGCATACATATATGCCACTTGATAAGAAGCTTCTAACAAGGGCTTTTGAACTGCCGGAACGTCAAATTTTGTGATAGTACCGCTGGTATCAAATCGTGCCTTCTTAGACTTCAAGATGTTAAGAGTATGTCCTGCAGATTCATCACCATGCTGATTGTTGCAATGCTCTAACATCTTTGACGGTTTAAGATTGGAGTTTGAAAATATTTTGCAACATAAAATGCATTGTGGTCGTTGCGTACCATCTTTTTCTGTTGTCCAAGTGAATCCATAAGCAACATAATCGTCTTTCCATTGGCGTTTTTTCGACATAACGAGGGTTACAACAATCGATAAAATAATAATTATAATTTTTCAAAATTTGCAGAAACCTTTTATGTAATCAATTGATCGTATCCGGTATGGGCTTTAGTCACTGATTAATGTTGGTCAATTAAAGAAAATTAGTATTAGTTTCTGCGTCAAACCACCTCGTTAACGTTCGTAAAGTATGCGAACACGTGCACGTATCAACCAGTTTCTTATTGTACTGCATGTGCTGGTAAGTGCGATGCGCTGAGGCAAAGGTAGAGAGGGTAGGAGTAAGAGTCCCAAAAGTCGACGTAACGTTCGCTAGTTTCTCACAGGCGGTCAGGCGGTAGTTTCCATCGAAAAATTAGAAACTTCTCTCGCACCCCCCAGGGGTGCACACACACACACACACCCCAGGTTAAGAACCACTGCCTTAAACTGATTCACCGACGAACTGATAACTATTATAATATAACTATTGTTTTATTTTATTGTTGTTGTTAATGGCAGATAAAATTCAGGGAGCTATTGCTCCAGTGAAAAGAAGAAGACGCGTAAACCGACTACATTAAATATTAACATTAAAATTATTAATTTATTGACAATGGTATATCGAATATTGAGAGAGACTGCAGGTGAAACTTAACTCTTGTAAAAACAAAGTTCTAAGTCAAGTGAAAAGTGCTACATTAGTTAATACTACAATTATTCGTAAACCTGACAATGTTATTATCGAAATGGGAAACTTTTAAATAATGTAGACAGATGACCAAACTGGTTGGTCATTAAGCCAAGCTATTCAGAATAACTTTTTTGTTCGAGAAAATTATTCTAAATTTTTCGTTTGCGTATCTCACGTAACTGAATGCTTCGTTACGTCAGGTAACACGTATATAACTGCTTAAAAACGTTATAAACCATTACATGCATCTACAAGTAGCGAGAGAGAGAGAGAGGGAGAGAGAGAGAGAGAGAGAGAGAGAGAGGGAGAGAGAGAGAGAGAGTCACTATACGATAATAGTCCTGAAACTAACGTGTCATATGACTTGGAGTATGCCTGTATGTTGTTTAGGTATTTCTGTACTTTTGGATTCCAACACTTGTTTATATTTATGCGGAACCACAGATTAATGGTATCTCACGGCATCATTAACATCCATTTATACCTTTTCATTTTTGTGGAAAATACTACTAATCTTATTTTTGGAATCATAATACTCCCTAGGAGAAAATGATTTAAATACTACTTATGAAGCACTCTTAATTGAACGTTGGTTTATTATACAAATTAAAATTACTGTACAGCATTTACTAAAATAAAGGGCCAAAGGCTTCATTTCGGCAATGCAAAATTATACAAATTAAGTGGATATGAAATCCAACATCATTTCAAAGCCGAATACAGAAACTATAAAAGTTTCATGCGAAAATTGACCAGAGAGCTTGCGGGAATACATCCCCGCCATACTACGAGTTGCCCTAGCCGGACCTAATAGGAAAGCACGAACGTTAAAAGCGTTAAAAGAGAGTTCGCTTACGGAAAATACACCTCTCCGACGCTTCAAATTCCCTAGTCTCTTAGAGTTTTTGCTCTCTTACTAAATATAGATTTCTTAGGTTTCTGGCCTAGTCTCTTACGAAAACCAATGAATTTGAAAGCTGCCAGGCCAATGAAATCTTACCAAAATGGACCAATAGAAGGCAATATAAGGGCACTTTTAATGTTCATGCTTTCCTATTAGGTTCGGCTAAGGCAGCGTTTCCCAAAATTTTCTTACGACGGAACACTTCACAAATTCTGAAATTTTAACGGAACACCTTGGTTAGAGTCGAGTATCATCGGTCTCGTATTCGATGTCAAGCTAAGCGCGCATTATCTCCGCGGCAGGCCGTATCGCATCGCAAAAATGTGATAGCGATCACTACAGGCGTGCCGGGCCTCAGCGCATTGCATTGACCTTGCTTGTAACCCCACGTTGCTTAGAATAGATACCTCCGTACTTCACTTGTACTCGAAAGTGTCGACAACCGCGGGCGACTGAGTCAAGGCTAGCTCGCGCTGCCCTTAATAGCACAATCCGCGTGCAAAGTGAGGAGCGCCTGATTTTCAAACATGTTTGAACTTGTCGCAGCATTTAAAATCATTCCAGGCTCATATTAATTTTGACAATTTTTCACTTTTCGTGGAACACAGCTTGTGAAATGCTGGGCTAGGGCAACTCGTAGTATAGCGGCGGTGTATTCCCGAGGCTCTCTGGTGTCAATTTTCGCAAAACTTTTATAGTTTCTGTATTCGGCTTTGAAATGATGTTGGATTTAATATCCACTTAATTTATATAATTAATGTACAGCGTTCTTTTCAAATAATGCGTTCTTAAGAACTTTTTCATAGAATGATAATAATTCGCGTGAACCTTGAGAACCTAACGTTCCTCATGCAAGATCTGCTCAGACTGACTTCCTTATCTGTAATTTATATATATTATATGATATGATGGTGAGCAGCCTATTTTCTACCCACTGCAGGGTGAAGGCCTCATCCATTGCGGGAGGTTTGGGGTCTACTACTCCCATGGTGAGCCAGTCCATATTGGGAGAGTGTATCTATACTTGGATGAATGAATGTATGAAGGTGGAAGACAATCACAAACATCCATGCCTACGTGGGATCCGAACCCGCAGCCTCTTGGCTGGAGTGCGGATACGCTAACCACTCGGCCAACCAGACCGGCGCGCGCACGCACACACACACACACACACACACACACACACACACACACACACACACACACACACACACACACACACACACTGTATATAGAACTGCGTGTGTCTCGCAATTATAATTTCAATTAATCCGCAAGGATTGACTTGCATTTTAGAGTTAGTTAACATTTTGGGTTAAATGTGCAGTGTACAAACTTTTTTGTTTTCTTTTTCTTTCTTTCTTTCTTTTTTTTTTCAATGGCGGATAAGTTTGGATTGTAAAAGTAACTTGAAGTTCCGTCAAAAAGAAAAAAAAAATCATTCCCATGTATAATACTGTTTAATAGCTACGTAAGCTGTGTCTTTATTTTTAGCATGGTTTATACTTTATTCTTACTTTTCCCGATTCCAGTATGATGACTACAATTTAGTGATCGTCCTTAAAGTCAAAGTGACAAATTTACATCTACAAGACCTCCGTAGCTCAGTCTGTATAGACGAAGCCCTTTGGGCGTAAAGAGCTGGGTTCGAATCCCGTCGAAGAGGAACCTTTATCTGGCGTCTTTCGACCTAAAAGGTGAGTTAGCGGAGGTAGAGTTTTTTTCACCCGGAAACTCGGGTTTTACGTCTCCCCAGAACAGGAAAACGTCCCCGTGAACACACGCATCTACAGTCATAAAATTTCCCTCACTCCGCCCAAGTAGGTTGGAATTTCCCACGGTAGCATAATTAGAGCGGGGCCCTGCACCAAACTGGATAAAAGCGCTGTAAAAGAGGAAGAAGTAGAAGCTCTTAAGGCCTGTTTTAAAAGCACATTTGTGAACTGCTGACGAAGTTTCACGAGTCTGTAAGTTACCTCACCTACTATCGGTTCGGGAATAGCATTTATCAAACGGAGAAACTGATTATTTTACGGAGGTCGGAACAGGGAAAAATTTGTTGTTGTATTACATTTCCTAAACCTGTTTAAAACTGCCATGTGTGTGTGTATTTGCTGATATTTGATTCCACATGTTTCGAAGTCTTTACTCAGAAGTCACACACTTGCAACCGGTATTGATTTTCATGTATCCGTCGTCATATTACCTTTATTAACTAAATGCCATAACACTGATATTAGGAAAACGTACATTAGGAAAATTTGAGCTTAACTCAAATTTTGATCTCAAACTAATAAATGAAGCTGGACGTACTTGAGATCCCAAAGTACAAAAATGGCTGCATGATTGTCATCGGCTACAATTTTATTTTAATATAGATTAATTGAATATTTTAGATGCAAAAGATGCTTGAAAGTTTTCATCTAAAAAATTAAATTAATTTAACGAATGAAATTTGATATTTGGGATCTTTATTAAAATTTGTTGTTATCTCAGTTTTGCTTTAAATCATATTATTTATGGAGAAGACAAAATTAAGCCAAACGACATAGTTATAGGTTACGAATAAGAATAAATAAACTCTCTGCAGTATGAAAAAGTAAAAAAAAATAATAAAAAAGGACTTCACGTTCAAATGTTATAATAATAAGCGGTGTTATTATACAAGAATGCTAATTAGAAAACACTGTTTTGATTTTCTCCATCCGATTCTTTTCAGACTTGTTAGCGTTTGTTATATTTTTATGAGGCTGTATAACGAATATGGAGTATTAACATACCTTTATCTTGTTAAGTGAGTGTTGGCAATGAAATTGAATTAATAGTGCGTTGGTATTCAAGAGGTAAATATACATAATATGAAGCTAGTTAATTAACGCAGCCAATGAGTCATGTCTTGTTAAGATGAATAACCTGAATGAATATTATATTTTTTTAATGAGTAACATGTGTGTGTGTGTGTGTGTGTGTGTGTGTGTGTGTGTGTGTGTGTGTGTGTGTGTGTGTGTGTGTGTGTGTGTGTGTGTGTTACTGCTCAACGGGAATGTACATTAAGAACAAGAATAAGCGTCTCCGTAGCGCAATTGGAAGAACGACGGTACATTGCGCCCTTCGATTGGAATAGGCTTAAATTCGATTCTCGTCGCGACGGGAGGAATCTTTATCTGGACGATTTCAATCGAAGGTGAGTTAGCCGATCTCATACGGTGGTAGCAGGGTTTTTTCCTCTCGGAAACTCGGGTTTTTCATCCCGCATACAGACAAATCGGCCCTTCAAAACACATGCAATTTACAGACAAAAAAAAATACTGGTTGTGGTGGTGGTGGAGGTGGGCGGTAGATGGCGTTGATGGAGATGATTCGTAATAGAAGTTCGGTGTAGTGGTTGAGACAGTTGTAGGTGTCCTCCCGCGATGAGTCTTCCGACTCCTTGGAGGTATCAGGAATAATAATAATAATTATTATTATTATATTAAGCATAAACAGCTCCTGTTACGTTTAGATGTTATTTTAAAAGATTATCTTCTGGAATATAATTAAATAAAATTTGGCTTTATGATCCATTACTTATGTGCTGTGTAGCTCAGTGGATGTGGCGTTTGCACACCACGGCGCTTGGCCGCACGAAGGAAGACTTGGTTTCGAGTCTAGTCGGCGACTAGAGGAAATTTTTCTAAGCCTTTTTTTCGACCGGTTCCCGAGTTAGTCGATCTCTGGCACGGGCAAGTGGGTTTTCCTCCCGGAAACTCGGGTTTTTCGTCCCGTAAACTCGAGAAAATCGACTCGAGAAAATTGTGTTAGGGTTAAGGACCACGAGATGGCGGCACATTTGAGCCGTCTCTCTTCACTGTGTACCGCTTAATTAGTGATAGCCTTGGGCCATCTATCTTTGATTGGTACCAGTGGAGATTGAACTGCCCACTCAGTCTCCAAAAGTTAGACAGGTCTAAATGGCCTCGCCTACTCCCCGTATACGGGAATAAAAAGGCGTTAGCTGATTTTTTTTTTTTTTGATACTTATGTGCTTCAAAAAACAAAATGGCTGTGATCAATATAACCAAGCTAATAAGCAATTTTGTAATAATACTTGATGAAAATAGCTATAAATTGATAGGTGTTGTTTGCTGGAATAGACACCAGAGTTTTTGTCAGACCATCAATATGATGAACGATCGTAAATCTTATTTCCGTTTTTTTTTCTTCTTTTTTTTTTACAGACTGTTAGTTAACTAATTATAGAGTCTAGATGCTTGAGGCATTTAAAATTCCGTGTCAGATAGATCCTTAATCTTGCTGTTACTTTAACAATCGCTGAAAAAGAGGTTAGTAATACTGAAAGTGAATAAGAGTGGTTTTTAAATTTAGAAGCTGGAATTTATTGGGCCATTATAAATAATACAAGATTCAGATACATGTTGCTAAATGGTCATTAGGAAAGACTTGAAAAGACTAGTCTGATTCGTGTTAACTCATCAGTGTTACAGAATTCACTTTCTCTAGTGTTGGTGAACTCACGCCAGTACATAGTGCAAGTGATTGCTGACAAGCACGTTTTCCCGCTGAATCTGGAAGAACATGCTTGCTCATAAAACAAAACGATAGTGCTAAAAAATGAAAGGGAAAAACTAACTGATAAAGTATTGATAATAATTTTATACTCATATTTATTTTTATACTCATAATAATTTTATGAGTATAATTTTTTTAATAATTTTAATAATTCTTATAATTTTTATACTCAATATAACAGTGTCTGGCAAAGCATATCGGAATGTATAGTGCCTCAACTTCGTTACGTATAGTTTAGCTACAGTACAGTTTCATTTCAGTTTCAATTGACAGGAGTGAAACGTCTGTCAACCGAAAGCAAGCAGCAATGGATGCATGAGAAACAGGAACACCGATATCAGACCTATAACACTGCAAGCTATCAGAAACATGATGTCTAAAAGACAATCTATTTGATATTGTTGCCGACTAGATGTATCCTTTAATCTCAATGCAAATAATCCATCTTGTGAGTTATTTTAAGCAATCTACATTGATTGTTTGCATAAATGATTTATTATTGGTATGTCAAAAATTACTGAAGAAATATTTATCCGATATGATTATCCGATTATATTAAAAGTATTTCAGTGACATTTTATAAATATGTGTTGATATTGCGTTAGATATCTATTTGGATGCTTCTTCAAGTTTCTGATGTAATTTATGTTACACATTTTTGTATACATAAACATAATTGTATGTGGATATTTATGAATTGTATATTGGTTGTATTGGTTTGTGGATGAGTAAGTAGTGGATAGTTGTTGTTAGGTATTGCCTTTATCTCTCGTTGAGCATTATTTGTAAAGGTATGAGAATGGAGTCAATGTTGCTTTTAAAGTGGAATGATCATCCAGCCAATATGTCCAATGTTTATAATGTTTATAAGTTATCAAATTTCATCGCTAATGGGGGAAAAGGAATCATATGTTGAAGTAGATACTACTTTGTCGCCTTGTTGAAGGAGTCTGTGTTTGGTGGTGGGGAACAACAAATAATATCTTCGGAGTCAGAAGAAGTTGTTCATGCTTTGTTAACAGATAAAGTCAGTGGATCTTGTTACGCGAATGCAGGTGAAAAGTTATATATTACAGGCCGTAATTATCATTACGAATTCTAGTATCGATTCCTTTGACAGATCCACAGCGAGGATTTAGACCTTGCGAGGGAAACTTGCAAGAGAACGTGTGTTTCTATTAGGAAGAGACAGAAGGTAAACAAAACGAAAAACCTTGATAGTAAAAAGAAGAGGACCTCCAGTTCTAGGGATGCTATTTTAGCGTAGGTAAGACTGATTGTGCACAAGGAATTACAGAGTCAACGTCTAGCAATGCAAATGACTGTAGCGAATGTAAACAAAATTTGACAATTGGAGTAACTGTTAATGCATCTCTTTTTTCTCGTCCACCAGTACTCAAGGATATGGTGTTTAGAAACAACGGTAAATGCTATGTTTGTTTAATATATGCTTCAGGCTTTCAGTGAAACATGTGGTATGAAGTTAAGGAGGATTTATATATATATATATATGTAAACTAATTGAAGAAATGATATGTGAAAACATAAGCCAGAATGTGCATCTAAATGTGAATGATTCTGTAATGACTGAAGAACGGAAGTGCGGTAATGAGATTTTTGCAAGATTTAGGGCGTTCTGGAGCTCACCGCAGACCGCACAGAGTGAGGTTGGGGTGTTGGATAAGAGAATGGAAAGGATGAAATTGGTTGAGATGGATAGACAGAGAAAGGTTAAGTTGATGGGTAAGGTTAAGAAAATAATAATAGGGGATTCAATGATTCGTAGAATAAAAACCGGAGATGTCTTTAAAGAATGTTGGCCGGGAGGTACGATAGAGAGTATGTAACTAGAGCTGTAAAGAGAGGTGATAGTGTAGATGAAATGATTTTAATGACTTGGACGAATGATTTGGGGAAACAGCGTAAATCGTGTGGCAAGTGATTTAAGGGAGATGTTAGAGATTGCGGGTTTAAGAATAAGAGTGTTTAGGATTGTCAGTGTGCTGTCCAGATATGATAGTCGAGAAATGAGAAGGAGGGCATTGATGATGAATGAAATGCTACTAGGATGTGTAGGAAAAGAGGGGTGGGATATGTGGATATATGGGAGGAGTTTTATGGGAGAAAAGAATTATATGCCGAAGATGGTCTGCATTTGAATAAGTACGGGAGTAAGCTTTTACAGAAGTTACTGTTTAATGAACACATGGGGGTTTAGACCAGGGAAACGAAAAGAGAGAATGGGAGGGGTGCGAGGATGGTTGTCAGCAATAATGACAGGAAAGTAGAGTTAGCTGTAAATAGTACTAAGGTCAATAATTACTATGATATGGGGATTCATTGCACTCAGAATTTTTTACTAATGATAGGCGAAGTGTTAAAGCCAAAAATGGTAGAAGTACCTCAAAGTGACAGGCATGTAGAGGATAACTGTTTGGTGTGAGATAGAAATCAACAGGTGGTTGCTGCTATAATCCAAGGGGTATAAGGGAGAATATAGAAGGTATGCATTGGCAAATTATTAAGATGAGTGGAGGACGTGTAATTATTATGGCTGATTTAAACTATGGGGACATAGATTGGGAGAAGGAATGGTCTCAAGGAACAAAGGAATTGGAGTTTATACAATTGTTAAGAGATAACTATCTGAGACAACATGTATGGAAGGGACAAGAGATATGAGAGTGTTAGATCTGGTCATAGCATCGGAGAACATATCAGTAAGTAATTTAGATACAATTTAGATCTCCGGTTGGGGACAGTGATCATGTGGTCTTGACTTGGGAGATTGTATTATGTGCTGAATAGTTAAGAATTGTTATATGTGGAATTACAAAGTTGGTGGTTATGACAAACTGAGAAATCAGATTTCAAAAGTGCTATGGCATGAGAATTTAAAGGAGAGAGAGAGAGAGAGAGAGAGAGAGAGATGTTGATGGTGCATGGGAGATTATTATTTAGGACTAGATTTTTTGCTTGGAGGGTTGTAAATGGGTGGAATGCATTGCCAGGGGTGGTTGTGAATGCTTCATCTGTGAATGAGTTTAGAGGGGAAGTATGACAGGTATTTGGTGAATAACAGTTAGTATGTCAATGTTGAGTCTCTGGCGATGAGTCTTTTGATTCCATGGAGGTATCTTATATATAATAATAATAATAATAATAATAATAATAATAATAATAATAATAATAATAATAATAATAATAATAATAAGGGGTAATGTCACATGTTCAAAAATGGAGTGATCATTGGTCTACTCATATCACGAAAAACCGAGTTAACAATTGACTGGGAAGACTGTACATTGCACTTCACTTGCCCATTACTAACTGAGGTTTGATTTGCTGAGAAGAGAAATAAATTCGAGAGCATGCTCTGAAAGAAAACTGGTTAAGAAAATATTAAGAGTGAATGGAAAGGATTATCTGATATTCTCGATGGCAGATGACTTGCATCAGACCATGCTTATGGCAAATATTTCTTCATATCTTCCACAATTTGTATATTCATATATTTATTTATATTTAACAGCTGATTTATCAAATCGTAACTCTTACGAAGTTTTTTTTTTTTTTTTTTTTTTTTTTTGAGAACTTATGATTATTCATTCAGCTGACCCCAGAATTATGAAAATTACTTCTTGGAATTAATTAGGCATTAAACTATGCAAGATGTCCCTGAGTGTTATCAGTTTTACATTGGTGGCACTTCCATTAAACATCTTTCTTGAAATTCCCTTTTGATGCTTCCTAATTATTACTCTCCCATTTAGTCTTAATTACTCTATCAAGGTCAAATGACTATTATCACGTAGGGTTTCTAGGTAATTTTCTTGTGATGTTATTATGAAATCCATGGATCTATTCCGTTTAAGTAGGTTCACGTGCGTGTTACTTAAAATAACTACCATGAAGTTACTCAATAAATTACTATCCCCATTATTATTATTATTATTATTATTATTATTATTATTATTATTATTATTATTATTATTATTAACCTTTCACTACTAAGAAATTTAAATTCATCTAGGATTGAAACGGCATGAATGAACTTCACAAATTTCCAAAATTCGTATTTTTTACCTAGCCAGGTAGGTTTTACATCTGTGAGGGGGGGAAGCACTTGAAGGGAAACAGCACAGTACGAAACCAACACTCACTTGATGCTGAGGACTAAAAAATAAATAAAACGAATAGCAGGTGAACAATATACTATTGAATCACCGTTTTGACCAAATACGCCTAACAATACCTTCGTTCAATTCGTCGGCTTACAAGCCAACTTATAAGTTCGCCAGGGCGTGCTCCACAGACGGTGTAATACGTGCATTTGCACGGGGCTGCAAGTTTTTTTGGGGCGGCAAAGTTGGCATAAACTAATCAAAAAAAAAAAATCAACTAACGCCTTTTTATTCCCGTATACGGGAGTAGGCGAGGCCATTTAGCCCTATCTAACTTTTGGAGACTGAGTGGGCAGTTCAATCTCCACTGATACCCAATCAGAGATAGATGGCCCAAGGCTATCACTAATTAAGCGGTACGCAGTGAAGAGAGACGGCTGAAATGTGCCGCCATCTCGTGGTCCCTAACCCTAACACAATATATTTAATGTCTGAAAATAATGTGGGTTCTACGGTCGATTTTCTTGAGTTTACAGGACGAAAAATCCGAGTTTCCGGGAGGAAAAACCTGCTTGCCCGTGCCAGAGATCGACTAACTCGGGAACCGGTCGAAAAAAGGCTTAGAAAAATTTCCTCTAGTCGCCGACTAGACTCGAAACCAAGTCTTCCTTCGTGCGGCCAAGCGCGATGGTGTGCAAATGCCACATCCTCTGAGCTACACAGGCTCCTTGGCATAAACTATACGAAAAATAAGGGGGAAGGGGCGGCAAAATTCCTAGGGGCAGCCCTGAAGTTCGCTTAAGTATTTTCACTCATAGCTAATTTTCTTCTTCTCTTTCATTCTCTCAAATGCTTGTTTTAATCGTTTTTAAAAATATTAGACATTTTCTTTGCTATTTTCGTTTAATTTTTACTTGTGTATTATCACCCATAGCTTACTTTCTTCCTCATTTTTGTAATTTATTTTATTTTATTTTTTTGAATCACATATTTACACCAAGGTACAGCAACAGTACAGACGTATTCGTCAGTACTGGATTACATAACCATCGTTGGAAGCCTCAGTTATACAATGCATTTGTAACGGGACATTGTGCCCTTCAATTAGAAAAGACGTGAGTTCCATTCTCCACTTCATAAGTGGAATCTTTACATGAGCAGATGAAGATGAGGAAATCGGTTTCTTCCACTTATTCTTCGACTGTTTTATCTATTTCTTATTAAAAAAAAATATGTCAATAAAGCGATATAAACATGGCGAATGTAAAAATATCAACCAGATGGTGAGAAATCAGGAGGCTGACTGCAGTTTAAAAGTAGTTAGTTATCTGCCATATTTGTTTTGTTTTAAATATAATTTCCGATCCAAAATTCAGCTGTACTTCATAACAACAACACACCTAACAAGTTAATCCAAGGTACTAATTAATATACTATAGGTATAATACATATTCAGTTTACAATATGTTCAAAGAGACGATGTGTGAAGATTATTTCCAATTAATAGTAGGAATCAGGACTTGATCAAGACTTTTCAAGTGAAGGGGAGTTAGCCGGTCTCATGCGTTGGCTAAAGGGTTTCTCCTTCCTGCAAAACAAATAAACCGGCCATACGAACACACGTAGTTAACCGACATAACACACTAGCCTCACAGCCTGAATTGCTTCGGAAGGAAATCCAAAATAACCAACTAATAACTAAGAATATTTTAATAGAAAAAAAGAAAAGGGGCGCGTTATTGTTTTATCAAGGAAAATTTAGACTATGCGGGTTTTTTCTCCCATAAACGGGTTTTTCGTTGCGAAAATCGACCGTATAACCCACACCATTTCAGACGCTAAACGTAGTGTTAAGACTAGGTATCACGAGATGGCGGCGTTTGTCAGTTGCGTCTCTTCACAGGACGCCATGTTTAATTAGTGATAGTCTTCGTCCAGCTATCTCTGATTAGCTTGGTGGAGATTGAACTGCCTCCTCAGTCTCCAAAAGTTAGATAGGGTTGTCTGATAAGTTAGAAAGTTAGAATAAAACGGTCTCGCCTACTCCCTCTAGTGAAATAAAAGGCGTTAACGGATTCATATAATTATATTTTTATTATAATCTGTTATATTGTTAACTGATGTGTTCTTCTGATGGATTTTGTGTGATTAAAATTCGAGTGTCCGTTTCGGGAGAGGAAAAATCTTTCTACCCCCCTTATGAGATCAGCAAAAGCCCTTATAAAAGCTCTTCACATAGTTTAAGACGCTCTTACTATACTGAAGACTGGCTACAATTCAGAAGTTTTTTTTTAAACTGAAAATTCTTCACACATCGCCTCTTTGAACATATCATAATTGAATATATAACATGCCCATATTATATTAATTAGTAGTACGGGTCGACTAAGGTGTTTCTGGTTCTTTTTATTTGTTATTAAGTTTTATCTTTTAGTGCATTTCAAGCCACTTCAGGTCTCCAATAAGATCGGTAGTGGATAACAAAATTCATCTCTCATCTAAAAGATATTCATTCTAATTTTGGGATCATTGGGATCCACACACACACCATCTATCCATCTCATTAACGGTCTACCCTTCCTCTTTTTCCAGGAACTCTATTTTCTATTACTGTTCTGAGAAGTTCTTCTTCCATTCTTTCAATATGTCCAAAATATTTTAATTTTCTTCTGTTAATATCCTTAAGGATTGAGTTGAAGTCCTCTGTTATTACTGATCTTGTCAACTTTATCAGGAATTTGTCCTAGTTCTTCCTTGTTATTACAGAGGAGTATGGTATCGTCAGCATACCTCAGATTATTGATCAATCTACCACCTGTCGTAATTCCTGTCTTGAATTTATCCAATGCTTCACGCATGATGTCCTCCGCATATATACCACACAAGTGAGGAGAAAGTAAATATCCTTGCCTAATTTTTCCAACCTAAACAACCTTTTCCAACCTGAAGCCAATCAGTTAGTTTGGCCAACAAGACTGGTAAATTTAAAGTAAAAAAAAAATATACTCAGGATATTTTTTTCATTTACAAGAACAGAAATTATTTTTTTGTCACTCTCTCTCTCTCTCTCTCATACACACACACACACACACACACACATGCACACACGCAAATTACTGGTTTGATTTTCTACGAATGGCCGTGGGTGTTGATATACGAGTGTTGGTTCTTTGCCCATATTTAATGGGACACCAGTGCTTTTGAAAGTTTATATGGGATGAATCTGTATAACCAATTAACTCCCATGACATCTGCAGGCACATTCGCATCTGTTTATAGAAACCCACTTTCTATTTTAGAGACCATATGTTATTCTTTCTTGCAGATTAATGGGTCAACTCGAAACTCTCCAGATAATGGGAAAAGCGGCACCCTTTCATCATAATGCAGCATTTCAACAAACTCGCATGAGCTTAGTCAGACGATGTTAGATTCCATCCAGACAAGTGCTTTGTTATACGAAGTGGCAGTAATTGCAGGCAGAACATAAAGTCTAGTTCCATTTATTAAAACTAATGAGCAAACTAGGTTACCCATGGCAGAGTGTTCTATATCTATGTGTTTCCATACTGTCACTGTTGATTATCAACAGATTTTTTTCTTTTTCATGCTGGAAGTATTTCGTTCGTGCGCGCGTGTGTGTGCAAGTACATTGTGCACTTTAAAACGTTCGTAAATAATTATCAAGATGTACTTATAATATATCTGTGGAATAATCGATCGGTAGCAGACAATCTTTTAAATTACCAGCTTTTTTTAAAATTGGTAATTTAAATTTACATTAATCGCCATTCTGCAGGGAAGCATCTGCGCTTACCGTCAATAATTAATCACGATTAATATAATTTCTTAAAATTCATAACTAATATTATTATTATTATTCCTGACCTCCAAGGAGTCCGAAGACTCATCGCGGCAGGATACCTACAACTGTCTCAACCACTACACCGAACCACTACTACGAATCAACGCCATCTACCGCCCACCACCACCACCATAACTGGTATTCTATGTCTGTAAATTGCATGTGTTCTGAAGAGCCGATTTGTCTGTATGCGGGATGAAAAACCCGAGTTTCTGGGAGAAAAAATCCTGCTACTTTCCGTATGAAATCGGCTAACTCACCTTCGACTGAAATCGCCCAGATAAATAATCCTTCCATCGCGACGTGAATCGAACTTAGGCCTATTCCAATCGAAGGGCGCAATGTACAGTCGTTCTTCTAATTGCGCTACGGAGGCAGTTATTTAACTAACTTCTCTTGTTGTGGAGTTTATGGTAGGGTTTATGTTATGCTGACTTAGTATGTCAATCAGTGGCGTAGCTAGAGCTGGCTCGGGTGATGAATTGTAGCGTAGCTTTTTTTTTTTTTTTTTTTTTAAACTCATTTTTAAAAAAAAATGAGTTTGCGGCCCCTCTCAATAAGACCAAAAATACTGCAAAAAGTCAAAACGACGTATAGGGAAATAAATTAAAACACTATGTTTATTTTTGAAGTAAAATTTTAATTTCAACATTCTAAAATGTTATTTTTCTTGCTTTTCTGTTATCGAAATCGTCGATGAGATTGGCGAAGTCTATTTCATAGTAATTCAGGTCATTATTAATCAATTTTAATTTAGAAAAACTCCTCTCACAACTAGCAACACTTACAGCAATTGTGAGGAAAATTCGCAGTAGTATTACAATATTTGGAACCGAGTTCTCGAGACTGTATTTTAGAATTAACTGCAAAAGTTCAAAAAAGGTTCAAAGTGCCGCCCGGAGCGGGTCGCTCCCTTCGCATCCCACTAGCTACGCCACTGAGGTATTTGTTAGTGGTTGAAGAAGCATGGTCAAAGTTATTTATGTAAATGTCTCCTATTAGGATGATGTGTTGTACTGATGTCAATTCCGCTTAGCCATGTTTCTCAATCGTGCAGAAAGCTGTGTGGTTTATTATCTGGTGTATGTTATATTCACCGCGTATTTGAGGCTATGTCCTTCGTAAGTGGTGATTTCCAAAATTAACGTTTGCGCTTATTCGAAATGAATTCCTCCAAGCTCTACTTTCCCTTGATTAATGCCATAATTCCGCCTCCTGTTTTGTTTAGTCTACACGGTGTATGGCTAGTTATAGTTAATGTTACCCGCAGAAGCTTCTGTCGTTTATGTCAACTTCGGTTAGGATCAGTACATCAATGTCTGTCAAGGTGTTATTCAGCAGCGTGAATGTTTCTTTAGCCAGTGTTTCTTTATGCTTATGTTTGTGTGTGTGTAGGATGGTAAGGTCGGAATTTGTGCAAGTGTTGTCTGTCCACTTCAAAGAGTAAAAAACTTTGAAATTTCTATTTCCCGACTGGTTATGTTCCCAGATTTCATATCACCATGCTATAACTGTTAGAAATAATTTTAAACCTTGTTCTTAAGAACGGGAGAGAGGAAGAGTTAATACAGGGACGCGCCAGTAGTGTCCTGCGCCTGTGTGCAAAACTTTAGTTGGCGCCCCTATCCCCTCCCTCCAATAAAAAAATCACTTTAAAAAAAAAACGTTTTTTTTTTTTTAAAGTATTACCTCCTCTTTGGTGCCTTTACTATCCTGGCGCCTGTGTGCGTCGCACACATTGCACATATGGCCAGCGCGCCCCTTGGTTAGTGCTATATTGGTAGATTGGTTAAGTGATTAACCTGAAATTACATAAACTGGAGTATTCTCATCCTGTATCAAAAATACATGTGAATCATTAATCCACAGAAACTTGTAGTTTTTTTTTTATTTTTATTATTATTTTTTATTTTGCTTCCTTGCTTTGAACAGTAAGTTTTTAAAGTAGTGGGTTCAATGTTCATATATGTAAATTGGAGTTGTGGGTCGAATATGTAGGATCGATGTTGGCGGTTTTGCTTTCTTGCTTGCTGCTAGAATACAGTCCGTCAGACTTTTGCTGGTAAAACGAGCAATGGTTATTGGTGGTCTCTCTCTCTCCTTTTATTTCTTGTGGTCCTCGATTAACAGAAGTGATGTTCGTGGTTGTGACTAGAACGCCGATTGTAGTGCCAATCGGTTGCATTACAGAGCTTAAATATTCTGTCTTTTCTTTTGATATGCCTTCTATTTGCAGGTTTTTTTTTTTTCGTTCTTTTGTAGTAAATGCTCCATTTGAGACTTTAGCCCTTTCCGCAGTTCATTTTTGCGTTTGAAGTTTTCGTGTGCTTCTATTTTTTATGGCATTGTGGACAGCGCCATTCGGTGCGTTTGACTGTTCTCTTTGCATTCCACGTGGTTTTCGATATACCTAGGTGTAGTCATTTTTCAGTAGCCAGAGCAGTGTGTCCCGTTCCTTCGTTGCTCCTGTTGTATCAGTGGCGCACTCAGGATTTAATCTTGGGGGGGGGGGGGGGGGGGACGAGTTGAGTAGACTATTTGAGAATACACACTACGCATCGCATACGACCTATGACAAAGTATCTGCAATGATCGCTAATTCATAAATAGCATAGAATAGAAGACACAGCACAACATAAATAAAAAAAATCAAAAATCTTTTCCAAATTAAATTTTTTAAAAAATTTTCTAGTGTTTTTTCCCCTTTTTCTTTGAAAAAAAAAGGGGGGGAAAGGCCCCCCTTGCCTCCCCTCTGGGTGCGTCACTGTGTTGCATTGTGTTGAATAATTAGAGAAATATGACACTGCTTTTTAAACACTATAAGTGAAGAATTCCTGAACCAGTATTTTAAATTAATTTTACAAGTTTCTGCCAATGATTTGTACTTATATTGTACTTATAATGCATGTTTTTTTTTTTTTTGTCTCTTCCGCCTAGAAATTCGAATTTTTAATCCACAATAATGAAAAATCATCCATTGAAGTTAACGCAGTAATATACAAGTTGGGGAGTTAGAAATATGAGATGTCATATTCCTAACATATCACTTGCATTAGTATTCTTGCCATAACAACAGAGCATTCTGAACAGCATCTCTGCCCACTAACTTCCAAAGTTAGTTAAAAGAGTTTGCCTACTTCAATAAAAAATAGTTAGAGGAATTTTAATTCTGTTTAATGATAGTAATTATCATTTATTTCCTATTTACATTTTTTTTAATTATTTGCAAAAAAAAAAAAGCTAAAAAAGAGTGGTAAAATAATGTTTACCGAGTATAGTTTTAGAAATGATACTGAAAGAAATGTTTTTACTTGGATATAGTGAATGAGGATCACTACATCCAGGGTAGTGAACCTGGTAAATTGTATAATGTACTCATATAATGTCACTTCAATAACAACAAAAACTTTTGGAGCAGTTGCATTGAAAAATACCTGTAGCCCATATACAAAAATGTGACTTTAAATGGAATACTTTGACAGCTGTTTCAAAGAATTCCCAACTTAGTTGGAAGTAAAATCATTTATTATCATCATCAGATCTCCAAGTCAAGACTCATCACAGGAAGCCCCATTCTCTCTTTCTCTCTCTCTCTCTCTCACACACACAGTTCATTCACTGTCTCTTCACTCACCATACTTTCAGGCAATGATTCCAATCACCTACCACTCTTCATGCTCTATGAAAAATCTCATCCACGTTAATCTGGTAATAACTCCTTACCAACTTATGTATCAAACATGTATCCCTCTCCTCATGTCTGCTTGACTCTGCAATTTCCATTTCCTCAAAGAGACTAGTTCAGAGACCTTTTCAATTGTTTCTGAACTTTTTCCAACATCTCTTCATCCTTTTGAAAACCAGGTGACTAACTCTGTGCATAGTAATCCATATGTGGTCTGATCAAAGCACTATAGAATCATAACATCCTTACTTCTATATGCTGGTGTCCTTTGCATCTTTATCATAAAATGCTGAGCTGCCTTGCAATTTTGACAAAATGTTCGTTGAATTTTGGGTCCCATTTCACCATCACCAGATTCCTTATCTCCATCCCCCTACAAGATATCTGTGCCAGTCTTATACTCTGAATCCCATTTCAAATTTACAATTTTTCTAAATTGAATTGACAGCTCCATTAATTTGTGCTGTGTTTATTTCTCTGATGAAGATGTGTGCTCCTTAGTTTGATATTTCAGTGAAAAGTAGATAGTAGTAAAATTAGAATTAATGCAGTTCTTTGTGTTACAGTGGTGAATGAGTTTAAGGCAGGGATGGCTACAACCTATGGTGCATGTATCAAAAGTGGTGCATTGGATGATTAGAAGTAGCACATTGAATCCCAATGATAATAAAAAAGTAAGCCTATTTGTGCAAAAAAGTATTAACCAAAACCAATCTGTAGGGGGGAAAAAACTAAAACTTAGTCATTGTTTTTAGCAATTTTATTCTTTTGTGCACATCTTTTGCACATTCACTTGTTTGATCCTGAAGCACCAAGCATTAGCAACAGCAGTGCATTGCAGGTTTTTTCAGTCTGTTTACAATTGATACTTGTGCACCACGGAGTTGTGTGTTGTTTGTCTTTTGTGAACATATGCAGTTTTATACTTTTTCGAAAATTAAGCCTTGTTTTTACATTCAGTTACCCATCACAGTACAAAAGAAAAACAGGTGACAGTAAGCATGAATTCAGTGAACAGTAGGAAAATGAGTTCTTATTTATAACCATCAGAAAAACCGTTGTGCATTGTTTGCCGGCATATTTAGCCGGCAAAGGTTGGTCGATTGGTAGAGCCTCTGCTACTAATGGCTCAGTTAAGTAAGTTTGAGCACGGTTAGTAGTTGGAAGGGGACCAATCGTTCGATGCTGTTGGCACACTCTCCCTCGATGAGTCTTTGGACTCCCTGGAGGTGTCAAATAATAATAATAATAATAATAATAATTGTTTGTGAAAACACTTTCTCACATAATAAAAGACATATCAATTGTTAATACAGACATATTAATATGTCTGTATTAAAAATTTTTACTGGGAGTTTTAAGGATACAAGAGTTGTATGGTGCATCTGAACTCATATGTGAAAAAAAATTGGTGCATAGAATGTAAAAGGTTGGCCATCCCTGGTTTAAGACATGGTTTAGTGATAATGTGTGTGGATCAGTGGGGACCTCCCAATATGAGTCTTCTGCTTCCATGGAGGTCTGATGTCAATAGTAATAATAATATTTCCATTTCTTATTGGGTAAAGGTTATTTATTTAGTTGTATCAGTTTATAGTTTACAGAATCATATTTTTGTTTATATCAGTCAGGTCTGTGTTTATCCAGAGGAACTGCATCTGTACTCAACTTTAGCTGTTTTGTTGTTGTTTTACCAATGTGTCGTACTTTAACTTCAGTTGTTCGTAACCTGTCCATACAGGTAAGCTTAACAAATGTAGTATTGAAATTTTTAAAAAAAAATGTATACCTTAAATTGTCAGTTTTGTAATATGTATTGCTGTCTGATATTTTAATTAATACAGATTAACTTTGTCAAAAGTGGAGTGAATGTTTAGTGACCTTATCCATGTGGTATTTGGTTATAGCTATTCTTAGAAGTCAAAAGAGACCTGGTCGACTTGTAATCATGCTTCCAGCAGTAATAAAAATAAATGAAAATAATAAGAAAAAATAAACAAAGCATTCTTCAAAAAAAAAAGCATAATTGATTTTTTTTTTATTGAACAAATTTTCTTCTAGCTTTTCTGAGCAGACCAATAATTCATGAGGAAAAAATCTGTCTTTGTATAAAGTTATAGTTGCTGTTTGCTGATAAGCATGGGGAGCCAATTTAAATACTCTTTTTCTCATATTTCTTCAGCATGTCCATGTGAATTATCCTCTTATTTTAAAATTTTCGATGACAAGAAGAAGCCTTTTGTTTCTTTCTTTAACGTTTGATTATATGAGCTGGCACAGCATTCAGAGAAGTTTTATCAACAGATAGTGTGATTAACAAGGGTGTGAGGACTAGTTTTTCTTGCAGAGTGGTGAATGAGTGGAATGGGCTGCCATAAGTACTTGTGAATACTTTGTTAGCAACAGAGTTTAAGGAGGGCATGATGAACACTATAATAAATAATAGGTTAATGTTGGCCTCTTGCAATGAGCCTTAAGAGATGTCTGTTATATTAATGATAAAAATAAATTGAACAATATCATAAATTATTATTATTATTATTACCACCAGACCTTGATGAAGTCAAAAGACTTGTTGCAGTAGGTATACACTGTCACTTACAAAGCTCAACAAACTGTGCTATAAACTGATTCAATGTGCATAGAATCGACTAACCTTTGCTGGCAACCGTTGCCAGCAAAGGTTGGTCGATTGGTAGAGACTCTGCTACTAATGGCTTGCAAAAAATTAAGCTAGTTTGAGCGTGGCTAGTAGTTGGAAGGGGAACCAATCGTTCAATGCTGTTGGCACACTCTCCCTCGATGAGTCTTTGGACTACCTGGAGTCTTTTGCATGGAGAGTAAAATGTATTGTCTAGCAATGTGGCAAATGCAGAGAACCTGTTTCTCATTCCTATGCTCACACCTCCTTATACAGTTTCCAGGAACATCTTCTTATTCTACTTCCTTCTCCCACTCTATGAAAAACTGCCCTTTCCTTTTGCATTCTTTCATTCCTATCCACCAAATGTCTCATCTTATTTACTCATCTCATTTCTCATTCTGATCAATCATTGAATCTTGCCTCATGGAAATTACATTCCCTGTCACTCTGGCAGTCTCACTTGCTCTCATTCTGTCAATCCTTCCTTTTGCTTTTACAGTCTCGATTACTTTCATTTACTTATTCATATTTCTTTCACATCCACAGTCTCAGTTGCTTCTATGTCATCATTCATACATTCTTTCACATCTACAGGCTCACTCACTTTCATTCTGTGATTCACTCTCTTTTGCACCCACAATTATGCTATCATTTGCTCCACCAGCCTGTTTACATTAGTGATTAAATTATTATGGAGAAGTCATACATATATAACTGTCCTCCCTGCAGAATTTGATGCAACTTGCTGCAGGTGGTAATCCAGAGCAAAGTGTCTGATGAAGACATGCCATTTGTCTTTTTGAGCTTAAGTCAAAGTTTAGCATATAGAAGAAACATCCAGTCCCTAAGATACAAGTTAGGACACAGTCATCCATCGAGAAAGTCATGTTTATTCTTTTTCTTTTTTTTTTTTAATCACCAGGTACTTATTATTATTATTATTATTATTATTATTATTATTATTATTATGTGACATCTCCAGGGAATCCTAAGACTCATCGAGGGAGGGTACCTACTCTTCAACTCTCCATCTACACCACTCAATCCACTACCACAACTATACCAATGCCAACCACCAGTCCTAGTAATTTCACAGACAATCACAAATATCCATGCCCAAACTCAGCTAACCAACCAACACAAGCCAGCATGTGTACTGAAATTAATACATATTAATTTCAGTACACATGAAATATGTACTGAAATATCAAGTATAATACATCACCAAGTATAAAATAATAAAACTTGATCCTTGAATTCTTTATAAATGTCTTATTATGATGTTCATTTGAGGACATGAATAATAAATAAATAAATTCGTGAAATTGTTCTTTTTTTTTTTAAATTGTATACACATTATTGTTTTAAATGGCACTAAATCTAATTAATGCATATCTTACAAACAGCCTTCTATGTCGTTCATTCGATGGTGGATAGATGCTAGCAAGGGTTTCCACATAATGTGTGCAGGAACTATTCTGATTGCAGCTGGTAAGTAGAGTTGTTTTTTAATTGTAAGGAAGTTTTCCTTAATTTTGAATATAAAAGCTAACTTTTTTTATATAACTTTTTTTTTGTAGTGAATTACTTTTTTCATTAAAACAGATTTAGTACTGACAACTGGATATTGCTTTATGTTGATGATTTATTATTAGTATTTTTGTTTTCAACAAATTGCATATCTATCTTGATAATTTTTTTAATCTTTTCTTTTGCTATTCATGAGTGCTCAGACCACAGATTTTTTTGAGTAAGCAGAATTGCTTAATATGAACACCAGACTTCCATCGAGTCAAAAGACTCATTGTTATGGGAGCTACACACTGTTACATACAAAGCCTATTGAACTGTGCTTAAAATTCATTCACTGTATCTGTATTCACCACAATGTCAGGCAATGCATTCCACTCACCAACTGTTTTCCATACAAAGAACCTGCTCCTTATACAGCTTCCAGGGATGTCCCCCTTGGTCTACCCCCCCTTCCTCCATTCTATGAAAAATTTCTTCTACATTAACCTGTTAATAATCCTTTACCTACTAATCTCCTCACATCCCAAAGACCAGTTAACATATTAGTTAGTCTTCTCTGGACCCTTTCCAATATATGTTCATCACCATGAAAACCAGTGCACCAAATCTGTGTGCAGTAATCCATATGATGCCTGATACACTGAAACCAGAACCTCCTTATTTCTGCATGTTAAGGTCCTCTGCATCATTACCATAATCTTATATAGTTACTTCACAACTTGTGCAATGTGACCAGCAATGTGGTCTACAAGAATATGAACTTCAGATCCTTGTCAATCACCACTACAAGGTCTCTTGTCTCCTCAACTTCCTCCCGAATTTCCCAGCTAAATACATACTTTGCATCTCATTGTTGCCTACCAAATTTCAGAGCCTTACACTGAACTGACAGTTTGATATTGTTGCCCACTTATACAATCTATTCAAGTATTCCTGTAAGGCTACATCATCTGCTTGATTTCTCATTACTCTCCTCAGGTTTGCATCATCTGCAAACTGTTGTTTATCACCATTTAAACCCATTCTAATATTATTAATATACAAATTAATGATAATATATGTTTGTGTATAAGTTACGTAATTAAGTAATATAGCCCAGGATACTGCATCCCTATACACAACTTGCTGATACCTATCTGAGAGCCAACTGCCTATTAAACTCACTAATCTATCATCCAGTTCCATCTGCTTAGCTTACCAAACTGTGGTGTGGCAGTCTATCAAAAGCCTTTACAAAATCAGTATACTACTGTATATTCATCTCCCTTGTCCAATACATGTGTCACCTTGTTATAGTACACAAGCAAATTGGTGAAACATGACCTCCTCTTAACAAACCCATGCTGACAAGCACAGAGAATACCACCGTTATTAACCCACTTTTGTATTCTGTCTCTCACCAACCTCTACAATACCTTAACTTAAACTTCAGATATGCAGATCGGCCTATAATTAGTAGCTTTAGCATTATTACCACCCTTGTAAAGTGGAAGAATTTTATTTCTCTTATTTTCTTCCTTCCACTCCTTTGGGACTTGTGCTGTTGCAAGACTCTTGTTAAACAGGTAGGCTAAAGCTGATGCTAACTACCTGGAACACTCCCTTAAGACATGTGATATGTTATCAAACCCTATGGCCTTATTGACATCTAGCTTACATAACTCCTCATATATCTCTTGCTCACTCACCATTAAATCTTTTCTCATTTCATTCTCTACACTTGAGCTTCTGATTGCACACTGAGGATGAAAACTGATGAACACTAAATACTTCAGCTATGTTCTCTGCAGCAGTTACCAATCTCCCACTTTCATCCATTAACATCATCTTGCCATAATCATTCTTCTTTCTACTTGCCACATGTAAAAAAAAAACACTCATGTCCCCCAGTTTTCCTCCTATTCCTCTTCATCTTGCACACTGCTACTAATTCCATTGCCACTTCATTTTCTTCCATTCCACTCTCCTGATCTTTCACTTTACCTCTTACTTCTGATCCCTGGCTTGCATCACCCACTGCATTTCCATCTAGCAACAATATTTCCAGTTCACTCACCCTACGCTTCTGCAGCCACCAAAAAACTTGGTGTACTTTTTTGCACAAGCCGCTACTTCACACCGTCACAGCTGCTTACTCTATACAAAGCCCGGATCTGCCCAGCCATGGAATATTGCTCTCGTCTTTGGGGTGGTGCACCAAAATCCTCTCTAAGATTGCTCGACTCTATCCAAAAGAGGACAATCTGGCTAATTAATGATCCCTCTCTCACAGACCCAATTCAGTCCCTCTCATAGATGTTCAGTTTCTGCTCTGTGCCTCTTCTACAGATACTTTCATGGACAGTGCTCTGCTGAATTGCCCACTGTTATTCCTCCACTCTCTCCCCAAATCATTAAAACAAGAGCCACTAACACCCTTTTACAATCCATATTAAAACTCACCGAACCAACTTCACTGCCTCCTCTTTTATTCCATCTACTTCTGTCCTTTGGAACAGTCTTCCTCTATTCTGCATTCCCCAGAGATTATAATCCTCAGCTGTTCAAGCAAAATGTGAACAGCCATCTCCTTTCTTCTGTTCCTCTTATCTTTAAAAAAAAAACAAACTCCAAAGCCATTCGAATCACTTTTGTACAATTCCATTCTTCCTTCAAATAAATGCCATACATCTACAAATTGTACTCTCTTCTCCTCACACAGCTGGCATGCCATTTATGATTCTTGCTCTCTCTGTCTGAACTCATCATTGTTGTACATCAGCAGTACACTGGCAATCTTTCTTATTCTACTGTTATCTTTCACTCTCTTCAATAACTGCCTGATGTCCATCCTTTCATTCGTCTTCTGTTCAACAAAGAGCTCAAAGTAAAAATGGGGGATATTAAAGATCCAAACTTATTTTAATATTCAATATATATCTAGGAACTTGGCAAGTTTCAAAAATGCCCTTTTATAGTTTTTGACTGGTCTCTAATGAGAACCAACTCGTTTGAAACAGCTGCCAGGCCAGTGAGCCCTTTATCCAAAGCACTAATAACAGACAAGTATATGGGTATCTGGGTAGCACTTGTGTCTTAAGTAGTGCTAGCTAAGACAACTCTGATGCTGAAGATTGTATTCTCATAAGCTTTCTGGTCAAATTTTTGAAACTTTCGAAGTTTCTACATACTTTCAGCTTTAAAATAAGGTTGGATCTGTAATATCCTCCTATTTCTATTTATTTTACAGCACTGAATTAGGCCATATGACTCTTCCTTTGATGACTGCCATACTTTATTATTATATTGGTGTTTCCAGGTAGTACCAGGTCCCAGGACTCATTGAGCATGACATCTAACTTACACAACACCTAAACACTTTTTTATTTTCTCTGAATGTTTTTACTGAAGAAGCACTCACAACTTCTATTGGCAATTTAATCTAATCATCCGTCATGAAACTACCATGAAAAAAACCTAGACCTTTCTCAAACTTCCAAGGATGAGCCCCCCCCTCCCCCCCTCACTTATCATGAACTGAAAAATCTCCTTCATAACATGCTGATATGGCAACTTTATCATAAAACATGCCATTGATAAAGTTGCCATATCAGCAGTATTAAGATAAAGTTGCCATATTAGTAGTTAAGTTGTTTGTATGTATTAGAATTACCATCTCTTGATTATTCTTTTCTGTTTTTCATATAGCACATGCATTTGAAAAACAGAAAAGAATAATCAAGAGATGGTAATTCTAATACATACAAACAACTTAACTACTAATAATTTCAGTATGAGAGAGGATATACTATAGGAAAAAATAGATGTGAGTTTTTTTTGGATGTATGCGGAATGAATTTGGTATCAATTGGTATGAGACCTAACACAGAAAGTCAGAGAAACTAAATTATGATGAGGGGGTATCTAAGAGCAACAATATTATATAACTGTGTTAATGATGGGAAATTATCATAAATATGATTAATGAGGAGAGAATGATTTTGTGTTCATCCAGTTTGGAATTATTAAGCATGAGCAAGGATATTCACATAAATACAACACTGAATAAGAACAGAGATCGGCAAGTTATCTGACAGTGTCGCAGAGACTATAGAGAAGAGTATAGAAAAAAAAGCAATCAGGTAATTTATTATGTCTTACATGGATGCTAGGGATATAAGAATTGGTGAATATGTTGGGGCCTCAGATTGTAGGCATTAGTGAGACCTAACTATCAGAGATAGATATACTAACTGATATCGATGGTAAAGGGTACAGTATTTTTAGGAAGAATAAGAGAGGAGTGGATATGCCACTAATGATATTGGATGACTTGAATCCAATTAAACTAGTTAAAGTTGAGTCCTATGAGTGCAATACTAGTAACAAGGTTTTCATGTGGCAGTGATTTTGAAGCCATCTAGTGTGAGATGAAGTCACTAGCAACCAATCCACTAGGTCTATAACAACACTCCACTATGTATTTGATCAGTAGTTATTGAAAATTATGAACTTTGAAAACAATATGCATTACCAAATGGAGATGATGGGTGCAAAATGAGTTCCCATCATTTCCCCCTATTATAATGGGAAGACTTTCATTATCCACACATTGATTGGGTAACAGTGACATCTCATCAGAAGAATAAACTAAATGTATTGAGCTGTTGCAGACAACTTCCTCAATCAGCATGTGTCAGAAGGAACTCAGGATCAATGAGTGTCAAAGAGGGCTTCAATTAAAGACGTAACTAACTATTCTGCCTCTGGTTGGTGACAGTGATCATGTGGTACTGACTTGGGAAGTGGCTAATATGAATATTCCATTCAGAAAAATTTACATGGTGAATTACAAACCTGGAAATTATGACCAATTGAGGGTTATGCTAGTTCTGCATCATGGTATTGGTTGTTGGATATGGAAGGATATCAGTAATCATGGGAAACTTTTAAAAAATCCTTAAATGATGCAATATTGGAATGTGTCCCTAGTGTTCAAAGAATAATAGTGCAGGAGTGAAATGGATCTGTAATCTTACTAAGCAAAAGATTCATAAGAAAAAGATGATATGGAAGGAATATTGTCTCCTTAAGGATGATGTCAGTTATGAAAATTATAAGGAGCATACCAGAAGAGTCACAACTATTATATGAAAAGCTAAGTCTGAGTATGAAAAGAAACTGCCTCTATAAACTAAAGACAACCAAAAGAATTCTATTGTTATGCTGCAAGTAAAAGAAAGAATAATTCTACTGAATGTAGACAGTATGCAGAAGATAGCGTATCTAACATTGTGCTCACCTCAAACCTCTTGCATCTAGATATATTCAATTATTTGAAGCTGGGAAAGGTTATTAGTAATGCTGCTAAGGTTTTAGTCCTTCAGGAGAATTCAAATAGGCCAGAAAGGTGAGAAAATGCATATAGATGACAGATGACAGATTGTAAGAGTATATAGATTTTGACATCCATGAATAGAAGCATGATATTTTTGGATAGTCAATATAAATTTAAAATTCAGGTGATACACTGTTTACCAATAATTGTCTGGACACCCCTGTTATTTGAAGTTATGGAACATTCCTGGTTTTTTAATAACATAAAAATCGGTGTACAGATAGTAGGAAGCAGTATTTCATTGTAGCAGTTGAATACAGGTGGTATGGCCACATGACGTTAACTTAGTGACTTTGAGAGAAGTATCATCATGGGTTGTCATATTGGTGACATTTTGGTCATAGTCTTTCTTTCCATACATGTCATTGCTGCTCAACTGGAGCATCCAAAATCAATGATTGGCAATATGATCAATAAATGGAGATGTTCTGGCATCACTAGTGCAGGAAAACACCCAAGGCGGCTGCCAAAAATGACTGACAGAGACAGACCATCCATGAGGAGTTCCAGAGCAACAGTAACACTATTGTGAGCACTAATACTGTACAAAAAGAACTCCATTTACTGGGTCTCCATGAAAGAGCAACAGCACACAAGCTGAACATCACAACAACGAAAAAGGCAACTTGTCTGGCCTGATGCAAAGAGCGTGTGAACTGGACAATTAATCATTGGAAAACAGTACTCTGCAATTTCAGACTGGAAACAGGTTTACCTGTTTCCAGTCTGATGGCAGGGTGTGGAGGCAGCCTGGTGAATGCGTGTAATGGTGTGGGTGCATCCAGCTAGTTTAAAGTGGGACAACTAGTGTTGTTGTCCATGGTTCCGTGAAGACAGCTCAGTACCTTGATATTCTGCATTATAAGGCGCTGCCTACACTGTGGAGTTTTTATGGAATGGACCTGTGTTACTATGAAGACAATAATGCCCCATGCCATAAAGCTTCAGCTGTTATGGAATGGTATGAAGCGATGGGTATTAAATGACTACCCTGGCTTGCACAGAGTCCTGGCCTCAACTACATCAAACACCTGTGGAACAAATTGGAGTGGTGATTGAAGTCCAGAGTGACACATCTTCAATCTATCACTGAACTCAGTTCTGCTTTGATGGAGGAATGAAGACAAATTTCAATGTTTGCCACACATTGGTGGAAAGCATCCCTCAAAGGGTGCAGGAGGTGATCAAAGAGAAAGGGGGACATACTTGCTGGTATCAATTGTAAGTTGCTAAAGTGTGGAGACAATTATTGATAGATAGTGCATATTCAATTGCAACATTTGATTGTTGCAATACTGTGGAAGATATTTAGATAGGGTTGTGATTCCATTATAATTCCTGATTAGACTACTACTGCACTCAGATCTATTTGTTGGGATTTGAAGAGACCTGAGAGAAGGTTCAAAGGTGGGTAACAAAAATAATATCAGGACTCTGGATTTGACTAAAATGGATTATCTATCCTCTCCTATCCTTCTCATCCATCTAGGACGGGTTGAGTTCCCTTCCTAAATGAGGGGTTACTGGCATATTAATGCAGCCAGTTCGCCACTCCTCTGCTGCATCCCCTAAGGATGATATTCATGACTGTATCCCTGTGTGTTCATAGGGCCGGTTTGCCTGCTTGCAGGATGAAAAACACAAGATAAACTGAGGGGGGAAAACCCTGCTGTCCACACCCAAGACTGGCTAACTTGGCTATGGCTGAGGAAGATCCTTAAGCTCCTCGCCTCGTCGACAGGAATTGAACCTACGACACTCCTTCCCCAGGCATATGGTTGCGAAGCGCACAGCCACTAGGCTAACCGCACGGACAAAATGGATTAAGCATGTAATTTGCAGTTACAGAAGATAGACAATCATGGAGTGACATGATTGATACATATAAGCTTAACAGTATCAATCATATCACTTCGAGAGAATTTACCAAGTGGACACTAGAGATTTTTCAAAGGGTAGAAAAAGGAGAAGAGACAAGGGTGTCATCCTTGAAAATTGATTGAGATATAACTTTTTCATGAAGAGTGGCAGGTAATTAAAATGCTTTGCCTGAGAGGGTAGTGAAAGTGCAAACATTGAATGAGTTCAAGTGGTACAATACATGGTGTGGTGTCTGAAGCCGACCTCTCATGATGAGTTTAATGACTCCATATATATATATATATGAGAATTAATCCATTCTGAATACATACAACTGTAAATGCACCTGAATAACAGTGATATTCTTGATCTTGACTAGTCATAATGGACAAGTGGATCATTCAACTTGAATAATACCGCCTTACTGATGCTACATGTCCATGAAGGAGGAGCAGAATTTGTTGGCTGAAAGTTCTCACATGCTCAGATGACATTCTTTGAAGGTTTACAGCACCCTGTAGTGGCAGCATAAAGTTATCCATATCAATCTTCACTTTCATAAAGTTTGTACAATATGCAGCTTCTAACTCATAAACAATTAGAAGCAAAACTGTTTATACTTCTGTAACCACCTTTTGAACTGATACCAGGGGAAACAGTAGTCTTCATGAGGCACATGATTACTAATGGCCAAACATGGGCTAACCCCTGTGAGCTGGAGACAAATGACAGGGTTTGGAATGGAACACACAATGTTTCCTATCAAGCAGGAAAAAAAAAAAAGTTCAAATCACAACATTTTAGCGAGAAAATGATGTTGCTTTTCTGAGATTCATAAGGGCTGATCCTTGAACATTGTCAGGAAAGGAGATGATGGTAAACATTGCACAGTCTAGCAAGATGCTGGGTGATAAGCTGAAGCAGTGTTTTAGAGTTAATTACTGTTGGAAACACTTCAGACATAATGGATTGTACTTCTTTGGCATCCTTCATATAAGAGATTATCCAGAGCTCGCTGCATTCAACTCTCACCATTAGGTGTCATTTTTCCTGTCATCAAGAGGTGTAGGAGGTAGTGCATATGTGACTTATTGCTTTCCTGAAAAATTTTCTTTATATGTAGAAAGTTTATGCACTCTTGTATTAAGTGCATATTCAAAACCTGAGGAACATTATAGAGAAATTATGTTATTGTATTGCTGTACACTGTACTTTTCATCTATATGATGAATATATTGAGGATACTTCTTGACTTGTAAATTATAAATAATGTTATATAATTATAAAAATCAAGTGGATATTAGATCCAGCATTATTTCAAAGCCAAATGTAGAAACTCTGAAAGTTTCATAAAAATAAGTTGACCAGAGTTGCTCTTACACAGACTACTTTAGAAAACCCGAACGCTGTCCAGGTGTCCATATATTCGCTTTCTAATTAGTCCATTTTTGATAAGGTTTCACTGGCCTGACAGCTGCTTTCACTGGCCTAATATCCAGTGTAATTGATTTTTATAATTTGCATCGCCGAACTGAAGTGTTTGGCTCTTATTTTAGTAAATGTTATATATCATTATTTTCCCCATTTGTTCAGTTTTCACTTTTGGAACGGAATGTTTGAAAATCCAGGATTGACCTTGTAGGCCATGTGAAAAAACATTCAGAGTAATGTTATTTTATGTCTGATTTTTTTGAAGAATTTTGATTTACAGTATTGGAATGAAATTCTAAGGCTTCTATAGAATTGACCGTTTAATGTATTTCTACCTCCATGGAGTCACGAACTCATTGTGAGAGACTAAATTCTATATGGATCGTAACACATATCACACCTCGCCTTGAACACATTCACTGTTGGAGGCTTTAACAGCTGCTCTGGCAATATATTCCACTCATTTGCCATTCTCCATGTACAAAATCTGCTTTTCAATTCCTTACTTATCTGATCCTTATACAGTTTCTGAAAATAATCTCTCATTCTCCCACTATATATTATGCATGATTTCCTCTATATCTATCTGATAAGCTTTTCTCACTAACTTATTTGTTTCAATCATATCACCTCCTGACCAGCCACTCCTTTGTAAAAACCACATGATCAATCTTACTAACTGTAACATCATGATGACTTCTTATGCTATCACTGTATGAGACATTAAATTTAACATGCATGTCCTGCATATTGCTTCTGTTTTATGTTTTTGTGGTATCCCCAAGGTTCAAGGACATTCTCTTACTTACACATGCTGTTTCTTTCTTCAAATTAATCTTCTTCTTCTTCTTCAACCTTTTGGTTCTGTCCACTGCTGGACGAAGGTCTCCCCCATAATTTTCCAGACCACTCGGTTTTCTGCCTCTCCCATCCATCTCACTCCTGCAATTTGTTCCAGTTCATCCCTCCACCTTCTTCTCAGTCTTCCTCTTTGTCTTGCTCCATGCACCGGTCTCCACTCTGTTGTTTTTCTAGTCCATCTCCCAGCATTGCATCTGGCAATATGGCCAGCCCATCTCCACTTAGCCTGTTTAATGTATTTTACAATATCCATGACACCTGTTTGAGATCTTATCCAGGTATTTGTCTTGTTTTGTTGTTCTCCTCCATGATTTTCCAGACCACTCGGTTTTCTGCCTCTCCCATCCATCTCACTCCTGCAATCTGTTCCAGTTCATCCCTCCACCTTCTTCTCGGTCTTCCTCTTTGTCTTGCTCCATCCAGTGGTCTCCACTCTGTTGTTTTTCTAGTCCATCTCTCATCACTGCATCTGGCAATATGGCCAGCCCATCTCCACTTAGCCTGTTTAATGTATTTTACAATATCCATACTTCGCATGGAGAGATGTTGTGTTGTTCTGAGCTTTTTGTTTAGGGTTTCTGTTAAAGTCCATGTTTCTCCTCCATATGTTAGGACAGGAAGTATGCACTAGTCGAAAGCTTTCCTTTTTAGACTCATAGGAATGTTACTTCTGAATATGTCTCTCATTTTCCCATAAGCCATCCATCCGAGGTGAATTCTTTGTTCAATCTCTTTTCTTTGGCAATCCTCAAAGGATAACAATTTGCCCAAATATACATATGAAGTAACTTGTTCTGATTCATGGTTTCAACTTTGATAGTTCTATGGTTTATGTATTTATTCATCATTATTTTTGTTTTTTCTCTAATTATTTTTAATCCAATTACTCTGGAGGCGCTGATTTAGCCTTTCTTCAAGATCTTGAAGATTATCTGCTATTAGGACAATATCATCTGCAAATTTCAGATGATGCAGCCTTTCTCCATTTATGCTTATTCCATTTGTTTCCCAATCAAGGCTTCTAAAGACGTTCTCTAGTGCAGCTGTAAATAATTTGAGAGATATAGTGTCGCCTTGCCGGATGCCTTTTTGTATTGGGAACTTTTCACTGTTTTTATATAATTTAATTACAGAAGTTGCATTATTGTAAATATGTTTTAGTGTTTTCAATATATGGTTTCTCAGTTCCCTGGGTTTCAAGTGCTGTTAGTGTTGCAGATGTTTTAACTGAATCAAATGCTTTTTTATAGTTCTATATAGGCCAGACAAAAGGTATTTTATTCAATTGATTTTTCAATAAGCTGTCTTAATGTGTGAATATGGCCCAAAGTATTGTAATTCTTTCTAAATCCAGCTTGTTCACAGGATTGCATTCTCTCTAGTTTAGATTTTATTCTATTATTTATAATTTTTGTGAAGACTTTATATATAGTGGGGAGTAGGCTTATAGGTCTGTAGTTTTTTATTTCTTCCTTATTGCCCTTTTTAAAAATTAATATTAGAAGTGAATTGTTCCAATTTTTTGGAATTTTTCTCTGTTTTAGGCATTTATTAAAGAGTTTAGTCAGCTGTTTGATAACAGGGCTTCCTCCCAGTTTTAATATCCTCCACGAAATATCTAAAATTCTGCTCATCACAAGTTCACAGCAAATGGCCTTAAAACCACTATAATTACTGCTTTCTTGGCCATCCACTTGGAAGGGACATAACTCTTTGAGATTATCAAGTACTCTAGCTCATCTTCTATCCTTTCTATCTTGTTGAAAAATGTTATATTCATCAAACTATATTCAATTCCCATCAGTATATCACCTACAGTCAACAAGATTTCAGTGACACCAATAATTAGGAGACCAACTAATTTTATCATGACCACACACTATTCCTCTATTCCTAACATTCTTCATGTTAGTATATAAACAAATAGCCCTTGATCTTCTTTTTTATCAATTTTTTTTACCTTTCTTTACTACCCTTTCTTATCCTGTATTTGATAATATTTGATATTTTTCCATTTGTTATTTAATTTTGCTGCTTCCACTGAGCTTCAGCTCTCATACCACATACCTTTCATGCTTACCTTGATGTTAGCTTATTATTATTATTAATACATTGACTGCCAACTACAAGATAACTCGTAGTGTCTGGAACAATCTATGACACCAACTACAAATATTCTCATAGCAAATATGTGCTAACTATGTGTGTATTGGGCATCTGTGGCAAGTCCATTCAAAACCTTGATGGCGGCAGGAAATGAAGCAAGTTGTAAATAAAATGGATTTATTCAGAAAATAAAAAACATTCACATTTTCAACTAAAAGTTTTCTAGTAGCAAAGAAGTATATAAAATATTTTTATGCATGATATTTCTTGAAACATTCTTCCACGCATAAGGCATGTGTACTTGCATCTGACGGCTGATAATTTTCATCGACATATGAAGCATCCTGTAGAAAGTCCTCCCAATCTGATTCACTCATATTCACATAAATTTCTATTTCTCTTTTTCCTTTCTTTTAGTTTCTTCAACACTAAAAGAAAGGAAAAAGCGTTTACGGTGATCAGCATTCATTTTGGAAATTATGGACTTGTCAACTGTGTTATAACTATTTTTAATTTCCCGATGTTTCAACCTTCATATCTAGGTCATCATCTGGAGTATATACAAATATACAAGGACAATCTGAGTTACATTTCACACAGCAAGCTAAAGAAACAATGATTTGATCACCAGTTATTCTACTGGCATGACCTCTAGTGAAAAAAAAAGATACAGATAAAATTAAAAATTAATTAAATATTTAGAAACTACATCAAAACTAAATTCTATTTAAGATAACATGGGAGAAATATTCTTTCATATTGATAATTTTCTTACAGTAACAATGATGTTTTATTTTTAACATGACAGTTGTTATATTAACTGGTAATTAATTTACGGAATTCACAACGCATATGAAGTATATTAATTAAAGATACTTTAATGAATCACTTCTATATTTCGGCAATGTCACATTGCCATCTTCGGGAACATAAAGATATGGTATGTGCACTAAGGAACTAACAAAGCAAATGAGGAAGAAAGTGATAAACTAATTCTGTTCCTAAAGTCCTAATGGTGCCCTCTTGTGGGCTAATTTGGTAGTCTTGGCCGTTGGGCTGAAGTTCTCATAATGAAAGTCTCCCAAATTTGGGGCAGTTTCATGCACCCAAATTTGTTGAGGTTAGGAACGTTTTTTAGAGCTGCTGAAGATTCTTTGAACAATCTTTCATATTTAAACTTGCTGCGATGGATTATTTTTGTTTTCTTCCAACGAATTTTATGGTGGGTATCTAAGGCATGGTCTGCCAACCCAGAGCGGCTGTACTGGTGAAACCGGATGTAGTCTTGGTGTTCTGCAATCCTGATATTTGTTGTTCTGCCTGTTTGGCCAAAGTAGGACAATTTGCAGCTGCAAGGGACCTGGTATACACCAGGTAGGTCTAGGGGAAGTGGTTGGTCTTTGGTAGCGCGGATAAGGGATGCCAACTTTTTATATGGTCTGTAACAGGAAGTAAGGTCATATTTTTTGAGGATATTAGTTATTTTTTCAGAGGTGCCCTGGATGTAGGGGATAGTGATAGACTTGGTGTAGTCTTTATTGTGGAGGGGGGGAGGGGGGTTGTGGTTATTAGGTTTTAGTATTTTTTGGATTTTCTTGGGGTTATAGCCATTGGCTAAGAAAGTGTTGAGGATGTGGTTTAGTTCAATAGTCAGGGCCTTGTCATCTGAGCAGATTAATTTTGCCCTGTTATATAGTGTTTTTATCACCCCATATTGTTGTGAGGGGGGGGGGATTGCTGGTGAATGTATCTGCCAGTGTGGGTGGGTTTTCTGTAAACAGAGAAAACCAAAGATCCATCAAGCTGGCGGGTGATTGAAGTGTCTAGGAAGGGGAGGGTGTTGTTTTCCTCTTTTTCTAAGGTGAACTGGATTCTGGGATGTTGGTTGTTTAAGTGTGTTAGGAAGGAGTGGAGTGTGTCTGAGCCATGTGGCCAAATAGCAAACACATCATCCACATAACGAAGCCAAATAGTGGGTTTTTGTGGGGCGGAGTTTAAGGCTTTCTCTTCAAATGTCTCCATAAAGAAATTGGCCAAGGGTGGGGAAAGTGGTGAACCCATGGCTGTCCCCTCTATCTGTTTGTGTTCACCACTTTCCCCACCCTTGGCCAATTCCTCATTTTCCTATTGAATGAAGTAGTTTACAGACCATGGTATCTGGGATCAGACTTGATGACCCCCCCCCCTCCCATGCCAGTGAATGTGTTAATATGATTATTAATATTATTAACATCTGACCTCCATGGAGTCAGAGACTCATTGTTGGAGATACACACTATTGCACATAATGCTCATCCAACTGTGCTTTAAACTGATTCAGTGTGTCTACCAGTGGCGGCCTGTGAAAATTTTAAGTGGGGGTGCTGCATATTAAAAAAAAAAAAAAACTTTTTTTCCCTAATCATTAACGAATTTATTAATAAATAAATTTACATATTAAAAATTGCTTTATTAAAAATATTTCGTCCTCACCACAAACAAACACCAATAATGAAAGTTTCATATCAATAGCAATGACAAGTGCATACGAATATCGGTGTTAGATCACAGTGCATTTGTTTCATGTAACGATAATTTAAAAAATAAAATTCTTTTCATATTTTTAACAGTGACACTCGTCATAATTCAGCCTTGTATCTATAATAAATAAATAATCATATGTTATTTTAACAAAATAAAATAAGATTTACAAAAAAATAGTTCACCACGAACACAGAAATAATGAGTGCAGGCATAAGATACACTGCCCAAGCGGTAGTATATGTAATGATGTAACGTGCAATGACAGCAAACGAATATCAGCGTTAGATTGCAGTGCATTTGTTTAGTGTAACAATAATTGAAAAAATATTATTCTTTTCATATTCTCAACAGTGACACTCGTTCATAATTCAGCCTTGTATCTATACTAAATACGTAGGCTGTTCAATAAGTTATAAGACTATATTTATACAGTAAACAGATTACTTTTAATCGTCATCATTTACATGGTCTTTTTCGAAGTAACTACCGTGAGACGCGATGCATTTATCCCAACGTTGCGTCCACTTCTTAAACACATGTGAAAGTCCGTTTTTTGAGAGTTCTTTCAAAACCGCCTCTGCAGCTTTTACACATGCTTTGTTGCTTTCGAATTGGTGGCCTCTTAGTGGTTTCTTGAGCTGAGGAAACAGCCAGAAATCGCATGGTGCGAGATCAGGATTGTACGGAGGGTATGGTAGGATATCTATGTTGTTGTTCTGCAAAACGTCCACTACACCACCAGCAATATGTGGCCTTGCATTATCGTGGTGCAATAAGAAGCCATTCTTCAACAATGGATGCTTCCTTTTGACGTGCTGTACCATTGTCCGTAAAACATCCGCATAGTATGAGCCGTTTACAGTATTCCCAGGTTCTACAGCGTGTTGGTAAACAATGCCTTCGTAGTCAAAAAACATTATGGTCATAACTTTACCAGCCGATTTTACAGTTTTGGCTTTCTTGGGAGTAGGAAAAGACGGATGCTTCCATTCACTGCTTTGTTGTTTCATTGTAGGGTCATAGTGATACAACCAAGCTTCATCTGTTGTAATGATGCATTTTAAGAAGTTGTCGCCTTCTTGTTCCAGTCTTTCTTTCCATTCTATACACACATCCACTCGATGCTGCATTTGCTCTGGTGTCAAGAGTTTGGGAATCCATCGGGCGCTAACACACATTTCAGTCCCAAATGTTCAGCCATGATTGAGTGAACACTTCCCACTGAAATATTCAGGACAACATGCAACTGGCATACTGTAATTCTGCGATCCTCCTTGACGATAATTGCTGCTGTGTTGATCATTGTCTCTGTGATGAACGTTGAAGGCCTTCCCTCACGTTCAAGATCTTCCACATTTTGCCTTCCTTCCTTAAAAGTTTTATGCCAGCGAAAAACACTTGCCCTCGACATTGCTTCATCGTGGAAAGTTTTGCATATCATGTTAAAAGTGTTTGATGCCGATTTTTGCAAACGCACACAAAATTTAATCGCATAACGCTGTTCCAAGGACGCTTCCATTTCGACGACTGGTCGTGGCTTGTAGGCGTGCCAAAACAAGCTTCCATTTAGTCACATGACACTCTGGCACATCAGCCCGTATATGCCATTTATCAACCTCATACAGACAGCAACATTTCTTTATTCCACAGAAATTAATATTGTGATGAGTGGTTTCGCAACAGTAAAATTAGTCTTATTACTTATTGAACAGCCCTCATAAATAATTATACATTATTTTAATAAAATAAAATAACATTTACAAAAAGTAGTTCACCACGCACACGCACCAATAATAAACATTTCATATCTTACAGAAATAAGGCACGTAAGCATACTAAAAATACACTGCAGTTTCAGCTGGGAATGACGTAACGTGCAATGACAAGAACAAATGAATATCGGCGTTAGATGCCTATCTGACAGCCAGTCACTGATCCAACTCTGAAGTCTGTTATTCAGTCCCATTTGTTTTAATTTATTTAACAGCTTCTACTAACTAAGTTAGTAAAGCATGATCTCCCTTTAACAAACCCATGCTGATAATCACAGAGAATACTGCTGTTATCAACCCATTTCTGCATCCTACTTTCACCAATCTCTCCAATACCTCACCACAACTCCAGATATACAGATTGGCATATAATTTGAAGCTACAGCCTTATCACCACTTTTATGCAGTGGAACAAATTCTACCCACCTTCCATTCTCTTGGAACCTGTGCCATTGTAAGACTTATTAAACAGGCATGCCAATTCTCTGGAACATTCCCTTATGCTGTGTGCTGATATGTTATCAAATTCTATCACCTTATTGATATCAAGGTTATTTATTTTCTCAATACCTCCTCCTCACTCACAATTAAGCCATCCTTTTCTTTGTCCTCTATGCTTAAGTTCCTCATGACTCCACCTTGATCAAGATGATACTGTTACTTATTTGGTTTTTCTTTATATCCTGTTTATTCTTTACTTCTATTTCTATCTCTTGTACCAAAAGTTAGTTCTGGCATATTTATTTAGTTTTAAACGACTGCGCCAGCTGTTGACTAATTCCTGATTCCCAGGTCTACTTTAATGACTGCCTCTACAATAATAACTTAATAACGGGAACACGTGGTATGCACTCGCGGATCCCCCCCTTTTTTTCTTACACAAATGTTTCCCCCCTTCACTTACACAGGTTCGCAATTTTAATAAGTGGTAAGTCAGTCTCGCTTAACAGAACACACAAACTTTAATCTAAAACAATGCATTTTAATACTACTAATTATAATATACATAAAATCAAGTAATGGTATTAATATACAAAAAATATGTTTCTGCACACATGCAATGAGCTCATTCAATCTCTCTTACGTGCCTCTTAAATACAGGGTTATGCAATCATAACTCATAAGCATTATTTAATCAATGTTACTTTAGTGGCTTGCTCTAAGATTGAATGATACTTCTGTTATTATGTTAGTTCTGACAATACTAAGTTATTCAAATTTATACATGATATTTTCGCTTAATCTTATTAGTTACAAATCTTATGAGAGTTAATCACATGACTTGCTTAGTAAGAGCAGGAAAAGTTTGAGTGAGCAGCAGTTTGCAAATGATGCTAATCTCCTTGCTATAGAATTTATGCAATTCACAGGCTCAATGTACAAAGTAGTACCTTCAATCAATGCATTTCATATAACACTTCATTTCTTGAACTGTTCCATTAAAGGTTCAAGTACATACACTTTCATAAGTCACGGCAGGAAGGTCCCCACAAGACATTCAGTCCTAAATGGATCTCCTAGTCGGGTCAAGCAAGGCTATGCTTAAGGTTTTCCCCTTTCTCTTTGTTCACTCTAGTTCATACAGCACTTATGCATTTAGGGTAAGAAATATTTGCCTTACTGGTTAAGGAGATTAACTCCTTAGCAAAGTTATTCCTTGGTTTTATGGCTGATCTTTCTCAGATATGGCAAGACTTCCTTGTCATTTCTGCTGTCTTTCTTTACTCAAATCTTTCTAAAAATAGAATCCTTCGAAGTAGTTACATTGGCGGTAACTCACCAATGGACCTGTCTGCTGGTTCCTCGTTGTACAGTTAGATGACTAGCACGTAATGGAACCCACTGCAACATGGAGGGTTGCTGGAAACCTGCGACAAGTATCCTCAGCCTTTATGGCCTTCTCACTGGCACACAGGAAAAAAAAAAATGCAGGAAACGAGAGCATTTGAAGAGCGCGCCACGCTTATATCATGGCAGCAAGCGCCCTCTCTCTATCAACATTGCTCATACAGCCGTCTTTGATTTGTCTCATACGGTCATGTTCTTTACTTGGCGGCCTTCTTAACTGAACTCCTTACTGCCGAGGTTACTGGATGACGTCTCGGATTTTTCTGCTGAGTCATGGACTTATACGTAATGTTGAGATCCTCCGCTGATTGGTTAACAACTCTGAAGTCACTTAACATAACTTTCCCTGTATCGGGCATGATTTATAACATAGCTTTTGGATTACCTTACAATAATATTATTGATTAAATTGTTACACTCTCAAATCACACTTTATTCATTGCTTCTATGCCTTTGCTCTTGAGAGCTTAAGCATGTCTTTATCCTAAGTGAGTAATTTCTCATGTTGTGGCTGAAACAAATGGCGGTCACAGAGTGGGCCAGTTATTTCCAACACAACAAAGCCCCCCCCCCCTTTATCTCAAATTTTACTTTAATGAAATTACAGAAAATTTTTTTGTACATTTTATCTGTTCCCCCCCCTTTTTTTTCATCAGTTTTCATTAGTTGCTTAACACATGTAAGTGGCTTTGTTCTCCACATTCTGTTTACCTAGAACTGTGCATTTATAATTAGTTTGGTCTTCATTTGCTGCCGTTTTACAGGTACTGCCCAGCTTTTTACCCATGATGTTTACCATGTATCTCCTCGATCCTAAGAGTGTCTCTTGTATTCGGTTTTCCATCCTTGTGAAAAGAGATGTCTTTCCCTTTTCTCGTAAGCTCACCATTTCTTCTTGTGCATTGAGGATTGTCGTGCAAAGGGTTGTCCCTTTCATTTCGATCTTCAGTGTTCTTATTGGCATTTTTAGGATCCAATAAGAACACAGATTAGGTTCCTTTGTTCGAAGGAACTTAATCTCCCTTTTGGGATAGTCGCACGAGAATCCATTCTTCCCCAGAAAATCCTCCCCTAAGATTAGCCCTATGTGGGAGAGGGAGCTCTTAGGTAGGATCAAAAAATTTTGCCATGCATACAATCCAAACTCAGGCAGTCCCACCTTCAATCTCACTACTTTAGTAACATGTGTTGGAGAAGGGGATATCCCTAAGATCCCAATTGATTTCCTGAAGTGTTTGATTCTATGCTTTACATAAAGCCCAAGTTCACTGATGTGTTTTTCAGACATTATAGAGGCTTGGGAACCAGTGTCAATTAGTACTTCAAAATTTCTTCTGAAGATTTTTCCTTTCACCACCATTCTGGGGAATTTCACATTGCCGTGTCCCCCCCCCCCCTTTTTACCAGGTAATCTGGCACACGTGAGCGATGTTGTCTCTGGTCGATATCTTGTTCTGATGTCTCTCGGTGCTATAAAAAAATTACGAGCAATATGCCCTGACTTGCTACAGTTGAAGCACCTGGGAATTTCTCAGCGGTGATTTTTCCCATTCTCTCCGTCTGAGGACAAAAGGGTTTCCGTTCTACAGCCTGCAGACATTTCTTGCAGCTTCCTCATCATGTGATCCATTCTCTCTAGCATAGGTTACTGTAGTCTTTCAACTTCGTTGCTGACAATTTTCTTTATTCTATTTTCTTGCAAAGAGGTGAGCATTTGATTTTTAGATGGATCAATTGTTAGCTGGTTGATCACGGCATCAAGATGTTCCATGAGTGGTTTTTGTAGCTTCTCTACCTCTTGCCTGACTACGAATCGAACTTCGTTGAAATCACAAGTACCTATTGCGACACTGTAGACTGACTCAAAGTTGTTTTCTTCAGAGTCTTTCAATACCTTTTTTTGTTTCTCTTTCTTTTCTATTCCCTCCCTCACAGGGTTTGGGTTCCTGTTAGTGTCCATGTTCTCTCTAATAACATTAATAGGACTGACAGAGGTTCCGGGATAAATATCTCCCAACAATTGTTCTCTTTCAAGTGCAGCATCATAGCTTTCCTTTAAATTTGATATTCCCTTCCCAAATGCAGTCTCCCTTAGCTCCTGTCTCAAACCAACTCTAAACTGCTGTAATATAGCCCATTCCAGATGCCATTTTTCTTCATCGGGCACACTTAATGTGTTTGCAAAGGTCAGCAGCCTATTGTGAAAGTCAGAGACACTTTCCTTTTCCTTCTGGGTTATTCTCTGGAGCTTCCATAGGTTAAGCCCTACATTTTTTGTCTTAGAAAACTGGGAGGTTAGGATTTGTCTAAACCTCTGGTAGTCCAAAGTTTCCTTCAATAAGGGTGAGGAGTAGAGAAAGCTCTTTGCTTTTCCAACCAGTTTACTGTGAAGCAGTATGAGTAACTGGAAGTCACTCCATCGCCCTATCTTTCTAAGTTCCTCTACATAATCGAAGAAAGCTCGCACATCTTCGGTATCTTCACCTGAGAACTGAGGGAAAATTTGATATGGGTTTATACTCTTAAGAAACTCAGGATCGCTTAATTCAGGGGATGTAGGTAAAGACATACTTGCTCTTTCAAGTTACACTTTGTTATGGGATATTTTTCTCTTTATAAATTTTCAATCTTTTATTTTTGTTCTGTGTGTGTGTGAGACTGAGACCATTCATTGTGCTTGCTTTATGTTTTTCTTTTTGTTCAAGCACATCCTGTCGACTGCTTCTCCATTGTTTCGTATTTGGTTTTTCTTTGCATCCTCTTTATTCTTTACTTCTATTTCTATCTCTACTTGTACCAAGAGTTAGTTCCGGCATATTTATTTAGTTTTAAACGACTGCACCAGCTGGTGACTAATTCCTGATTCCCAGGTCTACTTTAATGACTACCTCTACAATAATAACTTAGTAACGGGAACACATGGTATGCAGTCGCAGATCCCCCCCTTTTTCTTACACAAATGTTACACAGGTTCGCAATTTTAATAAGTGGTAAGTCAGCCTCGCTTAACAGAACACACAAACTTTGATCTAAAACAATGCATTTTAATACTACTAATTATAATATACATGAAATCAAGCAATGGTATTAATATACAAAAAATACATTTCTGCATACATGCAATGAGCTTATTCAATCTCTCTTACGTAACTCTTAAATACAGGGTTATGCAATCCTAACTCAGAAGCATTATTTAATCAATGTTACTTTAGTGGCTTGCTCTAAGATTGAATGATACTTCTGTTATTATGTTAGTTCTAACAATACTAAGTTATTTAAATTTATACATGATATTTTCGCTCAATCTTATTAGTTACAAATCTTATGAGAGTTAATCTCCTTGCTATAGAATTTATGCAATTCACATGCTCAATGTACAGAGTAGTACCTTCAATCAATGCATTTCATATTCGTTTCTTGAACTGTTCCATTAAAAGTTCAAGTATACATACACTTTCATAAGTCACGGCAGGAAGGTCCCCACAAGACGTTCAGTCCTAAACGGATCTCCTAGTCGGGCCAAGCAAGGCTATGCTTAAGGTTTTCCCCCTTTCTCTTTGTTCACGCTAGTTCATACAGCACTTCTTATGCATTTAGGGTAAGGAATATTTGCCTTACTGGTTAATCTCCTTAGCAAAGTTATTCCTTGGTTTTATGGCTGATCTTTCCTAGGATATGGCAAGACTTCCTTGTCGTTTCCGCTGTCTTTCTTTACTCAAATCTTTCTAAGTATTGAATCCTTCGAAGTAGTTACATTGGTAGTAACTCACCAATGGACCTGTCTGCTGGTTCCTCATTGTACAGTTGGATGACTAGCACGTAATGGAACCCACTGCAACAGGAGGGTTGCTGGAAACCTGCGACAAGCATCCTCAGCCTTTACGGCTGAGGTGAAAGTAAAGGGGGGGGGGGGAATCTCATTATTGACCTACGAAAAAGGCAGGGTCAGAGTGCCCCAGTAGAAAAGAGAAAGAAGGGAAGGGAAGTGACAGTGAGGTTGAGGTGGAGAATGAGGGGGGATGGGAAAGGGGAAAAGGAGAGGAGAAGGAATAGGATGAGAAGGGCGGTTGGGGAGTAGGAAAAGGAAGTGTAGGCCTCAGCTCATACCTCACATCTTTCTATCTCCATGCTATCAGATGATATCTTTTCACCCCAGCCGACTTCCTGGCTCACAAGATCGAAAAGACCACGGAGGTAGCCGGTGCCCCACCCTTTCAGGGCAGCCCGCCTCGAGTAGGTCTGTGCTGCCTGGGGTTTTCCTCCAAATTACCCCCGTGGGAGACCAGGGAACAAAACAGACCTTAGGGGGGACGCAGAGACCAAGGAAATGACTAGAAGTGGAGCTGCTGCTGCTGCAGATGGAGATCTTAAAGCAGCAGCAGGCAGAACTTGGTGTTGTGTCTGACATTGCACAGGATTGGAGTAAACACCACTTGATCTTAAATGTAGTGTCACCCAGAGCCTCCCTTTCGAGATGTAAAAACCTCCTTAAGGAACTGTAGAACATGTAAAGAACAATCTGAGAGAGATCCAACAGATTGGGAGGATTAGTAGGATTAGAAAATTTCTTTCTTACCTTCCAGATATGGTATTTGAGCTCATTAATTATAAATACCACTAACTTCTGCTTGTTGTTGGCTGGGGGAGCAGACTGCAGGAAGATGACTTGCTCCTGCAGTAGGAGGGGATGCGGAGCTTGACGCTTAGCCTCCTCCAGATGTAGATGGAAATGGGACACTGGTAGAAGGCATGCTTCACGTTGTCCAGGCTCCCACAGAAGTCACAAAAGGGGTTCCAGGTGTTGTGGAACCGCCAGATGTTGATGTTGACTGGAAGGTGTCCGTACGCAATCCTCCATGCCAGGTCCTTTCTCAACGGGTAGTCTCAATGTTTGGAGAGGTGGCCGAAGAGGATCTCATTGTTATTGATCCCCAGATCCAGAACATCGGTACGAAGGATGTTAAAGAAATGGTCGTGCCATGTATAACTGTTCCGGATCGCGGCGATGTTCACATCCGACGAGCGGAGTTGTTGCATTAGCTGGCACAGTCTGTTGTAGTCCTCTGGAACAATGTCCACCTTGGGACCCTGGTGGACTGGGATCCCAAAAAGGGGAAGCTTGAAACCTAAGAAATACCGCACAGGATAACTGCAGGGATGTGTGGTCTGCAGTACCCTGTTTAGATGGAAAGCGGTATTACTTAGGTATTTGGTGGGGGGGGGGGGCTTCAACCTCCCCTCCTTTAACATCAGATACCTAAGTAATACCGCTTTCCATCTAAACAGGGTAGATGGAAAGCGGTATTACTAACTAAACATCTAAACTGCTGTGGAAGTTGAAGGATCTTGATTTCAACTTCCTGGCGTAGATTGCCCCAGAAGAACTTCAGGGGCTTCCTGTAGAGCTGGATTTCCTGATCCTCGCTGATGTTAGTAATGTTCAGGACGTGCTGAAGCGCAGGGCATATGATGGTCTTGATGACAGTGGCCCTGGAGGAGAGTGACAGCTGTCCATTTTTCCAGTCCTTGAGTTTCTCGACAGTGATGTTGTCAAGGTGTTCTTTGTTGAGCATGGGCTATTCTTCAAATGGGACCCCCAAGAAGGTGAGGGGGTCGGCAGTAGGGACAAGACCTACAGGGATGTTATTCAGCTCCCAGACTCCATATAACTTGATTTTGGTTTTGTCGGGGTTTGATGTTAGCCCCGACACTTTAAACTTCTCTAGGATGTTAAAGAAGTTTAATACGGAGTCATTGTCCCTAAGAGTGCCCACCACGTCATCCGCATAGGCGATTACCTCGGAATCATCCGTGGTGAGAGGAAGTAGAATTCCTGTAACCACATGAGAATTGTTGACAGCCCGCAGGAATGGTTCAAGGGCTAGAGCAAAGAGCAGTGGACCGAGGGGACACCCTTGTTTAACCCCTTTCTGGATGGTAATGGAGTCAGATAGGTGTCCGTTGATGAGGAGGCGAGTAGAGCTGTTGTTGTAGCCTCCTCTGATGATGTTGAGGAGTCCACTGCTGACCCCGACTTTCTCCAGGATGTTGAAGAGAAAGGAATGCCGGACGCTGTCGAACACTCAGTTGAGAATCAGTAGTCAACAATGCCATAGAGTAATTCTTGATGTTAACCAGACGTAATACTTCTCTGATGAGGATGAGATTGAACTGCATCAATTGACCAGGAACACCATACACTTGTGTACTTTTGATGATGTACCTCATCCCTATCTTCAGTCTTTGTTGAGAACACGGGTGAGGATCTTGTAATCCGTGTTCGACAGACTGATGGGACACCAGTTCTTGATGTTGGAAGGGTCTCTGTTGGTCTTCGGGATGAAGACGGTATGGCATTCCAGAAATTCCCGTGGCATGTTTCCGGTGGTAAGGAAGGTGTTGAAGATTGTCACGAGAATGGGGAGGATGTGGTCCCAGGCCTCTCGGTAGAGTTCCGTGCCTAATTCGTCTGGCCCAGGTGCTTTCTTTGTACGGCATTGTTTCAAGGCTGATGTTATTTCGGCCGCTGTAAAAGGTGCATCCAACCCTGCTTGGATGTGCGCAGGGAAGGAGTCAATGTTCCAACAGGAGTAATCCTGGGGGGGGGGGTTACTGTTGTCTTGGTAGAGTTGACTGTAGTACCCCCAGAAGGCGTTCATGATGTTAGGTGTAGTGGTGTTGATACACCTGCCTTCAGTGATGTTAATGATGGTTCGCTCCTGCCGGAAGTTGACGAAATGCCTGTTACAGAAGGTGGCTGATTGTCTGTCTTCCGAGCAGAGGTGGAGATGGATCTCGATGTTCTTTTTATCCACCTGCTTTTGTTTCTCCATTTCAATGTTGAGATTAATGTCACGGATGGCATTGTGACATGGAAAGCCTTGGCGTTGGCTGGCCACGAACCAGCTCCTTTCCTTGTAAAGGTCCTGGAGCCGAGCTCTTTGAGGAAGGCACGTTCCTGGCCCCATTTTTTCATGTTGTCTTTGATGGTAAGTTTAAGTCATGCCTAGGCATCCCAGTCCCAGCTAGCGGTGCTCCAAGTGGAGCACAGTTGATTAAGCTTGGCCGAGAACAGGGATGGGAAGTCTGATGGTAACTTCCAGGGGCCCAGACCAACATCTACAGCTTCTAAGGGATGATACCTGAGCACGACTAATTTATGGTCTGAGATGGAATAATTAATTGGAACGTGCCTTATTGTCTCGACTCTGGAGACAAGGGATGGTGACAAATAGAGGCGATCGATTCATGTGCCGATGCCTTGACCTATCCAAGTATAATCCCGATGGTAGGGGTTGTGAGCCCTCCAGATGTCTGTCAAGTGGAGGTTCCTAAGGTGGATTTCCAATTCCCTGTAGCCAGCTGTACCTGTGTTGGGATTTCCCCCTACTTTGTCGTAGGCCCGGTCCGCCATACAATTGAAGTCCCCCATCAGGATGACATGATGGGCGCCATATAGGTAGTTATGTAGCGACTGGAAGAATGCAGGCCTAGATGGTCGGTCTGCTGGGGCGTAGATGTTAATATACCTGGTAGTACAGCCCTAGTACTTCCAGTCGATGGCAAGGCCTCTCCCTTCTGTATCCCTCTGGATGTTATGGAAGGCTCCGAAGAGGGGGGGGGCTAGCATAAGTACCCTGGCACTGTGACTTGTTCCAAAGCTCCAACACGATTGTACGGGGTACTTATGACTCAGTTCCTGCATGTCCCGATAGTGGAAGAAGTGGGCCTCCTGCAGGAACAAGAGCCGGATGTTATGGGCTAGCATAAGATTCCACACCTCCTGTTGCTTGGATGGTGAACAGAGCCCTCTGATGTTGAGGGAGGCAACACAGAAGGGGCGTGGCGGCATTGTGATGTTTTTATGGCCAGCCTAGATCTTTAATACGCAGCTGTTTTACGCATTTTATTAAGTTGTCAATCTGTAGGGGGAGGTAGAATATCCCGCTTCCTGCAGACTGGCTTTCAATTTAACACACGAGCTCGAGAGGATCTCGAACTCGTGGCAAATGTTCTTGATTTTGAAACTAGTAAGTCTGTTGTTTTTATCAACTTTATAATCGTAAAGGTTAAATTGGGAGCTGGTATATTTTTTAATTTTAGCGTTCGTGATGATGATGATAATGCGAGGAGGGTTCCACCTCCACTTCCGACTCAGATGTTGTCGAGTCGGTGCTTCTTTTAGAGCAGCTTCAATGTTTTTTTTCTAATTTAGGGGAAGCCGCTTCCTTCCTTTTTTTAGGGAGTTCCTTGGGAGGTGGAAGATCTTGTAACCCCTCCTCTGTCTTTTTTCTTCTGAAGGGAGAGGGATGCTGGCTACTACGGGGGGGGGGGCTTGTGAAGTGTCTGCAGTCGAAGCCTTTTCTGGTGTTGATGGGGGGGAGGATAGCTGATATTACGCTATCCATAGCTTCTTCTGCACTCCCCCTCGACTGTGTGTTGTTCTTGTTCCGATGGTGGTGGAACAATAGAACTGTCCGAGGGGGGGGGACTGTTTCCTCAGCGGATGTTTGCTGGGGGGGGGGGAGCAGTCTCTTCTGCTGATGTTGTTGCAATGGGACGCTTCTTGATTTTCCCCAAGACAGTCTGTGAGAAAGTCTTCTCCCCGATGGTATTAGAGAGTACCGGAAATTGACTGGCGTCTTTTGCAGGCTGTGGGGATAGTGCCTCAATGGGCACCCCTGCCCTCTCTGCAAATGTGCGCAGAAAGCAAGATGTAACAGTATGGTCAGTGCTTGAGCACTTTCGGCAGATGTTCAATGGAGCCACACCGCAGACACTGTCTTTGCACTCCGGGATATTGTACTAGGACACGCAACGTACCGATGGTTATGAAATTTGGTACGGGCTGTCACATATCCATGGTGAATGTAACTTCACTGGAGAACCAGGCAGGGTCTTCCTGGGAGATGCTCTTCTTGATGTTGCTCACCTTCCCCCACTTGTTGAATGTTTGGATGAGCACGTTGTCTCCAGCTTCGATGTATTCCATGGGGAAGCCGCGCGCCTCTAACAGTTTGTCCCTCGTCGTCACATTCTTCACGACGAACAGAAATCCCCCTCTGTAGGAGGTGAAGGAGAAGATATTCTGTGCTCCTACGGTCTCCTTAAGAACTTTCGTTAATACTCTGGGGTCTTCCAACCCTGGAATCTCCACTCCTAGGGTCCGGGTCCTGGGGGGGGGGGACAAGGATCACCTTACTCATCTTAGTCTCTGCATCTGTAAAAGAAAAAAGAATTAGAGTCCGAAGACTCTAGAATAATCCCGTAGCGCTAAAAAGCGCTACCAGCAAGTTAATGGTTAGTACCAAAACAACAACAAAGGTAGTATAAATGTTAGAAAAAAAGAAAAACACAATAAATCCAACAAAGTAACTATAAGGGAAAAAATTTCCGGCAAGCCCTTCTCACTGGCACACAGGAAAAAAAAAAATGCAGGAAACAAGAGAGCGTTTGAAGAGCGTGCCGTGCTTATATCATGGCAGCAAGCGCCCTCTCTCTCTCTCTCTCTCTATCGACATCACTCATACAGCCGTCTTTGATTCGTCTCATACAGTTACGTTCTTTACTCAGCGGCCTTCTTAATCGAACTCCTTACTGCCGAGGTTACTGGATGACATCTCGGATTTTTCTGCTGAGTCATGGACTGATACGTAATGATGAGACCCTCCGCTGATTGGTTAACAACTCTGAAGTCACTTAACATAACTTTCCCTGTATCGGGCATGATTTATAACATAGCTTTTGGATTACCTTACAATAATATTATTGATTAAATTGTTACACTCTCAAATTACACTTTATTCATTGCTTCTATGCCTTTGCTCTTGAGAGCTCAAGCATATCTTTATCCTAAGTGAGTAATTTCTCATGTTGTGGCTGAAACAAATGGCGGTCACAGAGTGGGCCAGTTATTTCCGACACAACAATACTTATAAATTGATCACTGAGTACCTCAATAATGTCTCCTGCAGCAGTTACCATCCTACCATTTTTGTCCATTAACATCATCTTACCATGATTATTCTTCCTTCTACTTGCCACATATCTATAAAACTCTCTAGGTTTTTTTTTTCACCTGATTTACCAATTTCTGCTCATACTGCACTTTTGTTTTCTTTACTAACTGAGTCTCTCTCTCTCTCTCCTGCTTTGTTCTTTATACTCTTCATGTAACTGATTATTTCGATTATACATCTTGTACTGCCTCCAAAGCACCTTCTTCTTCCAGATTTTATGCTTAAGTCCATCATTCTTCCATTTTACACCTACCTTATTCAGTCTTTTGGCCTTTGAAATCCATTCACACATTGATGCTGTTATGTATTTCTTTGTCAGTTCCCAAGCACTATTTATTTTCTTACCACTCACCTCCTCATTATATGTTATAGATCCAAGCTGTCTCCTAAGCTTGTTATAATTACCAGCCTTATAATTCCACATATATCCTTTCCTCACAGAAGTCTGCATATGGCTAGACACAACCCAGGTGATCGCTTCATGATCACTCTCACCAACTGGAGGAAAGTGTGAAACCTCACTCACAATTACATCCTCAGATGACATTATCAGATAAAAAACTGTTAGTCCTCGTGTTCCCTCCTTTATGTGCTGCCTGAGATAGTTATTCCTCGAGAACTGAAGAAATTAATTTTCCTTATTCCCAAATGTGATCTCTTCATTCCAATCTATACCACCATAATTAAAATCATCCATAATAATTACCTTTCCTTGGTTCACTAATCCAAATTGTTTATACATTTCTTCATCACTACTCTCCATATTTCTAGGCCTATAGCAACATCCAACTAAATATGTCTTCTCAACCTCCACATTACACCACACTGCCTCATAATCATTGCCACTATTTCACTCTTTCATGTCTACCTTATGTGGATATAATCTGTTGCTATCATCAGCAGTTCCATCATATTCACAGTTCCATACTCGTAGTCCCGTCATATAATTTCATTTCCCTGCTTGGATACACACTCCTCTGAGCAGCAGTCTACCTAGCTTCATACTGCTACTCAGATACAGACAACCTCCAGCTAATATCTCTCCTACCATCAAATTTATCATATTCATTCATGCACCCAAGGACTGTCCTTTATACATTTTAATTGTCATGCAAAGAATATACACAAAATGTGAAGACACTATCAGTGATACCCATTTTGACTTTAGAAACGGTTTGGGGAACAAGAGAGCGGCTCTTTTCTGTTCTCAAATCTTATTCCAAAAATGTGGTTACCAAAACAAGGAAGTATTCATTTGCTTCATCGACTTTGAGAAAGCATTTGACAAAGTCCAACATACTAAAATTATTGAATTATTAAAAATAATTGATTTAGATGGCAAAGAAATCAGGATCATCGAAACCTTATATTGGAACCTAAAGGCATCTGTTCAAGTTGATGACATTATTACAGACTCCATTAACATCAGACTAGCAGTAAGGCAAGGATGTGTGCTGTTGCCTCTTCTTTTTAGCATATACTCAGAAGCCACATTTCAAAAACTCTTAAAACGAAGAGAGGAAGGAATTGATGTAAATGGTGAAATCATCAGTAATATCCGATATGCTAATGACACAGCTCTCCTGGCTGACAATTTTCAGGATCTTCAAAATCTTCTGGAACTAGTGAATGAAGAGAGTGAAAAAATGGGATTAAGAATAAACATCACCAAAACTAAATTCATGGTCATAAGCAAGAAATGGGAGTTTTTTTCACCTGGAAACTAGTCCCCCCCCCCCCCAAGAACAGACAAACTGGCTCTGTGAACACATGCATCTACAGACATGGGACACTCCTGGAATAAGGATTGACTGACCTATTCTGTGGGATTTCCAGTTTCGAATCATAACAGGCCATTTGACCTAATATGTAAAGGAAGACAAAGAAGCAAGAAACTAATTCATAATTCAGTACTTTCTTTAAATGGGAAACAAATAGAAAGAGTGACAAAGTTTAAATGTCTTTGATGCTGGTTAAATGAAGAATGCAATCCAGAAATGGAAATAAAAGTTAGAATTGCAATGGCAAGAAAAAATTTTCTCCTGATGAAATCAACACTGTGTAACTGCTATTTAAATTTAGATCTTAGAATATGTATGGTTAAATGCTATGTATGGTCTGTACTGCTGTACAGTGCAGAAACTTGGACCTTGAGGACAACATCAATAAAAAAATTTGAAGCCTTTGAGATGTAGTTATACAGACAAATGTTAAAAATCCCATGGACAGCAAAAACGTCCAATCAAGAAATACTGGAACAAATGGGGAAATCACATGAACTTTTAGATATAATAAAAAGAAGGAAAACTGCATATCTTCATCACTTACTTTGTAATGAAAAATATAAGATATTTCAATTGATTATAAAAGGGAAAATAAATGGAAGAAGAAGACAAAGAAAATCTTGGGCTAGCAGACATCAGGCAGTGGACTGGCATGAGCTCTGAGGGACTTTTCAGAGTGGCTGAGGATTGCTCAAAATTTTCCAAGGTGGTCGCTAACCACCAATAGGAGATGGCACTCAAAGAAGAAGAAGAATTGTCATTCAGTTCATAATCAGTCTCCTTCTTTAGAGCTTCTTATTATCACATCCTGGCATCACATTGAAGTCTTCTTGTTATTCTCATCCATTCTCCTATTCCTGTTAGCTCTCTAATTGCATTCCGCTTCATTTGCACCTCTTTTGCTCCTCCTCATAAATCCTTCATTTCAGTCAGCACGATGAATTATGCACACACATTTCCTCTGCTGTACACAAGTGACAGCCTCAGTCACTCATTTTACTATCTTTCTCAAACATACCTTCAGCTATTCATATTCTGAATGTTTCTAATCTGTGTAATATGTAATATGAATTCATAAAGGCAAAAATAATAATATATACAAATTTCTGTTTTCAGTGCTGCATTCTATTTCTCATGTGATAAATGCCCAGAACTTCTCACACTACTACAACTATCAGTTCAAAGAAATTAATGTTGCCACCTTTTGTGGAGAGGTGAGTTTGTTTCATAATTTTTAGATACTTCTAGAGCAGTTGTTGTACCATAAGTTTCACCAGGTGTGTCATGAAATTTTGGATGTAATGTTATTGGAGATAAAAGTAAATGTATAAATAATTTGACTGTTTCTTTGAAGACAGGTAAAATTAAATCCTCAATTATGGTGTGAGGATAAATTTTGCTGCTATTTTCACAACTCATATCTTTTTTTTTGTTTGTTTGTTTTTAATTCCAGTGACAGCAAATGTCTAAAATATTTGTCTTTACCTGATGACTATATATAGGACTCAAATGGCTTTTCATTTTTTTGGGAACCACTCATTACTAAGTTTTTCTTCACTGATTATGCATTGGAAATAGAATGGGTTCATGTCCACTGTACATCGATTCATCCAAAGTTTATACAACTATCTTCACACTTACATGCTATACCAAAATATTATGTAAGTGTGAAGATAGTTGCATACTATACCAAGTGACTGCATGCCCTATACAGATTATATGTAACTTCATTTGCAATAGGTTTATTCTTAGTTTGTCAGTTACCAGTAATGTAATGGAAACATGCATGGTAGACATAATATTATCTTTTTAAATAATGCTTTCATGCATGTAAAGGAAATTAGAATTTATTAGATACTACTGTATATTTTGCTCAGTGTATCATAAGCATCATTCATGGAGAAAGTAGAATTGGCCACAACATTTAAAATATGAATACAAGAATGAGTCATGGAGCATGCGGATACTTCCACTCGTTTCAGTTGCAGCTGAGCAATCAAGCATATACATGCTATATGACTCATTCTTGTATTCATATTTTAAATGTTGTGGCCAGTTCTTCTGCTTTCTCCATGAATGATACTCATGTCATGCCGAGCAAAATATATATGAGTATGTAATAAATTATAGCTTCCTTTACATCTGTGAAACCATTATTAAAAATAATAATTTTAATAATGAAAATAAAGTGAGAATAAACCTAATTTTTATTAGGTTTATTCTCACTTTTGTTATTGTTGTTTCTGTCATTGATTCATCTTTTATTCATTCTGGCATTGCAATATCCAGGAAAAGGAAAGTCACTAGTGGAGTGCCTCAGGGGTCTGTTTTAGGGCCATTACTGTTTAAGTTGTATATTAATGATATTTGCAAAGATTTGGAAAGAGATATTCAGTTGTTTGCAGATGATGCAAAGTTGCGACAAACCATAAAGAGTAGTGAAGATGTTGTGGCCTTACAAGAAGACTTGAATAAATTGAGTGATTGGGCAAGCAAATGGGGATGTGAGTTCAATGTTGCAAAATGTAAGGTTTTAAAATTTGGAAAACAAAGATGGGATGCAGAATTTATGCTTGGTGAGAATATATTGTTGGAGGTAGAGGAAATAAGAGATCTGGGGGGTGATAGTGGATAAGGATCTAAAATTTAGGGGCCACATCGCCAAAATTGTGAAGACAACACAGAGGCTTCTGGGAATGATGCAGAGGACACTGACGTGTAGAAGTAGGGAGATTCTTGTTCCATTGTATAAGGCTTTGATTAGTCCACACATGGACTACTGTGCCCAGATTTGGTCACCTGGTTTTCAGAAGGATGATGAGATGTTGGAAAGGGTCCAAAGGCGACTTCTGACCTCTGGAATGTTGAGTATGAGGAAAGATTGAGAAGATGTAATTTGCAGAGTCTGGTGGACAGGAGGAAGAGGGGAGATATGATAGAGACCTACAAGTTGGTAAGGGGTTGTTATAGGATCAATGGTGGAGAAGTTCTACAGAGAATAGTTGGAGATCAGGGGAGAACCAGAGTTCATCCCTGGAAACTGTATAAAGAGGGTGTGAGTAGGGGAGTGAGAGGCAGGTTTTTTTCATGCAGAGTTGTGAATGATTGGAATGCCTTGCCTGAGAGTGTGGTGTCTGCGAGGAGTTTGAGTGTGTTTAAGACACGTATGATGAGATGTGTGTGTAATAAAAGGACCTCCCAGATGAGTGTTTGACTCCATGAGGTCTTGGGGTAATAATAATAATAATAATGTAATAACCAATTACATGAAGAGTATAAACAGCAGGCCACAAAGGTGACTTAATTGGTAAGGACAGAGAAAGTGCAGTTTGAGCTGAAATCAGCAAATTGGGTAAAAATAATGCCAGATTTTTTTATATGTAGCAACTAGAAGAAAGAATGATTATTTTAAGAAGATGTTAATAGATGAATATGGTTGACTGTTAACTGCTGCAGTGTCATAGTCGAATATTCAGTGAGCTGTTCATTAGCATTTCAATCTTATGAGTGTGATATTGTGAGAAAATTAAGCATGGAGGAAATAGGAGAGGATGGACTGCTGGTGAGTGTGACAAGATATATGACAAATTAAGTAAATTTGATGTAAATAAGGCAATAGAATCAATGACATGTTGCTGTACATCTTAAGAGAATGTTCAAAGGAGATAACTGCAGACTTGGCATCGCTATTTAACAAGTTATTATTACTCAGGCTACTCCAAAGGATCAAGGGCTCATTGAGGAGACCCTCTTCCATAATTACACATCACCTAAATCCTTATATTTTTCAATTATATATTTGGTTTAATCCTTTATCCAAGTGTAAGCAAGCAAAGTTTGTGCCTGAAGTATTTTCAGGACTGGGCAACTCGTAACAAAGGTGCTATAACTTCATCACTTGTCTTGGTATCCCATAATGCAAAGCACATCTCCTTGAGGACATGTATAATGCTATGCATTAAGGGAAGGATCACTACCCAGATCGGTTTCGACCTTTATTGAGGTCTCATCAGTGGGAGCCAGACCCAGATGTGGGTCTGGCTCCCACCAATGAGACCTCAATAAAGGTCGAAGGGTTGATACTAAGGCAGAAGTAATGGAGAAGTCATATTTCCATATACCAGTTGCCAAAAGGTGTCACACCTTATTATTAAAATTCTCTGGATTAGAGATAAGTTGATGGAAGTTTTTTCACTTGGCTATGCTACTAAGTATATATTTGGTTTAATCCTTTATCCAAGTGCAAGCAAACAAAGTTTGTGCTTGAAGTATTTTCAGGACCGGGGCAACTCGTAACAAAGGTGGTATAACTTCATCACTTGTCTTGGTATCCCATAATGCAAAGCACATCTCCTTGAGGACATGTATAATGCTATGCATTAAGGGAAGGGTCACTACCCAGACCGGTTTCGACCTTTATTGAGGTCTCATCAGTGGGAGCCAGACCCAGAGGTGGGTCTGGCTCCCACCAATGAGACCTCAATAAAGGTCAAAAGTTTGATACTAAGGCAGAAGTAATGGAGAAGTCATATTTCCATATACCGGTTGCCAAAAGGTGTCACACCTTATTATTAAAATTCTCTGGATTAGAGATACGTTGATGGAAGTTTTTTCCCTTGGCTATGCTACTAAGTATATATTTGGTTTAATCCTTTATCCAAGTGTAAGCAAACAAAGTTTGTGCCTGAAGTATTTTCAGGACTGGGGCAACTCGTGGATAAGGTGGTATAACTTCTCATCATTTGCCTTAGTATCCCGTAATGTAAAGCACATCTCCTTGTTGACATGTATAATGCTATGCATTAAGAGAAGGGTCACTACTCAGACCAGTTTCGACCTTTATTGAGGTCTCTTCCCTTAATGCATAGCATTATACATGCCCCAGTCCTGAAAATACTTCAGATGCAGACTTTGTTTGTTTACATTTGGATAAAGGATTAAACCAAATATATAATTGGTAGCATAGCCAAGTGAAAAAACTTCCATATCCTTATATCTTTCTTTAAAAACATTCACTAAAGATAAACTCACAACATCCACTATTAACCCATTTCACTCATTACATGTCCTCTCTGTTTATTTTCCAGGGCTAAACTAAACCTGAGTTCCCTTCCTCTTCCACCTGCCATTAGGTGTAAAATTTCATGTGTTTATCTACGCTGGATCTTCTTATCAATTTATGCATTCTGTCATGTTTCCTCTCTTTCGACTATTACTCAAACTTAGAAGATACCAAAATTTGAGTACTACCCAGACCAGTTACCAGGAGGATTTAAAAAGATGGACTTGGATTTTTTTCCTTCATTCTGATTGTTAATACAGTCATGGCACTAACCATGCCCCAGTGTGCTTTGCTCATGAAGCTGTACTACCGAAACAATTGCAATGGTGTTGCTGCACTCCATGAATTTCGTCACCTAAACAAATGTCGACCTTGTTGACATTTGTTTAGGTGAAGAAATGATCGCCATATGCTCTATGACAAATGATTAATCGTTTTGAAGAAATTAGATCATTGAAAGTTAGACCTGGCAGCGGTCACAAACCAATCAGATTCACAATAAGTGAATGAAGTTGCAACTGCTGTTGTGGAGCAGGCTATGAATAACAACATTAGTTTCTGCAGTGTATGTGCTGTATCAAGACACATGAATACGCCTTACACAATCTATCTGGAAATTTCTGCAGAAAATTATGCATCTCTACCCATTTGAGATAACCCTGACACAGGAGTTGCACCTGCAGGACTTTGAAAGTTGATGGACACTCGTTTTAATATTCCTTGCTCAAGTGGAGTTTAACACTGCATGTCGTGGATGATTTTGTGGGAAGATCAGGCTCACTTTCACCTGAACGGTGCTGTAAATACCCATTACCAGGTATCGGCTATGCAAAATCTGCATACAATCCAACAAATTCATTTGCATTTAAGTTACTGTCAGGTGTGGGTTTACAGCTTCATTTATCATTGGCTCATTCTTCTTTGAGTGCATTTGCCAGTCCCATTTTGTGACCTGCTAAGTTACCTGAGAAGTATCATGATATGATAAACAATTTTGTTGTGCCACAGCTACAGCAGCACCTGTTCATGGATTCAGTCATTTTCATGCATAATTGGATCCTCTCTACACATTGGTTGATCCATACAGAGGTTCTTCAAGAATATTTCATAGAAGCCAGAGTATCAGCCATGCTGCATTTTCCACTGCATGGCTACCTTATTCATCTGATCTGAACCCCTGTGACTTCTGGCTCTGGGGGATTTCTCAGAGACATGGTTTATTGGGGTTATCCTGATAACTTGCCAGCACTGAAAGACACTGAAAGTTAGTATGTCCAATGGCAGAATTGCCATTGGATACACAATGCAAAGGATGCATTTTGTGGCATACCAAAATAGGGCAGCACATTAAACAGTACAACCAGTGAATGCATAACGGAAGCCACCGATATACTTGTGTTGCTTTTCTCCTTCTCACACACATAGAAAAATTATTATATCTACATTCAGTATATCATACAGTATCCCTGGTGGTGAATTTTAGAACTACTACTATTATTATTATTATTATTACATGACACCTCCAGGGAGTCCAAAGATTCATTGAGGGAGGGCACCTACTCTACAACTCTGTCTCCACCACTCAATCCATCGACTACTACTGTCGACCACCACCACCACTATTTTCACAGACAAGCACAAACATCCATGTCCATGGCGGGATTCGAACCCGCAGCCTTTTGGCTGGAGAGCGGATACACTAACCATTCAGCCAAGCAGGCTGGCTATTTTCAGATATCATTTCCGCATGATGCACAGTGTATTCCTGCAAAGTTTCACAGCATTTGGATAACTGGGTGACACTCCACAAGGCCTTAAATAGGGAGGGATAATTTAATTTTATCACCCTGTATTACACAAGTTTTCTCTCAGACTGTTAGCATATTCCACAATTAACAAAAAATAGTAAACTTTTATGGTAATGGAGCTACTCCTATTTTTTAACCTAAGGTAACTATTTAATTATTTTTTTCTATTTTAAAAACGTATTAAAAAGAAATATCTGCGTATTTGTTTTTTGAAGGAAGTGATGACAAGGTATTTGGTGCTGGACTAGATTAAGATATTATTGGGTATATATATATATATATATATATATATATATATATATATATATATATCCAATAATCAAAAAGAGATGTGATCTATTTATGTCTCTTTTCAGTAAGAAAAGAAGATAATAAATAAGAATAAGAACCAATAAGAAAGAAGATAATGAATCATATGTGAAACATTGATGTAGGTCCCCCCCCTCACTAGAGGTCAGGCCAGTAGAATATCAGTTGATCAAATCATTGTCACATTGGCATGCCATTTGAATTGGAATGTAACTTATCTCTATATATACTCCAGATGACCTTAATATGAAGGTCAAAACATCAAGAAATTAAAGTAATTATTTTTAACACGATAGGAATCTCCATAATTTATCAAAACAAATTACTGAAAGGTTTTTGCTATGCATAATGTTAAGGGTCTCTCTTAATGAATCTACAGACTCCATGGAGTTGCCTGAGTAATAATAATAATAATAAGTATTGCAGATTATTTTATTTGTATATTGTTTTCTAAACAAGATTTAAATTGTAAGTTATGTAACTGTTTGTGTAAAATATTTTGATTATTCTCTAATTCCATTCATGTTACTTTTATTTCAGGATCCTTTAGTGATGGTAATTAGCACAGGTAAGATTATTTTATATTAATAGCAGTGTGCTGTTATAATAAAAATTTCTCATCTCATCTCATCTTCCTTATACTCTCTTTTACCTTGCGGTGTCGAGGGTCCATTGATCATCGGACCTCACTCCGTTTACAGGATAAGGTGGTCAGCCTTATGCCCCGGCATATCCTATGGCCTGTAGTGTTGAGTTCTCAAGGCCAGTTTGCCTGCTTAAAAAATTCAAAATAATTTTAAGTATTATTTCTGGAATCAGTTTTTGTTTTTTTTATGAGCAGATATAATATATATGATTCAATTTGTTATTTTTATATTTAATAAATTTGAAACACATCATAGAACAGAAATCGTAATTTAGTGCTATATTGATTGAAAGCCTAAATTGTACAGTACACACAATAGACACACATATATCCAGAACAACTGCAGAAATTTTATATTTTTAAAAATTTTCTGTTTATAAGAATATGCTTGTGAGCAGTACAATTTTATGTGAAGTGAAATATATTGTCAGTTAGATGAGAACAAGTGTGCAGACAGTAAATATAGGGTGGGTTTTTTTATTATTATTTTTTATATGTTAGTCCTGCCTGCAAAAGGTTATAAGCCTATATAGTACATTGATATTGAAACAATGATACAATATGGCAAATGAACTAATATAAAACAGAAACCCTGCTTTAAAAGCAAACACAACTTTTTTAAACGCTTCAGATCCCTAATAAGCATGATAATAATCTAACATTATAGAGGAATGAAGATCAATACAGATGATACGAGAACATATAGAAACTGCAACAACTGCCCCAATACTGAACTGACACCCACTCACATCTTTACCTGTCCAGCAATTACAGCAGCCTTGCAAGAAATAGATCCTAATCCTGAACAACAGCTCTATACAAACAAAATCACAGACATAGGTAAAGAAAAAACTAGACAAAATACAATCAAAAGCATCCAAGATTATCATTGGTGCAGTCTCATCCACTAACAACATCAGAGCCCAACAGGAATGTGGGCTTGACCTGCTTTACCTTCAAATACCTCCATAAATCTAATCCTTACCAAACTCTGTACAAAAAAAGAACCAAAAGAAATGCTTAAAGAAAAAGGCCTAAATACCATCAACCTTCTTTCATCCTCTAAACAGGTTATTTGTTATACTGATGGATCATCAGACACCAATATGATTAATGGAGGCGCTGGTGTTCTCCTTCTACTCCCGAAAGGTGAAAAACTTTCAATAAAAGTTGGATCTGGGAGAATCGCTTCCAATTTTACCAGCGAACTCTACGCAATAAATAAATCACTAGAAGCCTACTTAAATCTATCATCATCTCAACAATCTGAAGGAATTATAATTTACAGTGACTCAAGATCAGCTATGGAGGCAATCAAAAATGGCAATACCAAGCTCACACAAGACATCCATAAACTCTTAAATCAACTAAAGTGTTTAGGTAAAAGTTGCATTTTACAATGGATTCCTGCTCGTGTAGGCATTGATCACAACGAAGCAGCTGATAAATTAGCAAAAGAGGCCAGAGAACTCAACCAAGAAACTCATATGATAACTCTTGCTGATGCCAATGCACTAGCAAAAGCTAAACTAATTCCATTGAAATCAGTGATACAACATCAAATTCCTGAGATCAATGCTGACAGAAGGACATCCACCATGATAGCAAGACTACGAACAGGACATTATAGAGGAATAAAGATCAATACAGATGATACGAGAACATATAGAAACTGCAACAACTGCCCCAATACTGAACTGACACCCACTCACATCTTTACCTGTTCAGCAATTACAGCAGCCTTGCAAGAAATAGATCCTAATCCTGAACAACAGCTCTATACAAACAAAATCACAGACATAGCCAAAGCAGTACAAGGAGCACACGGAAACATCTAAGACTCTTCAAAGGACAAGACAACAACAACAACAATAATCTAACACTGGGCATTGATATTCACCTATTACCTAAAGATGTTCACAGATATCTATGTACATAATGATATTCAAACCCACAGCCTAGTGGTCAGAGAATATGTCTGCTAACCAACCACTTGACCAACCAAGCAACAATAACAAATGGTAATTAGATGAACCTTTTTCCCATAATGAGACTTCGGCCACTAGATGGTGAGTGCTATACATTAGTTGTCATGTTTGCTGTGAAAAGATAAGTAAATTTTATATTTACTTACCTTTTCTTTATATTATATATTTTATATTATATTTTTATTTTATATATTTATATATAATTTTTATATAATTTTATATTTACTTATCTAGCTTATATTAATGTGTGATGATGTCTAATTTGTAGATCGAGTGTTACCGTGAAATATTTGAATGTGGAACACAGTGTTTGGTTGAATTTCTAAGACATTATTACTTTAAATGATTTAATTACTTTCAACCAATGTTTCTTGTTAGTGCTTTGATACAATATGGCGATGAAAGGTAGATCTTTGCATAGATTAGTGTGAAAGACAAGTAAAGTGAATGATGTAATTTTTTCAAATGGTATGGTGCCTTGAATGTAGCATATATAAATGGGAAGATGTCATGAATGCTTATATGGAGAGGCTGAAGAAAAGAAAGGAGAGATTGTGGGTATGGGAAGTGCAGTATTCTAATGGACCATGAGGCATTTTAAATGAGTAGGGAACATGGCATCATAATTGAAATGGTAGTTGAGAAAAATTGTGCAAATGTTCAGAAAGTGTGTGGAAGTGATAGCAAGGAAAAGAGTTTGATTGACAATAAAGCATGTGATAATGATGTTGAAAAACAGAGTACAATTAAAAGAAGACAAGCAGGGTTGGCAGAAAAAAAGCTTATGTGCCTCACAGTAAGATAGCAACAATGAATGATAGTGAAAAAATGATGCAAGATTTGAAAGCTAAGTTGGTGAAAATGAGGCAAGAGAGCTGAAACAGATGTGGAGTGAAATGAAGAAAATTGTAGATCTGCATCTTTCATGTCTACCTTATGTGGACTTAATTCCCCTGCTGTCATCAGCAGCACTCTCCCTCTTAATTTCTACTACTGAAGAGACCGAAGTGCTTGGCAGTGGAAAGAGTAGTAGTGTGTGAGAGAGGAAGAGAGTACCGGGAATACAAGAGGAACAGGGAAACGGGGGGGGGGAGCTCGGGTGGACAGGTAGACATGGCATAGAGAGAGTGAATGTTGAAAGTGGCAGTAAATATGTGTGTGAAGATGGAGTATATTGTAATGTGGGTGAAGAAGTTGAGACTGAGCATATAGATATGGTAAGCAGTGATGAAGGTGATTGGGCAGGTGTAGTGGGGGAAATCACAACCAACATATGACTTGGATAGGACTGGCTATAGACCTAAAAATGAACTACTGTGTTTGTTTACAAATGTCAGAAGTATCAGAAATAAAAAGGATGAAATGATTTCAGTGATTGAGTTTATTTGCCCCCAAATCAGGAATAAGTGAAACATGGTTGAATGAAGATTATATCGTAACAGGAATAGAAATGGAAGGGTACAGTATTTTTCGCGAGGATAGATAGGGCAGGAAGGGAGGGAGAGTGCTGCTGATGATAGCAGAGGAATTAAGTCCACATAAGGTAGATATGAAAGTGAGAAATAGTGGCAATGGTTATGAGGCAGTTTGTTGTAACGAGGAGGTTAAGAGGAAGACATATTTAGTTGGATATTGCTATAGACCTGGGAATGTGGAAGGTGGTGATGAAGAAATGCATAAACAACTTGGATTAGTGAACAAGGGAAGAGTAATTATTATGGGTGATTTTATTATGGTGGTATAGATTGGAATGAAGAAATAGCATTTGGGAATAAGGAAACTTAATTTCTCGAGTTCTTAAGAGATAACTATCTCAGGAGGCAGCACATAAAGAAGGGTACGCGAGGATCAAGTGTCTAGATCTCATCAGAGGATGTAATTGTTAGAGGGGGATTTCACATTTTCCTCCAATTGGTGAAAGTGATCATGAAGTAATCACCTGTGTTGTGGCTAGTCATATGCAGACTTTTGTGAGGAAAGGATATATGTGGAGTTATAAGGTTGCTGATTATGACAAGCTTAGGAGACAGCTAGGAGCTATAGCATGGAACGAGGAGTTGAGCAGCATCAATGTACGAATGTATTCTGAAGGCCAAATGTCTGAATAAGGTAGGTTTAAAATGGATGAATGTGGAGCTTAAGCATGAAATCTGGAAAAAGAAAGTACTTTGAAGTACAAGATCGATAATGGTAATAATCAGTCACATGAAGAATATAAAGAACAAGACAGGAGAGTGACTCGGTTATGTGCAGAAATTGACAAATCAGACAGAAAAACCCCAGAGAGTTTTTTAGATTATATGGCAAGTAGATGGAAGAATGATCATGGTAAGATGAAGTTAAGTTATGAAAATGGTAGAATGGTAACTGCTGCAGAAGACGTTGTTGAGGTATTCAGTGATCAATTTATAAGAGTGTTTCATCCTGATCATCCTTAGGGGAATCATAAGGAAGTTAAATGCAGAGGACATAGGAGGGGATGGCTTAATTGTGAGTGAACAGGAGGTATTTGAGGAAATAAATAAACTTGATGTCAATAAGGCAATACGATTTGATGACATATCACCACACATCTTAAGGGAATGTTACAGGGAATTAGTGGTAGCATTGGCATGCTGTTTAATAAGAGTCTTACAACAGCACAAGTTCCAAGGGAGTGGAAGGAGGGTAAAATTGTTTCACTGCATAAAGATGGTGATAAAGGTGTAGCTTCAAATTATGGGCTGGTCCGTGTATCTGGAGTTGATTTAAAGGTCCCGAAGAGATTGGTGAGAAGTAGGATACAGAAATTGATAACAGCAATATTCTCTGTGATTATCAGCATGGGCTCATTAAGGGGAGATCATGTTTCACTAACTTATGTACTATAACAAGGTGACAAATAGCTTGGACAGGGGAGATGCATGTACATGGTGTACTTAGCTTTTGCAGAAGCTTTTGATAGACTGCCACTTGACCTGATGGGATTGGATAACAGACTTCTGTGTTGGATCAGTAACTGGCTGTCAGATAGGTATCAGAAAGTTGTATATGGGGAGTGCAGTATCCTGAAAGAGAAAAGTCACCAGCACTGTGCTGCAAGGGTCAGTTTTAGGGCCATTGTTGTTGTTCAATTTGTATGTTTAATGATATTGGGTTGGGTTTAACTATTGATATCCAGCTGTTTGCAGATGATGCAATACTAGAGAGAGAACAATGCACAGTCAAGTGGATATTAATGCCTTACAAAAGCACTTGAATAGATTGCATGAATGGGCAGGTAAGTGGAACTATCAGTTCAATGTTGTAATAGATTTCATGGTATGATATGAACACAGATGGATAAGAAAATAACTATTTATTAACTTAGAGGCTAATATTTCGCTGGTATTATATCCAGCATCTTCAGAGCACACAACACAAAGTTTGTTACAAAAGCAAGACAACCACAATCCGGTGATTGTGATTGTCTTGATAAGGGTTCTGGGATAGGTAAGGAGAAAAAGAAATGGCTTGAGGAAGATATGGAGAAGTCACATCTAAAATGTGGTATCAAGGAAACTTGCTGTAGATTCAGGAATGAGCTGTTATGTTTGTATATGAATGCTAGAATTATCAGAAACAAAGGAAATTAAACAGTTATATTAATTGAGTTCAATCACCCAAAAATTGTTGGAATAAGTGAGCCATGGTTGGATAAGGATGACATCCTGACAGGAATAGAGATGGAAGAGTATGCTTTTTTTCCATGAAGATAGAAAAGGTAAAAAGGGAAGTGGAGTGCTATTGATGATAGAAAAAGAGTTATGGCCATACAAAGTAAAGATGTAAGGGAGGAATAGTGTCAGTAGTTTTGAGGCAGTATGATGTGAGATAGACATGAATAGAATAAAATACTTAGTTGGATGTTGCCAAATAGAGGTGAATAGAATAAAATACTTAGTTCAATGTTGCCATAGACCTGGTAATGCAGAGGGTAGTGATTGTGAAATATATGAGTAGATTAGCCAAGCAAATAGGAAAAGAATGATCATTATGGGTTATTTTAATTATTGCAATATAGATTGGGATGATAAAATAGCAACTGGAAGTTAAGAAAATGAATTTCTCAGGTTTTTGAATGATAACTACCTCAGACAGTATGCAAGAGGGCACACAATTGAGGGTCTGTTAGATTTCATCATCTCATGAGAATGTCATTATAAAAGAGGTGTCATGTCTCCATCCAATTGATGCAAATAACCATGAAATGATTACTGGGTGGTTGCCAGTCATGTGAGGACTTCTGTGAGGAAAGAGTATATGGAGTATATGTGGAACTACAAGGCTGGCGATTATGAGAAGCTTGGGAGATAGCTTACTGCTGTAGCATGGATTTAGGAGTTAAGCAGAAAGGATATCAGTGCTGCTTGGGTCATTTGCAATTTAAAAATGCTATTTAAAAACTATCTAGTAGAAGCAATGTCTAAATGTATTCCAAGGGTCAGAAGGTTAAATAAGGTAGGTGTGAAATGGATGAATGAAGAGATTAAGTATGCAGTACAGAGAAAGAAGGCATTATGGAGGCAAAATGAGTGGTAATAATTTATTTCACAAGGAGTACAAGGAACAGGCAAGGTGGTTGACTCGGTTGGTAAGGTTAGGAAAAGTGCAGTATGAGCACCAGTTAATTATTGATTCAAGAAAAAAACCCTAAGGAGGTAGAATGACATTGATTTGAGAAAATGGTATATGGGCAACTGCTGCAGAGGATATAGTTGAGACATTTAATGAGCAGTTCAAAAGGGTCTTTCAATCTTGTGAATGTGATATCATGAACAAGTTTGAGAGCAGTGGATCAGGAGGAGGAGAAGGAGGAGAGGCTGACTGTGAGTGAGCAAGAGGTATATTAGGAATTGAGCACACTTGATGATATATCACCATGTGTTTTGAAGGAATGTACCAGGGAGTTGACATCTGCCTTGGCATATTTATTTAATAGCAGTCTTGCTATTAAATAAATATGCCAAGGTGAACTTCCAAAGTAGTGGAAGGAAGGGAAGATTGTACCAAGCATCTGTATGTGTCAGGTGTTGTGGTTAAAGTATTGGAGAGGCTCCTTTCTTTCATGCTTACACGGTGATCAGAATACATTATGAAAAATTATGGACACAACTACTGTGTTAGAGCAAAACTTTAGTGTAATATAAACCAAAACAAACACTTGACATTTCGACCTTCATATCAAGGTCATCATCTGGAGCATAAGCACACACACAAAGAAACAAGCTACAATCTACATGGCTTGCTAAATTTACTCACCAACTGTTACAACAATTATTGGCCTGACCTCTGGTGAAAAAAACTCCTCTAAGGATCCTCTCCTCCCATTGGCATATTTATTTATTGCATCTACTGCACCTGTAACTTACCTTATATTGGGGAAACTGGACGTACAATCCCTATATGCAAAAAAAGAACACAAAAGACACATTAAATATTAAAATTTTGGTGAAGCAGACCTCTCAGATCACGCTCTCTTAACACCTTACACCAAATTGATTGGAAAAGTATACCTGCTCTTTACATCATACAAAAACATGGTATGAAAGAAAATTTAAAGAAGCCTGTGAAATTCTGATTAACCACCCTAATCTCAACAATAATGGTGACATAAAAATTCCAAGAATTTGGATGACACATATTTAGCCTACTTAGTTTCCAGTATACTTGAGGACTTAAGCAATTTTCAGCTTTTATTGGAAACTATTCCATACCAATTGGTTGAAATTTATATGTATAATCACAGTTTTTATATATATGTATATAAACATGTTGCTCTCCAGCCCAATTTAATTTTGTAACTTAATAGATAATAATAATAATAATAGGACTCTAGCTTTGATGTAGTAAAGGTTTTTTTCTTTTTTCGACAGAGGTCAGGCCAATAATTGTTGTAACGGTTGGTTAGTGACTTTAGCAAACCATGTAGATTGTGGTGCAGCTTGTTTCTTTGTATATATATGTATGCTCCTGATGATGACCTTGATATGAAAGTCGAAACATCATGTTCATTTTGGTTTATATTAAACTAAATTAAATTAAACTATATTAATCTAACATGGTAGTTATCTCCATAATATTTCATAATGTATTGGAAAGGCTAGTGAGAACCAGGATCCAGAATTGGGTTGATAGATTACCTTTGATGGATAGCACAGATTTGCTAAAGAGAGGTCATGTTTTAATAATCTACTTACTTGTTATAAGATGACAGCTGCATTGGATGAGGGAGATGAATACATAGTGTATACTTACATTTTGCAGAAGCTTTTGGTAGATTTACCACATGATAAGTTGATAGTCAAACTAGAGTAGATGGCAATGGATTGGAGATTTACTGTCTGATAGGGAGTGAGAAGCAGGTTTTTTGCATGGAAAGTTGTGAATGATTGAAATGTATTGTCTGAGAGTGTGGTGCGATGTGGTGTCTGCGGGGAATTTGAATGTATGTATTTAAGGACAGTAGGATGAGCTGTGCATAGAACAAAGTGACCTCCTGTGATGAATCTTTGACTCCATGGGATCTTGAGATAATAATAATAATGAGTCCAAAATACTAGTTATATTTTCAGTTATTATTATTATTATTATTATTATTATTACATGACACCTCTGAATTCAAGGACTCATCATGGAGTGCAGTCCACTCCATACAATCCACTGTTTCTCTCTCCATTATTTGATCATCTGTCTACACACAATGGCACTATCCACCACCTGCACTATACCCCCCCCCTTCTCTTTACACACTCCTATAGTATTTTTTTGTCTGTAAATTATGTATGTTCTCTTGAGTGATTTGCCTAAACATGGAATGAAAAACTGAGTTTCCAGGAGAAAAAAATTCCGCTACCTTCATATGAGATTCACTAATTCACCATTAATTGAAAAAGTTTATATAAAGATTCCTCTTATCATGATGAAAATTGAACTTGGGTCTTTTCCATTTGATTGGTGCAGTGTCTTATCATTCTTCTAATTGTGCTGTAACAGAGGCACTTATAGTATTTGTATTACTTTTAAGCCTCCATTGACTCTGAAGACTCATCGTGGAAGATTGAACAATTACAGATCACAATAACTGTCATCTGTCATTTTGAAGATGTTCAGCATTGGAGATGTTCACTTCCCTACTCACATAACCTTTATACAGTTTCCGGGGATGACTTCTCATTTGCACATCACCCTGTTCAGTGATTACCATGTGTATATTTGATAGGTTCCTCTCTCCAATTTATATACTGGTGTCCAAATCCTAAGAATGAACACTATTTCTGAAGATTACAACTGCAAATTCAGATGAATCAGCCTGTGGTAATTTGTATAATTGACAATTTCAAGTAGAAAGTGGGTTCACATTCAAATTTTTGAATTACGTGCAAAAGGATCACGTGGTATCATTCAACAGGATAAAAGGCAAAAGGTGTCACTAAGTTAATTGTATTTGAAGGAAGTTCTTTTCGTGAAGGAATAAAGTTGAAAACTTGAATGTCTTGTAACGTCTTAAAGACATCATCCAGATGATTTCAGACTGGAAAGAGTTATTGAAAGACTTGAAGAAGGCCACAGAATGATATTGCCAGAGAGTTTGGAATATCACATTGCATTGTATCCAGGCTCTTGGCAGTGTTTTAAACCAAATGGAATGTGTTCCAGATGTTTGCTAAGAGGTTGTTCTTGATCTACCACAGAGCACAAAGACAGATTTTTGGTTATAACAGCAAAACGTAATCGACTCATCATGGCAGGTCAGCTTGCAAGTTGGTTCCATTCAAACACAGGTATGCAGATCAGATATCTCAACAATCTGTGACAAGAAGGCCTGTAGTCTGCATTCCTTGATCCACAGTTCATTGTAGAGTATGTTTCCAGTGCTGTTGTATCCATAAAAATTGAACAATGCACCAATAGGCTAATGTACTCTTTACAGATGAGTCATTTTAGTCTTTCCTCTGATTCTAAACAACACTTGATCTGGCATGAAAGTGGTGCTGTTTACAATCGTGAGAATGTTCTTAAAAAGGATAGATATGGTGGTGCTAGGAGGCATAATGCTTAATCCACCTACAAGTGTTGGAAAAAGGGACTATGACTGGGAAACGATATTGCAACAAAGTTCTTCAACATGATGTTCAATTGTTCTCTGGTAGGCAAATAATTCATATTTATGGATGACAATGCCATACCACATTGCACACAAGCAATGGAGATTCTTCTGGAATCTAGTGGTCAGCATGCTCCTCAATTTCAACCCCATAAAACACATTTGGGATGTAATAGGGAGATGCATTACTGCTGGAAATTACCCTCCAGAAACAAACAAGGTGTTGTCTTTGCTCTGAAGGAAGAGTGTACCAGTTTGCCTCAAGAACTCCTGAATCACTTGGTGTTAAGCATGGTACGATGTTGTGAGAGCTGCATCGCAGTTCAGGGTTGACATATTCCATGCTGAAATGTCTCTCCACATAATTTTCTGTAAACACTGTCCATTAATTCCTTAACCACGTTCTTAGGAAATTTGTAACTTTTGACAGAAACGTATTGCAATTCAATTTGCACAAAATTTATAACACATTCAAAAGACATATTTCGGTGATTACAGCACATTTTTTATTATTCAGTTATGCAATATATATACTGAAATAATAGTTCCCAACAAGTTTTGTAAATCATAGGATTTACATCTTCAGGGGTAAATAGTATAACTTAAAGTTTAAACAAGAGAAATTAATAAATACAAATCATAACCGTCTGGCTATTCATAAACTCAAATAACAGAATGCAGATATAAAACGTTATTGACGTTGAACAATACCAATACTGGACGATGTCACATGTTCTTGTTCTCGTTCATACAGTCCATTTGTATTTATTAATTTCTCTTGTTTAAACTTTAAGTTACACTATTTACCCCTGAAGATGTAAATCCTACAATTTACAAAACTTGTCAGGAACTATTATTGCAGTATATATTGTATAACTGAATAATAAAAAATGTGGTGTAATCACCGAAATATGTCTTTTGAACCAATTAGCCACAGAAGTCTATGCCTGCAATTACAAACTTACTGTGAGTGCTTTTGGCATTATACAACTAGAGAAACTACGCATTAAACATCTCAACTTCATTAATCGTCTAATTTTCCTCATCCGATGCAGAGATAACGATGTTATCCCGAAATTCATCAAAATCAAACGCATATTCTATACAAACAAGGCCTCCAGAATTTATCATAAAATGGAAGTAGCTCTTTTAAGAGAAAGAATTACAGTCACTAGAGCTGAATTCGCATTAATTAGTAATAACACTTTTTCTCTTCATAATGAACTGGCCACATCTCTTCCATCCTACCTATGAAACAACATAGGTAGGATGGAAGAACTTAAACATACATTAATTCATAAGTTCAACTTACTCCTTCAGAAGAAAGAAATACATAAAAAACAACTAGATCATTAAAAAGTAGTTATTAACCTTTCTTCGAGAGTCCTTACAAAAGAAGAGAACAACCTTTTACTTAAGGGTTTTAACTTCGCCTTAACTCCACGTTTCCTACCAAAAATTGATATCATAGCACAAATAGAAAAAGGAATTAGAAATCTACCAGACAACACAGCAGATCTTATCTGTATAGAGAGTACAGCTTTACTATTAAAAAGCAGATTACCTCGTAGGAATCTACCTTACTATGAATACACTTGCCTTAAAAAAATTAAAGGATGACAAAAATATTGTCATAATCAAAGCAGATAAAGGCAACGCAACTATCGTTTTAAATGCTACAGAATATGATAACAAAATGAAAAGTCTCCTGGAAGATACAAACACCTACAAACCCTTAGACAGAGACCCGACTTGGCATACACACAAAAAAACAAATGGTCTCATAAAAAAAGTGCCTCTCTGGATGGAAGAAATTAAAAAATACTTACAATCAAAACATCCTTTGATACCAAGAATCTATGGTGTTCCAAAGATCCACAAGACAGATATACCTTTAAGACCAATAGTAGATGGAAGAGATTCACCGACTTGGCGAAATACCTCACCAACATGATCTCGCATCATATAGGAAAAACATCTTCCTTCATAAAAAATAGTACATTTCATAGAAAAAGTTAAAGAAATACATATTGGTCCAACAGACATCTTAGCAAGTCTAGACATTATCAGCTTATTTACAAACGTCCTGAGACAAAAATTTTGAATCTTCTAGAAGACCTCTTTCCTCCGGACATCTTAGATCTTTTTAAACATTGTATAAACAATACTTTTTTCACCTATCAAGACAGAATCTGGGAACAAAAAAGACTGGCCATGGGTTCATCATTATCACTGGTATTAGCAAACCTATTTATGGAAAAATTTGAAAACAATGCTCTTAAGAATTACCATAAAAAACCAAAAATATGGCTATGCTATGTAGACGATATTTTCATCATATGGAATGGAACAACAGATGAACTTATCAATTTCAAAGATTATCTCAACAATTTTCACAACACCATAAAATTCACTTTAGAACAAGAAGAAAATAAAAAACTTCCTTTTCAAGATATTCTATTAGAGTTAATGAAGAAAATAAACTCTCCTTCTCAGTATATCGGAAGCTGACAAACACAGGAAGATTTCTAAATGCAGCCTCACACCACCATACTTCACAAAAAATAAGCTTAATTAAAACTCTTTGAGGCAGAGCATATCTCCAGCGCACAAGAAAGATGTAATGAAGAATTAAAATACTTAACACAAATCCTCCAACAGAATGGGTATGAAACAAAAAACAACATAATAAAACAGGATTACAAAAACGCAATCTCGCTTCCTTATATCAAAAATGTTACAGATAAGCTAGCCAAATTAATGAACAAACACAACGTAAAAGTAGCCTTCCTTCCTATGGAAAAAATCTCAAAATTCCTACATCCACCAAAACCACCTCATCATCCCCTTAAAAAACCAGGAGTCTACAAAATCTATTGCTCTTGCGGGATTTGTTACGTAGGACAGACAGGAAGATCTGGAGAAATACGCATTGCTGAACACCAAAAAGACATACAATACAAAAGAGAACAAAAAACAGGTCTTGCTTTCCATACCACTTCCACTGGACACGATGTACTCTGGCAAAAAACGCGATGTCATACATAGAAAACAACAGCTACATAAGAAAATTTAAAGAAGCTGCTAATATGCTGAAAAACCCAACCCAATGCAATAAAAATCAAGGTTTAATTCTCCATCAAGTGTGGTCAGCTCTAATAAAAAAAAATCTACCTCAATCTGAGCTTGGACTGTATGAACGAGAAAGAACACGTGACATCGTCCAGTATTGTTGTTCAACATCAATAACGTTTTATATCTGCATTCTGTTATTTGAGTTTATGAATAGCCAGATGGTTATGATTTGTATTTATTAATTTCTCTTGTTTAAACTTATACTATTTACCCCTGAAGATGTAAATCCTATGATTTACGAAACTTGTCGGGAACTATTATTTCAGTATATATTGTATAACTGAATAATAAAAAATGTGGTGTAATCACTGAAATATGTCTTTTGAACCAATTAGCCACAGAAGTCTATGCCTGCAATTATAACACTTTTTTTTTTTTGTGTAATATAATTTATTAGTATGTGGCAATAAATTTATGTTCACATTTGGCTGTGGTCATGAAAATTTTTTCATATGCATATCGCTGTGTATGTATGTGTGATATGTATGTATATATACATGCATGTGTGATATGTATGTATATATACATGCATGTGTGATATGTATGTATGTATATATACATGCATGTGTGATATGTATGTATATATAATATAACCATATCACTTTTCCTCTACCTATCTATCAAACTGTGCAGACTGCATTTCCACATTTCACAATTTGTCCTCATAATCTGTACTCCTGCCATGAAAAATTATTAGTTATTTGCCTGTGCACTCTCTCCAATGTTTTTTTATTGCCAATATAGCACTCCATGGGAAATGAATAGTTCATTTACTGTGTTCCTTCTGCATATTTTTGTAAACTTATCCCTACAACCAAAATGTAATTGGGTAATGTTTCAAATATGGATCAGAAAAACAATGAATTAAAATTCTGTGTTACTATTTAAACTAGTTTAAATTTAGTACTTCATTATTATACTTCAATAAGTTTAAAAATGTAAATTGTAGGAGTGGTTCTTAAATATTATTTTGTATATTATATATACAAATACCATTGTTTTAATTTTTATGAATGATGTCTGAACTATGAAAAAGCATTTTAAAAAAAAAAAAAAAGAAATTGAAAAAGTAATACCCAAATGAAACCATTTTCACTTTAATTTGCTGGATTGAATTAGCTTATAGTAAATAACTGGATTGAACATGCCTTTGTAGCATCGCCTGAAAGGTTTTTCGTGCATTATTCAAATATGGAAAGACAAATGTAAATTTTTGGTGGATTGGTACATATTTATAAGCTAGACAGGTAACATCTCAAAAAAAAAAAAAAAAGACTTTTTTTTGAGAGAAAACTGCGTGTCTTTCTCCTACCTTGTCATTGTACATGTCCAGATAGAATGGCTGAATTCATACTTGTGGGTTTTCAGGTCATGAAGTAGTTGACTGCTAATGACCTCTGATATTTTAGAGAGCACTGAAGTAATCCCTTGTGCTCACTTCAGTGCTCACTTCACTTTAGAGAGCACTGAAGTGAGCACAAGGGATTATTATTATCTGACTTCCATGTAGTCAATGACTTTGGAGGTACACACTACAAACACAAAGCGCATCCAAGTGTACCTTAAACTGATTTAATATGTTTGCAGTCACAACACTTTGGCAATGCATTCCACTAACCATCTCTATGCAAAGAACCTGCCCTCACTTCTTTTGTTCACACCCTCCTTATACAGTTTCCAGTGATGGTCTCTTGTTTTACCCCCTTCTCCCATTCTATGAAAAATCTCTTCCCTGTCAACCTGATAACAACTCCTGACTAACTTATGTATTTCAATCATATCTCCCCCTCTTATTCATGAGGCTTTGCAAATTACATTCTTTCAATTTGTCTTTATCCTCCACATTCCAAAGCAAGTTACACCTTTATGAATCTTCTCTGAACCCTTTCTAACATATCCTTGTCACCATGAAAACCAGGTGACCAAATATGTGCATAGTAATCCATATATCAGGCCTGATCAAGGCCTTATACAATGGAATCATAGCCTCTTTATTTCTGCATGTCAAGGTCCTCTTTATCATTGCTATTATCTGATGTGACAATTTCACAACTAGTGCAATGTGGCCCCTGAATTTCAGGTCCTTGTCTACCATCCCTCCCAGATCTCTCTCTCTCTCTCTCATCTCGTCTACTTCCTTTAAAGTTTCCCCACAAGTGTATACTTTGCATCCTATCATTGCTTATCAAATCTCAAATGTCACACTTTGCAACATTGAACTGATAGTTCCACTTAGCTGCCCATTCATCCAATCTATTCAAGTCCTCCTGTAAGGCCATAACATCTGCTTGACTCTGCATTGTTCTCCCGAATTTTGCATCATCTGCAAACAGCTGCATATCACCAGCTAAACCCATTCCAATATCATTAATACACAAACTGAACAATGGTCCCAAAACTAACCCCTGCAATACACTGCTGGTGACCTTCCTGTTTTGGGATACTGCACCCTCACATAATACAACTTTCAGATACCTATCTGACATCGTCACCAATCCAACTCACCACTGTACACAGATTTGGTCACCTGGTTTTCAAAAGAATGCAGTGGTATACCCATACAAATATACCCTTGCTAACAACCACAGAGAATACCGCTGTTATCATCCCATTTCACAACTCCAGATATACAGATTGGACTATAATTTGTAACCACAGCCCTACCACTATCTTTATGAAGTGGAGCAATTTTAGCTTCTTTCCACTCTCTTGGATCCTGTGCTGTTGTAAAACTCTTATTAAAGAGGGCATGTCAGTGCTACTGCCAACTCCCTGAAACATTCCCTTAAGACGTCGTAGTATGTCATCAAATCCTATCACTTAATTAATACTAAGCTTATTTATTTCCTCATGTACCTCACACTCACATTTAATCTATGCTCTCCTATGTCCTCTACACTTGAGTTTTTCATGATTTCACCCTGATGAGGATGAAACACCCTTATAAATTATTTACTAATTACCATGATGTTTTGTGCAGCAATTACGTTCTACCATTTTCATCCATTAACATCATCTGACCATAATCATTCTTCCTTCTACTTGCCACATATCTGAAAAACTCTCTAGGGTTTTTCTTGGCCTGATTTGCCAATTTCTGTTCATATTGTAGTTCTACTGTTTTTACCAACTGAGTCGCTTTCCTGGTCTACTCTTTATACTCCTAATACAATTGATTACTACCATTATTCATCTTGTGCTGCCTCAACATTATTGTGTTCTTCCATATTTCATGCATAATCTCTTTATTCATCCATTTAATACCTACTCTATTCAGTCTTTTCATAATCACCAGCCTTGTAATTTCACATATATCCTTTCCTCGCGGAAGTGTTCATACGACTAGTCACAACCCAGGTGATCACTTCATGATCACTCTCGTCAGCTAGAGGGAAGTACAAAACCTCCACTCAAGGAAGGTCATATTTTAATGATATGCTTACTTATTGCATTAAGGTGACAGTTGCATTGGACAAGTGAGATGGATACAGTAAAGCACTTACAATTTTACAAAGGTTTTTGATAGATTACTACATGATAGTAGTCAAACTGGAATGGATGATTGGAGGTCGGCTATCTGATAGTTATCAGCAAGTTGTGTATGAGGGAGCAATATCCTATAAGAGGAAAGTCACTAGTGGTGTGCCTCAGGAGTCTGTTTTAGGGTCATTGCTGTTTAATCTATATATTAACGATATTGGGGAAAGTTCGTATGTGAATATTCAGTTGTTTTCAGAAGATGCAAAGTTGGGAAGAACTATCAGAAGTAGAAATGTTCTGGCTTTACAACATAGACTGAATGGATGGGCACAGGAGTGGCATATACAGTTCAATGTTGCAGAGTGTAAAGTTTTAAAATTTTGAAAACAAAGATGGAATGTAGAGTATGCACTTGGTGGGGATATATTGTTGGAGAAAATAAAAGAATTACATGGGTGGTCTGAAAAGTTCTCTGCCTTGACCATAAATGGCAACACTATTGGCAAGATTTCTTTTTCTAAGTTGGTAAATCTGTAATAAGCATCCATATGATATTGCAAGTCATTCTGTCAAGTAGGTTTTTTTATATACAGCTGTCTAAAGCCAAAGTGTTGGCTGTATCCCTTGAAATGGATAAAATCGAGTATCATGCAGTTATGAAATTCTTTGTAAAATTTAACGCCAAAAGAAATTCATTCCAAGTTCATAAAAGTTTATGGGCACTCTTCTCCTTTGTTTTCGACAATTAGGAAATGGGCTGCCGAGTTTAAACATGGCCATATCAGCCTTGAATATGATCCATGTGAAGGACGTTCAAAAAGTGTAACAACACCAGAAATCATTGATAAAGTGCACAATATGGTATTGGATGACTGGCAAGTCAAAGTGCATGAAATTGTTGAGACTATGGGCATTTCAAAAGAACTTGTAGGATATATTTTGCATGAAGAAATTGCAAATGAAAAAGCTTTGCACAAGATGGGTGCTGCGCTGATCAAAAACACACTTGCATGAAAATCTCTGGACAGTGCTTGGAGCATTTTAACAACAATAAAACTGATTTTGTGCATCGATTTATTACTATGGATGAGACTTGGATTCCGCAGCATGCACCGGAATTCAAACAGCAGTCAAAACAGTGGACATAACAAATTAATTAATAAATGTATTTATTTATTTATTTTATTATTAATTAATTTATTAATAAACAAATTTATAAAAATAAATTTGTTTATTAATTATCTTGAAAAGGCTGAAAAAATAAACGGGGAATATTATTCCGATCTTTTAACCAGACTAGATGAAAAAATTTGTGAGAAAAGAACATTTGTAGAAGAAAAAAAATCATCTTTCATCAGGACAATGCACCTGCCCATAAAGGTGTTTTGGCAATGGGAAAATTAAGGGATCTGCACTATGAATTGTTGGAACATCCACCCTATTCCCAGATTTGGCTCCCTTTGACTTCTATCTTTTCCCAAAACTAAAAATTTTTCTCGCTGGTCAGTGTTTTTCTTCAAATCAAGAGGTGATTGCAGCTGTAGAGGAGTATTTTGCAGATCTTACTGAGAACCACTACAGGGACAGGATAATGGTGTTGGAGCATCGCTGGAATAAATGTATTAGTTTCTAAGGTAGATTATGTTGAAAAATAAAAATAATTTTGAAATTATAAATTCGTTTTTTTATATTTAGGCTATGAACTTTTCAGACCACCACAGGTGTGATGGCAGATAGGATCTAAAATTTAGTGAACACATTGGGTGGATAACACAACGAATTCTGGAAGTGATGCAAAGGACACTGACTTTTAGAACTCGAGATTCTAGTTCCATTGTATGTCTTGATTAGACCACATATGGACTACTATGCACAGATTTGGTCACCTGGTTTTCAAAAGGATGAAGCATTATTAGAAATGGTCCAGAGGCAATTGAATAAGGGAGTTTCTTGTCTCTGGAATATTAAGTATGAATGCAGTTTACATAGTCTAGTGGATCGGAGGAGGAGGAGAAAGGATGATATGATGTGATAGGTGTAAGTTTGTAAGGGGTACTTATTAGATTAATGTTGAAGAAGTTTCGTAGAATTGTGGGAGATGAGGAGGAAGAAGATGACTTCACTGGAAGCTGTATAATAAGAGTGTGGATAGAGGAGTGAGAAGTAGGTTTTTTACGTGGAGAATGGTGAATGATTGGAATGCATTACCTAAGAATGTGAATGTATATAAGACATGGCATGATGAGCTGTGGGTGTGTGTATGACTAGGTCCTCCCCCCCCCCCACAATGAGTCTTTGACTCCAAGGATAATAATAAAATGCTATTGAGATTTTGGAATGTTAACTGTGATAGACAGATAAAGTGAATAATAATTACATAGCTTGATATTAGGAGAAAGGGGATTCTTTCATCACATTAGTGATGAAAGAACAAGAGATCATCACTGAAAGCTGTATGATGATATTGTGAGCAGTTGAATTACAAGCAAATTTTTTGCTTTAAGAGTAGTTGATGCAAAAAATGGAGAGAGAAATGCTCTTTTTTGTGTGGTGATGAATGCATCAGTGTTTAATGAGTTGAAGATTGATATGAGGACTTCCTGTGATGAATCCTGTGACTGTGAAGGCCTAGAATAATACTAATAGTTAATAGCTAATTTTGTTTAAGATTTCTTCACTTATCAATGAACTTATTTGACATGAAAAGTTTGGTTACATTATTACATACATTATTTTTAGTGCCTGGAGTCACTGGAGTAATGATGGTTGTGGTATTATGTCTTCTTGCTACATCTTCTGTAAAGTATGTCAGGTAAGTTATATTATGTAATTTTAATTATCATTATAAATGTTTTATCCACTTTAGATAATGGGTGCTAACAGTATTTTTTTTCATTATTATTTAGAACATCTTGTTATGATATTTTCTGGTATTGTCATCGGTTGTTTCTGGTGTTTTTGCTGTTGCTTGTGTGCCATCCTTTGAGGTACAGTATAGCCATAAATAAAAAAACATCTTCAGATTATATGAGAAATTTTAATTTATATGAAGTAACATATATAGAGTGCAGTGATCTCTCAATTATCTGATCAAATTGGGAAATTAATTTACTGGTTGAACTGAACTGCATGTATGATTACATACTGCTGTTGTTCCAGAAGTTTAGATGAAATGCTAACCTACTCAAGGATTGGTTAGCATTTCATCTAAAATTCTGGGGGATTTAGTTACCAATCGAAGGAGGTTGGATAATTGAAAGATCACTATAATTTTAAGTAGAAGCATTAATTTTCCATAAATTACCTTATAAATTGTCTTATAGATTAACTGTATAGTTAATATATAACTATCAGTGAATTACTTTTATGTGATTACTTGCTGTTAATGGTTTGATTTTAAGAAAAGAAAAAAAAAAGCTTTTTTTTTAGGTGACTCCCACCCACAAAAGGTTGTACAAAATCTGAGTATTTTGTTGGAATAAATTCCATGTATAAAACTGTATTATTAGCCATTACTTTAGTGTGGTGCATTGTTAAATAACGTTAGCACTGTGAAATTAGTCTGTTATCTTCTTTTTTCTTTCTTTCCTTTTTTTTTTTAATTATTATCATATTTAAATTACTGTTTTCTCGGAATGGCAGACCATTGTTTAAACGAGAATAGTATGAGAGATCGTTTTTTTTTTTTTTTAAGCTGCTCCCACCCATGAAAGGTTATTTGCAAACCTCTAGTGCATTTTGTATCGTGGGCAGGCGAAGGATTTTTTTTTCTATTTTTATCAATTTCATTTTTTTTTGTATTTTTGATTTGTTTTTTACATATTTTTTCTTACTGGATTAGATGTTAAAGAAATATATATATATATTTATGAAAATAAATTTAACTGACTAGAACCCGAGAAAGTGTAACAAAAACCTTTAATACATCACGACTAGTTTCATCGGTGCTCCGACTTCTTCAGGTGAGAAATAATAAACATAAGATATAAAAATAACAAGGTAAAAAACATGGACTTTCCAGCTTAATAAAAAGCAGAATAGTAACAGCCATATTTGAATAGGTGACCGCATGCTACCGTTGGCATGAGTTGAATGTGTGCGACAGCTAATTTTAGAGCGCCAGTACTGGATTACTGCGCTATGGGAATCAGGCAAATTGTAGCTTAGATTGTTGTTCAAATGTGAAGGGTCCAGAACTATTTCTTTTGATTCGATAATTCTTCTTTCGAATTCATCCTTGCATATATATAAATTAGTAGTGCATTCCCAGTCAACTTGATGTGGCTGTTCTTCAAGGTTAGAGTTTGCTGAGAAGAGGACATGACTGGAAAGGGTGCTCGCTTGTGTTCTACTGTAAGAGATGTCACGTCTATGTTCCTCAAGACGAAGTGAAACAGATTTATCTGTCTGGCCAAAATAAGGTCGACCATAGTCGCACAAAACTTTATAAACACCAGGAAAATGCAGTTGATTGAGTTTTGGTTTTGGTCGACTCAGAAAAGAACTAAATTTTGGCAGAGTAGTATAGTCGGTCTTTATGTTGAATTTCTTCAAAATCTTAGCTAGTTTTGGGGTAAGAGAGCTGATAAATGGTAACTGTATATGAGTGATAGGGTTGGAATCATCTTCTTGTCGAGGATGTTGGCGTGGTCTCAAACGTTTAGTGATGTTACGAGACGAATATCCATTATTTAAGGTGTTTTTCCAGAAGTTAAGCTCTGTTTGAAGGTCTTCTTCTGTGGAAGTGAGACATCTTGCTCGATGGGCGAGGATGGAGATGATGCCCAGTTTCTGAGGTGGGAAGTGATGAGAAGAACCATGTAAATATCTATCAGTGTGGGTGGTTTTTCGAAAAATTGAAAATTTAAGGCAGTCAGGTAATCTGTTGATCTTTAGATCCAAGAAGGGTAGAACGCCGTTAATCTCTAGTTCTGATGTGAATTTAATGTTCTGATGTTGGTTATTTAAATGGTTTAGAAAGTTTTTCAGTTCCTCTAAACTATGTCCCCAGATAAGGAAGACGTCATCAATGTAGCATAACCACAGTTAAGGTTTCAAAGTAGCTGAGGAAATAGCTTTTTCTTCAAAATCTTCTAGAAAAATGTTAGCTAAGACTGGGGATAGAGGGCTGCCCATAGCTAAACCACTAGTTTGTTTGTATATTTTATCTTCATAGCAGAAATAGCCGGAACTGATGCAGTGAGTTAGAAGAGCAAACATTTTTTTAGAAACCTTGTCCTTAAGAAGAGTCAGAACTTCTTCTGTAGGTACATTTGTAAACAGAGATACGATGTCAAAACTCACCATTCTGTCAGAGTCTAAAAGATTCAAATTTTTTATTTTTGAGATGAAATCTTTAGAGTTTTTGATGAAGGAGGAGGAATTGGCAACTAAATGTTTTAAAGAAGCTGCAAGATATTTAGACAGATTGTACGTAGGTGAGTCAATCCCTTCCACAATAGGTCTTAAAGGAGTGTCAGCCTTATTTATCTTAGGCAAGCCGTACAACCGAGGAATGAGGGGGATGGAGAGAGCGGAGAGAGAGATAGTCTTGTGTGTCTATGAAGTTCAGAAGTTGATTTCAGATTGTTTGTACGGTTATGAAGTTCTCTTGTGGGATCACTTTCTAGCATAGAATACGTATTAGAACTTAATAAGTTGTTAATCTTTGAATGGTAGTCAGCTTTGTCTAAGATTACTGTTGCATTCCCTTTATCAGCAGGTAAGATAATAATGTCATTGTTGTTACGAAGTTGGTGTATTGCTTTCCTTTCTGTCGGCGATAGATTATCTGTAGGATGACGACTGTTGTTTATGGTAAAGATGGCATCGATCCTAAGTAGATTCGCAGTTTGTTTTGGTAATTGTGCAGCTGCCTTTTCAACTTTCGTAAGAAAGAGTTCTTTAGGAATGAAGGTCGGAGAAGGAACGAAGTTAAGGCCCTTTGAGAGCACACTAAGTTCTGCAGGAGAAAGTGTGTGAGAGGATTTGTTAATCACAACATTTTTTAAATTTTGTGAGTTGATATGGGATTGGCGAGTTTGTTCCTGTTTAAGTTGGTTGAATTTTCTGATAAGAATCAATTTGTTGGAGAGTTGCGAACTAGAAGCACGGAGAGAGCTCGTGTTTTTAATATCAATCCAGAACCTGTTATCTAAAGATGAACTTAAGTTATTTTCTAAAGAATCTCTTTTGCAGAACAAAGAAGCTAATGTGGACGTGGTATCTGCGATTCTTTCATATAATAAATCAAGTTTAGCCTTGTGATAGATATTATGAGCATGTTTCACTCTGTCATCCCAAAGTTTTTAGATTTCAAAGAATCGATTCGCACTAAACTGTGGTTACGCTACATTGATGACGTCTTCCTTATCTGGGGACATAGTTTAGAGGAACTGCAAAACTTTCTAAACCATTTAAATAACCAACATCAGAACATTAAATTCACATCAGAACTAGAGATTAATGGCATTCTACCCTTCTTGGATCTAAAGATCAACAGATTACCTGACTGTCTTAAATTTTCAATTTTTCGAAAAACCACCCACACTGATAGATATTTTTGTGGTTCTTCTCATCACTTCCCACCTCAGAAACTGGGCATCATCTCCACCCTCGCCCATCGAGCAAGATGTCTCACTTCCACAGAAGAAAACCTTCGAACAGAGCTTAACTTCCTGAAAAACACCTTCTTAAATAATGGATATTCGTCTCGTAACATCACTAAACGTTTGAGACCACGCCAACATCCTCAACAAGAAGACGATTCCAACCCTATCACTCATATACAGTTACCATTTATCAGCTCTCTTACCCCAAAACTAGCTAAGATTTTGAAGAAATTCAATATAAAGACCGACTATACTACTCTGCCAAAACTTAGTTCTTTTCTGAGTCGACCAAAACCAAAACACGACCAACTGCATTTTCCTGGTGTTTATAAAGTTTTGTGCGACTATGGTCGACCTTATTTTGGCCAGACAGTTAAATCTGTTTCACTTCGTCTTGAGGAACATAGACGTGACATCTCTTACAATAGAACACGAGCGAGCACCCTTTCCAGTCATGTCCTCTTCTCAGCAAACTCTAACCTTGAAGAACAGCCACATCAAGTTGACTGGGAACACACTACTAATTTATATATATGCAAGAATGAATTCGAAAGAAGAATTATTGAATCAAAAGAAATAGTTCTGGACCCTTCACATTTGAACAACAATCTAAGCTACAATTTGCCTGATTCCCATAGTGCAGTAATCCAGTACTGGCGCTCTAAAATTAGCTGTCGCACACATTCAACTTATGCTAATGGTAGCACTATTCAAATATGACTGTTACTATTCTGCTTTTTATTAAGCTGGAAAGTCCATGTTTTTTACCTTGTTATTTTTATATCTTATGTTTTTTATTTCTCACCTGAAGAAGTTGGAGCACCGATGAAACTAGTCGTGATGTATTAAAGGTTTTTGTTATACTTTCTTGGGTTCTAGTCAGTTAAATTGATTTTCATATATATATATATATCGAGAGAGAGAGAGAGAGAGTTGGATATGTGGCTGAAGCATGTAAAGCAGTGAGGACAGTGTATTATGTCTGTAAATTGCACATGTTCTTACAGCTGGCTTGCCTGTTTCACAGAATGAAAAAACCTGAGTTTCCAATATGAAAATTTGTGTTACCTCCATATGAGACCAACTAACTCACCTTCAGTGAAAACCTTTATAAAGGTATACTTCACATCCTAAATGGGATTTGAACCGGTCTTTCCAACCAAACAGCATCATCAATATGTGGGGAGCTGTGGATACTCCAGAGAGAGAGAGGGAGGGGGGGGGGAGAGAGAGAGAGAGAGGGAGGAAGAAGAATAGACATGAAGACTCGTGCAGAGTAATAAAGGAGTGAATTGGTTGAACAGACATACTCCTTTTAAAATACTCTATGCATAGTCAGATCTAGACATAAATGAAAGAAAAAGGCACTTGGTCTTGTTTTCTAAAGATTTCACAGGGAAATGATTGATTTTGGTGCGACCATTTTTACCATTATGATGGCTCTCTATTTTTTGGATATTTCAGTTTTGCATGTAGTGTGGTGTGTTTTGGCTGGTGAGAATCTTTGATGTTTTTCGTTTGTTCTTGGGGTGGGGAAAGAAAGTGCTATCAGTCTTTTGTGTCACACTTATTTCTATTCTATCACATCTTTTTATATATAGTATTATTGAAATTTGTATAACTGTTTCATTGGGTAAGGTCAGGCTCTGCTTGCTGTCTTTGTATGTGTGCATGTTTAATGGAAATACACACTCGCTCAGTACTTTCTGTCAAACTGAAAATTTGATAGAAGGTACTGAGGATGTTGTCTTGTAGTTGTTCAGTGTAAAGACAAACATCAAACTTATCTTAAAATTGCAAACATTGTATATTCGCGAACTGCTAGTCTCACTTCTTCCTTCCCAATTGTATTCATCACTACTTTCTCTCTCTCCCATAAACAAAAGACACTGACAACATATTTACTGAATATTTCTACTATATCTTCAGAAAGAAAAAGTGAATATGAAAGAAAATCAACCTTTCGTATTCACTTTTTCTTTTTCTGTTCATATAACTGTGGAATTCTTTAGGAATTCCACAGTTATATGAACAGAATTGAGTTGCTGAGGACTATTAAGTCCATTCCTAATAGACCTCAGCTAATTTCCTTTCATGTGCCAATTTCTGCCCTCTCATGGTCACAAGCCTTAGACTATATCATCAACATATAAACAATGATCTCAGAACATAACCTTGTTGTACACTGCCTGTCTCTTTCCAGACATTGTGCATCCATATGGGACTTTGCCAACCATTCCTAGTCTTTTATTGACTGTCCATCTCTATTTTCCTCAATTTTAATGGTAATTTATCATGCAGTATGCCATCGAGCATCTTTGCAAAAACTAGAAAAAATACTAAAAATAAGGGGTGCTTAAGGGTCAAAGCTGTATAACTGAGAGGAGACCTCCACATAGCCTTTAAAGGAATGCGGAGAACCGACCAGGGCTTCTGACCTAATGTCCAATCCTCACCTTCTCGTGGTGTACCCTGTTGGGTATCTACTTTGATACTGAACGAACGAGGATGGGCTGGCAATTTGGGATTTAGCCGACCAAATTGTATTCTTATTGGTTAAACCAAAATAAAAAATGATGGTACAACATGACAAAATTTCATGCCGGCTGGGGCGTCGCCTGGTTAAACAAGGCCCCCGTTGTTTTCGCCAGGGAACCAGGGCGAACAGCGAAAAGTCAGCTACTGGAACAAATCTGAAAACAAACCCCAACTCAACATCACCAGAATTAAAGATCGGTACTATCAACGTAAGAAGCCTGAATGGCAAAGAAATGGAGCTAGCTGAGGAATTAGATAAGCACCAGATCGACATAATGGGGTGACTGAAACAAAAAAGACCAAAACTGGTGAGATCTTTCTGAGCAATAAATACAAAATGTATTCAGGCAATGACAATCAAGGAAAAGAAGGAGTAGCCATAGTATTCAACACAAAATACGAGGCTAATCTTCTTGAATGGCAGTCAGTCTCAAGTAGAGTAATGTGGGCAAATATCAGAATGGGGAACTGGACAATGAGACTTATTTCTGCTTATGGTCCCACAGAAGGTTCTACTAAGGTAGAAGTGGAGGAATTTTTTGAGGCTTTAGAAAAAGCAACTGACACAATGAAAAAGGAAAAGTTGGTCCTTGTTGGGGATCTAAATAATAGAGTAGGAAATGATTGTGAGACACAAAAATATTTTGGGAAAATTTGGAGAAAAGAGCAAAGCTAATAATAATGGCAAATATCTGTTGGATTTCTGCTCAGGACATGGACTGGTTATTACTAACACCATGTTCCAACATAAAAATGTGCACAAATTCACATGGAGAGAAGAGGCTAGGAATAAGAAAAGTCTCATTGACTATGTTATTGTTGATAGTGATGTTTTCTCCCTGGTGCGGGACACCAGAGTGTACACAGCATTTGAAATTGGAAGTGATCACTATTTAGTCTTGAGCAGGATAAAATTGAATTTCATATTGAAAAGAATAACATGTGAGAAAGTTTTAAAGCAAATAAAAGTTGAGCAGCTCTCAGATGTGAACTGTAGACTAAAATACACAAATGTTATTCAAGAAAAAATGAAAGAGTTTGAGAACAGGAATCAAACCTTGGAGATTCAGTGGCAAACTCTGAAGGAAACATTGATTGATTCTGCCAGAGAGGCATGTGGTGAGGTTGTGTGCAAGGATAAAAAAATCAGAACTCCCTGGTGGACACAGGAAGTTAAAGAGGCAGTGAAGGAAAAGAAGAAAGCATATCAAAAGTTCCTGGCAAATAAGTCAGCTTTTACTCTTACAGAATACAGAGACAAATGTAAGAAAGCTAAACAGTGTGTAAAACTAGCTAAACAAAAGTCATGGGAGGACTTTGGTAAGAATATAGAAAATAAATATCAAGAAGGTGGCAAAATATTCTTGAGGTTGTTGAAGAAGCTTAGGAATGGAGGAAAGAGTGCTGTAAAAGGAATTAGAGATGATAAAGGTGAAATGAAAACAGGAGAAAAAGATATCCTTGAAGTATGGAGTAATTACTTTGAAAAACTGCTAAATGAAACAAGCAGTGATGACAGCACAGTGATAAAAAACACTGACCAGGCATGCAGTCAGGAATACATATCCATACTTGAAGTAGAAAAAGCCATCAAAGGCTTGAAATGTGGAAAGGCAGCAGGAGTAGATGATATTCGACCAGAAATGCTGAAGTATGGTGGTATAAGAGTCTTACAGTGGCTGCACTGCATAGTCCAGAAAGCCTGGACAGAGGGACGAATTCCCGATGATTGGAGTAGAGCTCTCATAGTACCCATATATAAAAAGGGAAATAAAACTGAATGTGAGAATTACAGAGGTATTTCCCTACTGAGTGTTCCTGGCAAGATCTATGCAAGTATACTTGAGAAACGGTTGAGAAGAATTGTGGAAGAAAAGCTTGGTGAAGAACAAGCTGGATTCAGGCCAAATAGAGGCTGTCAGGATCAGATCTTCACTTTACGACAAATAGTCGAGAAAGCATGGGAATATAACAAAGATCTGTATTTAAGTTTTGTCGATTTGGAAAAGGCATATGACAAGGTGCCAAGAGAGAAGCTATTCAATACGCTGCAGTTATATGGTGTCAATGGGGCATTATATCAAGCAATACTTAGTCTTTATTTGAGTTGTGAGTCAGCAGTTAGAATTGAAGGAAGTACAGGAAGATGGTTTAATGTTAAATCTGGTGTGAGACAAGGATGTACATTATCCCCTCTGTTATTCATTATCTATATGGATCACATTATGAAGGAATGTGGTATTAAACCTGATATCAAAATTGGAGATGTTAATGTCAGCTCTTTGCTTTATGCGGATGATGTTATACTTCTAAATAAATCTGCTACAAGTCTGCAAGATTCTCTGACTAAATTGAATAGCTGTTGTAATAGGTATGGTATGAAGGTCAGCAATAAAAAGACAAAGACAATGAAAATAGTCAGAATCATTGAAAATGTCAACTGTGTTGTGAATGGAGAACCTGTGGAACAAGTAAAACATTTCAGCTACTTAGGCACAATTTTTACTGAAGATGGTAAACTAAATATAGAAATAGACAACAGAATCAGCAAAGCTGGTATCGTGGGAAGTCAATTGAATAAATTCATATGGAATAAGAAAGAAATTAGTCGGAACACTAAATTAGCTGTATACAAGACTGTGTTCAAACCAATTTTAACTTATGGATCTGAGAGCTGGGTCAGAAGTAAAACACTTGACCAAAGACTAGAGACCGCAGATATGAGAGTCCTGAGAAAGATTAGAGGCGTGAACAGATGGCATCAATGGCAATATCATATTAAAAATGAGGATATTAGGAAAGAACTTGACATTGTCAGTATCCAGGAATGCATTAGCAGAGCTAATCTCAGATGGTATGGTCACTTAAATAGAATGGGAGAGGAAAGATTAGCAAAACAAGTGTTCTCTGCCAGGTTGGCAGGAAAACGACCCAGAGGAAGACCAAGATATAGGTGGATTGATATGGTACAAAGCGCCTTAGACGATAGAAATATAAGATCTGATAATGTTGGAGTCTTGACAAGTAACAGACTGATTTGGAGGAAAATTGTAGATAGGAAGTTAGTAATGATGTAATTTTTTCATGTAGTACTGTCATATCCTGTACACCCCTCGAGGGTACATGGCAGGAATTTGATGATGATGATGAGAAAAAATACTGTAAATCACCTCCCTCCTGTGTCCAATACTTGTGATTATTATAAAATGTAACCCAGTTACTAAATCAAAAAGTTACTGATACAAATATTGGGCTATCATTTTCAAACACTGACTTGCATTCTCCCAAATGTAAGGTTACTATTTTGCCTTCCTTCATTTTACTCTTCACAAACTGTTCCTGTTGCCACACACTTGTTCAGCAACAAGAGTTCGACCAACAACAAAAGAAAAAAAATTATTTCCACATCCTTAGTAATGTGAAGCTAACTTAAAATTTAAAATACTTCAATTGCTAGTTTTCCCTTTTCCTTTAATTGCATTCAAATCTACTGTGGATCCTCTCTCAACATGAAATGCCAAAAAATATTAAATCAACTTTTCATCATCATCATCATCAAATTCCTGCCATGTACCCTCGAGGGGTGTACAGGATATGACAGTACTACATGAAAAAATTACATCATTTTTATTGATGTAATTATTGATGTAATTACATCAATAATTTTTATTGATGTAATTACATCAAATTACATGAGGAAGGAGAACAAGCTGGTTTAAACAAAATAGGGATGATTGGTGTTTAATAATATCGGTGTTTAATGTGTAGATTTGTATATTTTGTATTTGTAGATAATTTATAGATTCTATATTTGTAAGTTATAGATTATGTATTTGTAGACATATAATAAAATTCCAAATATCAACAGTTACAATTGAATAGGATATACAGAGATATTGTGAAGAGGAAAAGTGTCAATGGGAGGATAGTGTGTGTGCTGCCTTGTTTTGAGTTATGAGTTAAGTAGACGAGCAAAGATAATGAATGATATGATTGCAAGAATGTACAAAAAAAAGAGGTCTGGAATTTGTTGATGTTTGGAGTGTGTTTGAAGGAAAAAGGCAGTTGTATGCTAGAGATGGACTGCATCATAACGTGGACAGACATAAGCGATTGAACAAGTTGAAGTTATTGGGCAGGGAAACTAATATTGAAAAGGTTGAGTGTAAGAGAGAGAAACTTTAGCACTGATTGTATATTTATTGATCCTTATATGCAGAATAAATTGCAGAAGAGAGGGGATAAAAATCGGCATGGGACTACGGAAGTTAGTGACTTATATATCAGTTCTAAAGCTGGTACAAGATCTAGAGGGAATCTTCAATTTTTGTATACTGATGCTAGAAGCATTCGAAATAAGAGAGAAGAATTTTTGGCATTAGTCAGTGCAATCTCACCAAAAGTTGTAGGCATTAGTGAAACTTGGCTGTCAGCAGAAGATGTGGTCACTGGAATTGAATGTGATGGGTACAGTATTTTCAGGGAGGATAGAGAAGATAGAACGGGGGGAGGAGTATTGTTGATGATAGCCTGATGTGTTGCAGCCAAAGAAAGTAGGATATCAAGATGATAGACATGTGAATGAGAGTTCATTTGAGGCAGTCTAGTGTGAAATAGTGACCAATGCAACCAAATATACAGTTGAATGCTGCTATAGGTCAGGGAGTACAGGTGGAGATATTGAATTCATGCATCAGCAAATTAGTGCAATGAGTGAAGGCTTAGTGATTATTATGGGGGATTTTAATTACGGTGATATCAATTGGAAGGAGGAAATATCACGTAGCAAAAAGGAAAACGAGTTCATACCTCTTCTATGAGATAATTACTTGAAACAACACATAACTGAAGGGACACGTGGTGTGAGAGTGTTGGACCTCGTTATTGGTTCAGAGGTTATATGCATAAGTAAGGTGTCATCGTTACCTCCAATTGGTGAAAGCGATCATGTGGTATTGACTTGGAAGGTTGCAAAATCTGTGGATTTTTCTGTTAAGAAGGGGTATATATGGAACTACAGTTAGGCATTTATAACAAGCTTTGGAGTGAGCTTGCAGCCATCCCATGGCAGAACATATTCTGATATTGCTTTCCTCAGATACCCGCTGATTTTATCCCATGCACTGCTAACATCTTGCAAGGGAAAGATGTTAGCAGTGCATGGGATAAAATCAGTGGGTATCTGAGGAAAGCAATATCAGATTGTGTCCCCATGGTCAGGAGGTCAAACAAGGCTGGCGTTAGATGGATGAGCAGTAGTATCAAGCCTGATCTGCAAAAAAAGAAAATGTTATGGAGAATTTACAAGGAGAAAGGCGACCAGTACACCCATGACTAGTACAAGGCTCAAACTAGGAAGGTTACCAGCATAGTAAGAAAAGCTAAATCAGATTATGAGAAGACCTTAGCCAAAGAGATCAAGGGTAATCCCAAAGAGTTCTTCCGCTATGTGGCAAGTAAGAGGAAGAATGACTTCGGAAGGATAACTTTATGGGTGTTGATGGTATTGAGGTGACAAAATCAGATGTAATAGTCGAGTTACTGAGTGATCACTTTTCAAAAGTCTATCACCCAAGTGAGGATATCTCTATACCTGTAGCAATACCTAATGTGAGAATTGAAGCTAAAGAATCAGAGGTATTAAATATATTGCAAAATTTAAATGCAAACACTGCTGTAGGCTTAGATGGAATATCAGCTCGGGTGTTGCATGACTTACTTGGATATTTAATTTAAGTTTGAACTCTGGTATGGTCCCTAGGGAGTGGAAGTTAGGCAAAGTGGTTCCTTTGCATAAGGGTGGCTCTAAAACTGTTGTAGTTAATTACAGACCAATCACCATCTCAGGAGCAGTGGTAAAAGTATTGGAAAAGTTGGTTAAAGACAAAATTCAAGAATGGGTGGATCAGGATATGATACTCTATAGAGGCCAACATGGTTTTGTTAAAGGTAGATCCTGCCTTAGCAATCTATTAACTATTCATAATAGAATAACATCTGAGTTGGACAAAGGAACAGGCTACACAGTGGTACTTCTGGATTTTGCTAAGGCTTTTGACAGGATACCCCATAGAACACTGTTATGCAAATTGGAGCAGGTGGGAATGGATATTAAATTGGTGATATGGATAGGAGAATGGCTCAGGGAGAGATACCATAAGGTGGTGTATGGAGGAGCCGAGTCCAGAATGAGGCAGGTGACAGGTGGTGTGCCTCAGGGCTCTGTGCTTGGGCCAATATTGTTTAATTTGTATATAAATGATATAGGAAATGGCTTAAAGTGAGATATTCAGTTGTTTGCTGACGATGCAAAGTTGTATAGCGCAATAAAAAATCAAACTGATGTTGAAAGTTTGCAGGATGATTTAAATAAGCTGGTAAAATGGGCAAAAGATAATGGATGTCAGTTCAATGTGGAAAAGTGTAAAGTCATGCATTTTGGGATTAAAAGATTACCAGCTGTGTACTACATTGATGGAAAGGTACTCCAAGAGATTGATGAGGCTAGGGACTTAGGGGTATTGGTAGATAGGGAGATGAAGTTCAGAGGACACAAAGGTGTCCAAGATTGCACATAGGATTACTTGGTTGTTGAGGAGCACACTGACATCCAGAGATAAAGAGGTTATTATTCCCCTTTATAAAGCATTGATACTTCCACATTTGGATTACTGTGCTCAGGTCTGGTCACCTGGATTCTTTGGAAATGAGGAGGCTGTGGGGAGGGTTCAGAGAAGAGTGACCAAGTTGGTGAGTGATATAAAAAATGCCCCCTACATTGATAGATTGAGAGCTTGTGGATTGCAGAGATTGGTTGATAGGCAAAGTAGAGGTGATATGATAGAAACATTTAAATTACTGAAAGGTTTTTATAGGATTGATGCAGGGGAAGTGTTTCAGCTGTGTGATAGTGATGGAAGAACAAGAGGTCATCTCTGGAAATTAAAGAAGGGTGTGGTTAACAAAGGTCTCAGAACAAGGTTTTTTGCCTGGAGGGTGGTGAACGAGTGGAATTCATTGCCTGACTTAGTTGTGAGCTCTTCGTCTGTAAATGAATTCAAGAAGAGATACGACAGATATTGTTTTGCTAGTTTGGGTCTCCTGCAATGAGTCTACTGACTCCATGGAGATACCCGTAAAAATAATAAATAATAAATAATGGTTTGATGTAAACTCAGGAAGACAAGGATGCACACTACCTTCCTTGATATTCATCATAATGTCATGATCACATAATGGAAGAGAGTGGCATTAAATTAAATGTAAATCAGAGATATTACCTCAATTCTTTGCTTAATGCAGATGATATATTCCTAAATTAATCCACTACAATTGTCAGGATTCTTTAACTAAATTGAATAGCTGCTGCTGCTGTAACAAAGTTAGCATGCACATCAGCAGTAAAAAGACAAAAACTGTAAAAATTGACAGGAATGAGAAATATGAACTGCATTCTCAATGGAGAATCTATGAAAAAGTAAAACATTCCAGCTATTTTAGGCACAATTTTTAGTAAACATGACAAATTAAATTTGTAAATATGCCCTGTGAGGGTACATGTTAGGAATTTGATGATGATGATAATAGAATAAGCAAACTTGAGAACCAGTTCAGTTACCTTATATGGAATATGAGAGAAATTAGCCAAAATCCTAAACTTGCAATATACAAGGTAGTGTTTAGTCCAGTTGTAACTTATGAACTTAGGTTAGAAATAAGTTGCTCAAAGACTACAGACCACAGATAGGAGAAGTCTGAGAGAAATTGGATTAGTGAACAGATGACAAAATGATAGTAAAATTGAGTATATTAGAAAGAAATGTGGTATCATCAAATAGAATAGAGCAAAAAGTATTCGATTGCAAGGAGGAAAAAAGATCCAGAGGAGACCAAGATCCAGGTGGATTGAAGCAGCCAGTAGCATGTTACAAGACTTACATAAGATCTGATCAATCTAACAGATAAGCTTAGGATCTGTTAGATCAATCTAACAGATAAGTTTGAATGATGTCAGTGAGGCTATTAGAGCAGAGCACGAAAGGGTAGGGTGAAAGAAATTATCAGAGTGACTGGAACAAATGATTTTAAAGGAGAGAAGTATGGCATGTGTGAGAGAGAGGACATGAAAAATTTACTGGAAGTAGCAAAAGAAAAGAGAGAGAGAGTTACGATAGTGTGTCTGTTGCCGCAGTATGACAGAGTAGAGCTGAGAAGGAGGGCCACAATAGCAAATGACTCGATGCATAAGTTATGCAGGAGAAATGGAACAAGTTTGACTTTATACAAGAAGGATGGTTTGCATCTCAATGGATTTGGTGTTCGGAGACTGGAAAAAGTGTTACTGAATGAAGTGAAAGTGGATATGCTGAATAAGGAAAAACTACAGCTTTTTTGGGGGGGGGGGGGGAGCTTTTGAGTGGATATGCAGACATCAGTGAGGCAGTTGAGTATGTAAGAATGTGTATAATATACCAATAGTTAGTACTACTGGTAACAAACCAGAATGGAATAGTTAGTATAAATCAGGATGGCAGTCGTTCTAAGGGGCTTTTTTGTACAATTTTGTACTTTTTTGTTTCCGAATGCCAGGAGCATTCGGAACAAGCAGGAGGAATTTTTGGCACATCCTGGCCAATGGTTATTGGTATTAGTGAAACATGGCTAACAGAAGATGATATAGTTAGTGTGATAGAATGCGAAGGATATAGTGTGTTCAGGTAGGAGAGAGAAAAAAGAAAAAAGGAGGAGTGTTATTGATGATAGCTGATGAATTGCAACCAAAGAGAGTAGAAGTTCGACTGCAGGCAAGTGAATATAGCACATTTGTGGCTATCTGGTGTGAGATTGAGGCCAGCAGAACAAAATATACAGTTGGATGCTGCTATAGACCAGGGGATGGAAAAGATGATCGAGATAGTATGCATCGATAAATAGACTCATTAATGAATTACTAACGTATGGGAACATACATTGGAATGAGAAGAGGTCACATGGGAGGAAGGAAATGGAATTTAGTAATTGCATCTGAGAATTTGTCTATAACAAATATGACCATGTTGCCACCAATTGGTGAGGTGCCACTGCATGTAAAACTGCAAGGGCTGGATGTTGATAGCATGGGAAATGGTAAAGGAGTGTTTGAGGGAGGTAATGGCAAATTGCATACCTAGAGTCAGGAGAGTAAATCAAGTGGGAGTTAAATGGATGAATATCATCATTAAGCTGGAGCTGAAAAAAAAAAAAGAAACAATTGCAGAGGGAATTTAAGGAGAAAGGTAACCTGCATGCACATGAACAGTGCAAGGCACAGTCCAGAAGGATAACTAGTGTGGTAAGAAAGGCAAAAGCAGATTATGAAAGGAAGTTAGCAATGCAGGCTAAAGAGAATCCCAAACAGTTCTTTCGATATGCTGAAAGTAAAAGAAAGAATGTATTTGGCAGAATGAGAATTCCCTACCATTGGCATTAATTAATGCCAATGGTAGGGAAGTAACTGAATCAGTTGATATAGTAGGATTACTAAGTGAACACTTTGCAAGAGTATATCATCCAGGTGGTGATATTGCAGGAATGAGAGAGCCAAAGGCTTGTATAGGAACTGAGGTAAATGAAATGGAGGGCATAGCATAATACAGAACTTTAAAGTGAATACAGCTATGGGATTGGATGGTACACCAGCTTTAGTTTTATGTGAATCGGCAAGGGAATTGTTGGTGCCCTTGACCATATTGTTTAATCTGAGTATCAGCTCTGTGTTAGTCCTGAGCAGGTGAAAAGAGGGGAAAATAGTTCCATTGCATAAAGGAGGCTCCAAGTAAATGTAGCAAATTACTGACCATCAGCATATCAGGAGTTGTTGTTAAAGTATTGGAGAAGTTGGTCCAGAGTAAAATACATAAATGGATAAATGGAAATGGCATACTGTGTGTGTGTGGGGGGGGGGACAGCATGGTTTTGTGAAGGGTAGGTCATGCCTCAGTAACTTGCTCACGTTTTATAATACAGTGACAGCTAAGTTAGATAAAGGTAATGGGTTTACAGTGCTGGACTTTGCAAAGGCCTTTGACAGGATACCACATGGAATTCTAATCAGTAAACTGCAGCACATGGGGATGGATATAGGTTTGTGAAATAGATAGGAGGGTGGTGAATGGAGATAATATCAGAGAGTTGTTTATTCAGGAGTAGAGTCCAAAAGCAGGCACCTGTGACTAGTGGCATGCTGCAGAGTTCTGTTATTGGACCGCTACTGTTAAATTTGTTCATTAATGATAGAGGGAAAGATCTGAGAGGAACTGTTCAGTTATATGCCGATGATGCAAAGTTGGGTAGAGCAATAGTTAATACAAATTATGTCAAAATTTTGCAAGATGATTTGGATAGATTGGCAGAGTGGGCAAAAGAGAATGGATGTCAGTTTAATGTGGAAAAGTATAAGGTTATGCATTTTGAAGTGAAAAGATTACCAGCCGTATACCACATTAGTGGAACTATGCTCCAGGAAATTGACGAAGCCAGAAAATTTGGAGTATTAGTGGATAGGGAGTTAAAATATTTAGCAGACACATAACAAAAGTGGGATAAGCAGCTCATCAGATCACTTGGTTACTGAAGAATACTTTGATGAGCAGAGACAAGCAAGTTATTGTTCCTCTTTATTGAGCCTTGATTAAGACCCCATCTTGACTCCTGTGCACAGATCTGGGTACCAGGGTTTCTTGGTGATGAGGGAAGGTGGTTGAGAGGATGCAGAAGCGAGTGACCAAGATGGTAGCAGGTCTATGGAATGAACCTTACAAGAACAGGTTGAAGATCTGTGGGTTACAGAAACTGGTTGGTAGGCAGAAAAGGGGTGATGTGTCAAATTACTCAAGGGTTTTTACAAGATTAATTCAGAGGAAATTTTTCAGAACAGGTCTTGTGGTGGGAGATATAGGGAGCCATCCATGGAAACTGAGTAAGAGTGTAGTTAGCAAGGATGTTAGAACTAGGTTTTTTGCTTGGAGAGTAGTGAATGAGTGGAATAGATTGCCAGAGTCTGTTGTGGGTGTCATGACTGTGAATGAATTCAAAGCAAAGTATGATAGATACTGTGCAAATGTTGGATAGTTCTTGATATGATGTTTTGGGCCTCCCTTTATGAGTCTAAGGACTCTTTGGATTTGCCTGTGATAATAATATATATATATATGAAACGTACTATTAACTCGGGGTTGGGATATGTTCATTTTTCTAAATTAACTGACTTAAACCCGAGAATTATAACACAATGACATTTATTTGAAAAAACGCAACATGTTTCGTCAAGAATGACTTCTTCAGGCGATAAGAACATAGAAAGATAATAAAAGACACTTAAATTAACATTGACACACTCTAAAGCTATACAATTATAAAGCCATAATATTCGACTGTAAATTACAGTTATTATGAGCTTGAACTACAGTTCGAGTTAAAGTTCTATTGTTGTACAACTGTGCGTGTGTGGAATCACGCGATCTCCAGTATCTAATAGTAGAGTTGAGTCGAGAAGCACGTTTTTATGTTAAACTTCTTTAGAATTCTACTCAGCTTTTTGGATAGTGTGCTGATATATGGCAAGACGATATGACCTTTGGAGTTGTCCTGTGTCTCTACGTCGCTACGTTGACGGCGGGATAATTGGTTGTTGATACTTTTTAGAAAGTAGCCATTGTTTTTAAAGGTCCATTTAAGATGTTGTAGTTCCTTTTTCAGTTCTTCTTCATCTGACAGTACAGATCTTGCACGATTCGCTAGAGTTGATATAATACCCAACTTTTGCGCTGGATGGTGATGGGAGGACGCATGCAAATATCTGTCTGTGTGTGTTGGCTTTCTAAAAATAGAGACTTTAATTGATTCAGGCGTCTTGGTGAGTTTAGCATCTAGGAAGCAGATGGAACTATTTTCTTCAATCGCCATAGTCAATTTTATTATCTTGAATGCGGTTGTTTAAGTGGTCAAGAAACTTGTGAAGATTCTCAGTACCATGCTCCCATATGAGGAATATATCGTCCACATATCTAAGCCAAATTTTTGGTTTTAAAGTAAAAGAGGAGATCGCCTTTTCTTCAAAGTCCTCGAAAAAAATGTTGGCTAACACAGGAGAGAGAGGGCTTCCCATAGCTAATCCTTTGACCTGTTTGTATAGTTTACCTTCGAATTCAAAATAGCTAGAGTTTACACAGTGAGATAACAGAGAGAACATTTTAATTGAAATCTTGTTTTTTAAAATATGGAGAACGTCCTGTGTCGGAACGTTGGTAAAGAGTGCTACCACGTCAAAGCTCACCATGTTATCAGAAGATTTTAGTTTTAGGTCCTTTATTTTAGAGACAAAATCAATTATCCCGCCGTCAACGTAGTGACGTAGAGACACAGGACGACTCCAAAGGTCATATCGTCTTGCCATATATCAGCACACTATCCAAAAAGCTGAGTAGAATTCTAAAGAAGTTTAACATAAAAACGTGCTTCTCGACTCTGCCAAAAATAATATCACGCTTCAACAACTATAAACAACCTTACAACCTTCTACAATTCCCAGGTGTATACAAGGTCACTTGTGAATGCAGAAAGCCTTACTATGGGCAGACAGAGAAATCTATCTTACTACGTCTCGAAGAGCATCAGAGAGACATTGCTTATAAGAGAACCAGAGCAACTGCTCTGTCGGGCCATGTCCTGCTTTCAATAAACACGAACAACAAAGGCCACCAACATGAAATAAATTGGACGTTGACTTCAAACCTACACATCTGCCATGATGAAATAGAGCGCCGCATTGTCGAGTCAAGGGAAATCACTTTAGACCCATTTCATTTGAATAATAATCTTAGCTATAATTTGCCTTACTCTTTCAACTCTACTATTAGATACTAGAGATCACGTGATTCCACACACGCACAGGTGTACAACAATAGAACTTTAACTCGGACTGTAGTTCAAGCTCATAATAACTGTAATTTACAGTCAAATATTATGGCTTTATAATTGTATAGCTTTAGAGTGTGTCAATGTTAATTTAAGTGTCTTTTATTATCTTTCTATGTTCTTATCGCCTGAAGAAGTCATTCTTGACGAAACATGTTGCGTTTTTTCAAATAAATGTCATTGTGTTATAATTCTCGGGTTTAAGTCAGTTAATTTAGAAAAATGAATATATATATATATATATATATATCGTCTCGGGAATTACATATGTGGCTTGTTAAAGAGAGTGGAGAGCGTATGTGCACAAAATGCAGGCAGTTGGAGGAAATAAGTACATTAGATATATCGATATCCGACTTTGTTGCTCCAGGAACGGGGAATGAATGTAGGAAGACAAGTAGTATGATAGGAGAGAATGAGAAAATAATAGTTGATAGTGTGGAAGGTGTGAGTGACTCTGGAAGTTTAGGAGATGGTTTTGTTTGGGAGAGTGAATTTAGATTAAGAGTGACTGACCTGCAGAGGGAGATAGATGAGTTGAAAGAGGAGGTGGAATGTCTTGTGAATGAGAGCAGAAGTATGAAAGATAAGATTAGGAGAATGGAAGAGATAAATGCAAGGCGAATCAGAGTAGGAGAGAGAGAGAATTTAGGGAGTATGAGTGAGAGGTATGGGGGTGCTAGAAGAGGAGAGAATGGAAACAGTAGGAGAGACGGAATGAGAGAGGTATAGGAATGCTAGAAGACGAGCGTATGGAAACAGTAGTAGGAGAGACAGAATGAGAGAGGGATATGGAAGTGCTAGAAGTGGAGAAAATGGAAACAGTAGGAGAGAGGGAATGAGAGATGTATGGGAGTGCTAGAAGAGGAGAGAATGGAAACAGTAGAAGAGAGAGGTATGGGAATGAAAGAAGAGGAGAGAATGGAAACAATAGGAGCGAGGGAATGGTAAGAGGTATAATGTATGGCGACTCAATGATCCGTGTTGTTCAAGATAGGATGCGTGAGGAGTGTTTGCCAGGAGGAACAATAGAAAGGGTGGCTATGGCAATTAAGAGAGGTGAAAGGGTGGATGAGATGATTGTGATGGTAGGAACGAATGACTTGAGTGGTAATGTAAGTCGGGCAGCGAGAGATATGAGATTTTTGCTTGAGACTGTACGGAAGAAGACAGAGAGAGGAAAAATAGTGTGCGTGTTGCCAAGGTATGATAATGATGAGCTGAGCAGAAGAACGGTGATATTGAATGGCATAATAGCGAGAATGTGTGACAAGAGAGGACTGGTATATGTGGATGCTTGGAGTGCGTTTGAGGAAAGAGAGGAGTTGTATGCGAGAGACCGTTTACATTTGAATGAGGAAGGACTTCGGCATCGGGAGAGATTGCTGTTTTGAACAAGTCAGTGTGTCCCAGGGAGGATGATAGCAGGGGTGGCCTCTTGTGGGAATGGATACTTGGGAGAAGGGAGACAATGTCAGGTAACACTGAGCCCAGTGGAGTCTAGAAGGGATAATGCTGGGTATAGAAACAGTGGCATTTATATGCTGTATACTAATGCCAGGAGTATCCGGAATAAGGGAGAGGAATTGGTGGCGCAGATAGCATCAGCCTCGCCAAAAATTATTGGGATCACTGAGATGTGGTTGACAGAAGGGGATATAAAAACAGGAATAGAAGTCGCTGGGTATAGCATTTTTCGTCAGGATAGGAGGGGAAAGCGTGGTGGTGGGGTGCTGCTTATGATAAGTGATGACCTATGTCCTCTAAGAGTGGAGAATTTGGAATGAAGTGAGACAAATGATTTTGAGAGCGTATGGTGTGAGGTAGAGGTAGGCAAGACAGGATATTTAGTAGGGTGCTGCTACAGACCCAGGAGCACAGAAGATGGGGACCAGGAGATGTTTAGACAGCTAAGTTTGGCAAGTGCAAGAAGAATGATTGTTATGGGAGATTTTAACTTCAGTAGTATAAATTGGAGAGAGGAAGATGCATGTAACAATAGGGGCATGGAATTTCTAGAATTCTTGAGGGACAAATGTCTTAGGCAACATGTAACAGAGGGAACTAGAGGTTCAAAAATTTTGGATTTGGTTATAGCATCAGAAGAGTTGATAATAACTGAGTTGACGTCTCTCCCACCAGTTGGAGAGAGTGACCATATGGTGTTGACTTGGAAAATGAATAGACATGCAGGAGTATCAAAGAGACGGGAACTTATGTGGAATTATAAGGCAGGTGATTATAATAGTCTTAGACGTCAACTTCAGGAAGTTTCATGGAGGGAGGAATTGGAAGGCCGGGATATCATTAGTGTGTAGGAAATTGTGAAAGAATATTTGTTAGCAGCAATGGTAAGTTGTATACGACGAGTGAACAAGAGGACGCAATTTGGAGTAAAGTGGATGACAAACAATATTAAACAGGAATTGCATGCGAAAAAGAGGCTATGGAAGAGATATAATGAGACAGGTGAAGAGATGCATGAGGAATATAAGACACAGGCCAGAAGAGTGACTAGTGTGGTAAGGAAAGCGAAACTGGAATATGAGAGGAGATTGGCCCTAAGATCCAAAGAAAATCCTAGGGAATTTTTTAGCTATGTGGCCAGTATGAGGAGAACTGACTGTGGAAGAATGATATTGTGGGATAAAAATGGGAATAGAGTGACTGATGCAGAGGACATAGTGGAATTGTTCAATGAACACTTTATTGGAGTATTTCATCCTAGAGGAGTCAGTTTTAATGCTAGAGGGATAGGACTGGCACGAGGTCTGGAGGTACAGGAGGAGAGTGTGTTTCAGATACTGAGTACTCTGGATGTCAGTAAAGCTGTGGAACTGGATGGTATTTCGCCATGAGTTTTGAGAGAATGTGCTAGGGAATTGACAGTACCTTTAACGTGGCTTTTCAATGAAAGTCTGGCTTTGGCAAAGGTGCCCAGGGAATGGAAGGAAGGTAAGATAGTGCCATTGCATAAGGGTGGTAACAGACTAGAAGTGTCTAATTATAGGCCAGTCTGTGTGTCATCAGTAGTTAAGATCTTGGAGAAAGTAGTGAGGGACCGTGTACAGCATTGGGTAGATGAGGGTAATGTTATCTGTGAGAATCAACATGGATTTGTGAAAGGACGCTCTTCTTTTAGCAATATGCTAGCCTTTTATAATAAAGTTACAAGAACATTAGATGAGGGAAAGGCATATACTGCAATTTTCTTAGACTTGGCGAAGGCATTTGACAGGGTGCCACATGATAAGGTGATATTTAAGTTGCAGCACATGGGTCTGGATGTCAGATTGGTCAACTGGATTCAGGATTGGCTGTCTGATAGGTATCAGAGAGTTGTGTATGGTGGAGCAGTTTCCAGGAGGCAGAGGGTTACAAGTGGGGTCCCACAGGGCTCAATACTAGGACCTATATTGTTTAACCTTTATATCAATGACATAGCCAGTGGATTGCAGGGGGATATTCAGTTGTTTGCAGATGGTGCGAAGCTGGGAAGGATTATTAGTAATAGTGCAGATGTGGTAGCCCTGCAAGAGGATTTAAATAAGCTAGATAGATGGGCAAATGAATGGGGATGTCAGTTTAATGCAGCAAAATGTAAGGTCTTGAGGTTTGGGAAACATCGATGGGATGCTGCATACTCTCTGGGAGGAGTTATACTGGAGGAAGTAGGGGAGATAAGAGATCTGGGGTTGATGATTGATAGAAACCTGAAGTTTAGGGGACATATTGCAAAGGTGGTGAAGGTAACACAGAGGATTGCTGCTATTATGAGAAGGACACTGACCTGCAGAGATAAGAGGGTTATCATTCTGTTGTATAAGTCTCTGATCAGACCACACTTGGACTATTGTTCTCAGATTTGGTCCCCAGGATTTGAAGGGAATAAATTAACTGTGGAAAGGATACAAAGACGGATGACAAAGATGGTTTCAGGACTGTACAAGGATAGTTATGAGGATCGGCTGAGAGAATGTGGACTGCAGAGTTTGGTGGATAGAAGAAGGAGAGGTGATATGAGTGAGACTTTTAAACTGTTGAGAGGTGGTTACAGGGTTGACACTGGGGAGTTCTTTCGCTTGGTTGATCAGCGGGAAGGAGTGATGACAAGAGGCCATCCCTGGAAGTTACGAAAGGAAACTGTGAGCAAGAGAGTAAGGAGTGGTTTCTTTGTGTGGAGGGTGGTTGAGCCGTGGAATGCATTGCCTGATGGAGTGGTGGGAGCGAGAACGGTCAGTGTGAGTTTAAAGAGTGGTATGATAAACTTTGTGTTTCTCAGGGGGGGACCTCCCCTCGATGAGTCTTGACAGACTTTATGTCTTAGGAAGGACCTCCCTCGATGAGTCTTTTGACTCCTTGGAGGCCTGAATAATAATAATAATAATAATAATAATATCTCCCTAGTAATCATTTGTGATCCTCTCAAAGAGAGGAGGCTGTAGGATTAGGCTTAGGATATATATGTAGTGATTATGGGTGAAGCATAATGGTTGTCAATGGATCTTGTTATCCATTGCTTTGTATATGTTAATTTATACAGTAATTTGTACTTTTTTATTATGGATTTTTAACCATAATTTTTACAATGATGTTTATATCTTTGTAGCTATCTTTAAATGACTTACATCTACTTCATTAACATCATTATTGGTTTGGTCATTCCTTATCTTGTATTCTTTGATTGTTAATATGCATGTAGTGATATTATTTCAAAACAAACAAATTCCCTACCAATGGCAGTGTTAAGCATTGAATAATGCAAATAATAGTTTATTAACATTATTCATTCTTATGCTTAGCCTTTTCAGTTTCATCAAATATTAATGCTGTTTATTGTTCTGGCATTAATTTAAATTAGCTGGCATGGTAGCAACTGTTCCAAACCTTTATTTTTGATCATATTGTCTTAGAGTGCATGAATTAATTTATTAATTTCTGATTAAAAATTGTTCAGTAGTGCCAGAAATTAATCCGAATGAAAATATATGAATTATTTATTGCAGAATTTGTTTCTTTATTCTCATTATAACCACTCAAGGGTTCTCAGCAAAGATTGCTGTCATACCTACCCAGAAATTCTGGAATAAATATTTCACATGTTTATCAATGTGTGCCACTGAAAAGTAATGCAGAGTGCCGTCATTACCTTACAGATGACAGTACTTTACATTCCTTCTTATTTCTGCAACTTTATAAACTTGGGCAGCTTGAATCACAGTCTTTATTTAGGCATAAAAATATTACTTGTATTGACTGTTCAGGGACTGACTTCCATTAAACTAATTCCTTCATTGCTAGATGTTATCTTAAATCTGAATCCTAGATAAATCAGAAATGCATCCAACCACAGATCTGGAATAGAGCCCTAAGAGTGGCCAGAAAAATTCTTGGCTCAGAGCTAGAGAGGTTGGGCTGAACATAGACCCATCTCTCATTGATCACTCCATTCTTTTTTTTTTTTTTTTTTGCTTAAGCATTCAGTCTACTCTGTTCATTTTCTACAGATATTTTATGGGTTGTTGTTTATAGAATTGCATCAGTAATTTTTGGACCCCCCCTTCTTTCATTGCTCTACTGTCCTTTGGAATAGTTTGTATGCAATTTCTTCTTTCTTTGAACTCTATCCTTCTCATGTTTGAGATTATCATTAAAAAATAAACTGTCAACAAGCAAGGCTCTAAGAATATCTTTTTTTCTTTCTTTTTTTATAGAAGCCCCACTCACAAAAGGTTGAAAACCTCAAGGGTTAAATCAACAGGTAAAAATTATTGGCATTTATTTTAAATGACTGTAGATTGTAGTCAGTATACAACCATCTCTTTAAATGCTAATGTTCACACCGTTCTCTGATGGTGAGAGGGATAACCTGCTTGACTTCAGTCCAGAATTCAGTTATGCTTCATTTCTTGCAGAATACAGAATTTTCTGTTTCATTTTACTTTGATAGCATTCAGATTCCCAGATAAGAAAATGTTTCTCTGCATGGTATCAGAAAAGCTGCACTTTTTCTTTTGTTCTAGGCATTATTCAACTATATATTTGTTTAAATCCCTATACAAATTTTGGAAAGTGTATTCAGATTTTCTTTAAAAATATAGACTGTGTGAATTTTTTTTTTTTTTACTTGATTGGTTAATAGTTATTGGCCACTGATGGTTAAGCTTAAGCTTTGGTTTGGGTGTAGTTTGAAATATCACTGCAATGCTTTAGAACTTTTTCCTCCAGATTTAGGAATTTATTAGAATTAAAAAAATAAATAAATAAATAAAATCCTTAGGGATGGTAAAGAATTTTCATAAAGAATTTCAAAAGGATAAGGAACCTTTTGTGAAAGAAAATGTTTAGTCTTTAGTAAAGGATTCCTTGTCCACCACAGTTCTAGTATGCTGTAGGTCATTTAAAACTTTTGTTTTCATTCATATTATTATTATTATTATTATTATTAACATTTGACCTCCATGTAGTCAGAGACTCATCGTGAGAGTTACACACTATTGCATACAATGCTCATCCAACCGTGCCTTAAACTGATTCAGTGTGTCTACACCCACAAAACACTCAGGCAGTGCATTCCACTCACCAACCACTCTCCATGCAAAGAATCTACTCCTCACTCCTCTGCTCACACCTTCTTATACAGTTTCCAACCACTGTTGTCCTACCCCTCCCCTCCTATTCTATGAAAAATCTCCTCCACATCGACGCGATAACAACCGCTAACTAGCTTATATTCCTCAATCATACCCCCCCCCTTCCTCCTATTCACCAGGCTCTGCAACTTACATTCTCTCAATCTCTCCTCATACTCCATATTCCAAAGACCACTGACCATTATACAAAGCATATGCAGACAAAAGTTTACATATGTTTACAAATGGTTTTATATTCATGATTCTTCTTCTTCTTTTCTTCTGTTCATGGTGGGTTCAGTTCCTCAAAGACGATTTTTTTTTGCCATTTCTTTATGTCTACTGTCTTTTTATGAAGTTCTATTATGGAGTTTAAGTGGGTGCATTCTTTAATGTTGTCAATCCATTTCTTTCTTGGATTGACAACATTAAATTGAAGGACAGCCTCTGCTAGGCTGTCCTTCAATTCTGTCATTTAATAATATGTTTGGTAGTTTTTCTGGGTTCATTCTTGAAACGTGTCCAAACCAGCTTAGCTGGCTCTTTTTTTAATGCTGTAATTATTGTTTCTTTAAAGTTAAGTTCTTCTCTTTTTCATTTGTTCTTCCTTCTGTCTAGTTTGTTCTCTTGATTTTTCTTAGGCATTTCATTTCAAAAGCATTGAGTTTATACCTTTCTTTTTTTCTTAAGATCCAGCGTTCTGAGCCATAGAGTACTGTGGGAATTATCATTGTTTTATATATCTTTAATTTGAGTTCTTTGCTTAATCTTTTATTATTCCATATTTTTGTAGTCTGCCCATTGTTATCCAGCCATTATTGATTCTGTGTTTGATGGTTTCGAAATAGTCTTGATCTTCAGTGATCATTGATCCTAGATAAGTGAACTTCTTTACTTGTAATGTATATTATTGTTTCCTATTTTCATTTGGATTGCTTCCCTTTTTCTTCCTATTACCATTAGTTTTGTTTTACTCAAATTGATTATCATATCATATTTGTTACTTGTTTGATGCAGCTTGGTCAGGATATTTTCTAATTTTTTTTGGCTGTCTATAGTGATAACTACATTGTCATCAGCATACTTTAAATGCGTTATATTTCTTCCATTTACAGTTATGTCTTCACGCATCTGTAGCCCTTCGTTACTACTTCTTTTAGCTACAGGTTGAATAAATATGGTGACATTGGGTAGCCTTGCATAACTCCTTTTTTTTTTAATTGCTATTTGATCTATTTCTATGTTTTTGTATTTCACTATTGCTTGTGTTTCTGGATACAATTTAATTGGTATATGTCGAACCCTTTGTTTTCTAGAACGTTAATAGTTTGCTTCTGTTTATTGAGTCAAAAGCTTATTTGAAGTCAATAAAACAGCAGTAGTTTTTTATTTTTGTTTCTCATAAGATCTGTATATTCATGATAGTATAATCAAGATAAGATAGTGTAATCATCATTTAAGATAGTGGAATCATATTCATGATTACACTATCATATATTGAGAGTAGTATATGTTAATCTAACTTTACTTTATTTTAACATGAGTCTTACTAAAAAAAAACAACTTACACATATCACCTTTCCTGTTTACCAGGCACTGCAATTTCTACCTTCTTAATCTACCCTCATAACTCATATTCCACAGTTTGAAATTACTTTAACTATCCATTTCTTCACCTTTTCTAGGACTTCTATATCACAACTAACCAAAGTTAAATGATCATATCCATGCACAGTGATCCCATGAAGTCTGATCAAAGACCTATACAAGGGAACAGTCAATGTCCTTGTCTCTGCTTATGATTGTCCTCCTTAACATAGCACCAGTCCTCTAAATTCTTTTGACCACTTTTCTAATGCATCCTCATGACTTCAGCACTTTTTCCAAGATACCTTCTCCATTTCTTGCAATGCAGCCCTATCAATACAAATGCAGCCTTCCATCTCTGAATTCCAAAATACTACCAAATTTTTTATTTAAATACACTGAACTGACATCCCCACTCATGTACTCATAGTACTAATTGATTTAAATACATTTGAAGAGCTGCACGTCAACTACATTTCCAGTTTTGTATCATCATTAATAACAGCTGAATATCTCTTTCCCCTCCATAGACCACATCATTTATATATACATCGAATAAACAGTTCCTAGTATGAAGAGTCCTCTAGTATCCCACTTATCGCATAACGCACTAACATGATTCAGTATTAATCAAAATTAAATTTATTATCTTTTTTTTTTTTTTTGCTTAAGATCAAAATGATCTTATGCTTCTATATTTCTTTTGCTTTTCTTGTATTTTATTTTTATATTTTATTTCTATATTTCATTTTTCTTGTATATTACCGTGCACGGTATTCAACAGGCTTAAAATGGACATTATACTTTTGTGTTTCAATGACCTGGTACATCAGTACTAGGGACAGGATAAGAGGCTTTTGAAATTACTTTTTTTTTTTTTTTTTACATAATCGAAAAAAAAACCCTTTTCTAGAAAACAAACATGGAACGTTTTCTCAGTCACCAATAAGAAAGTCAGTGATCTCACATCAGGGCAATGAAATTTATCTCCAAATTTATCTCCAAAAAAATATTGCTACTTTATAACATCAATAAATGATGTTATAAAGTAGCAATATTTTAGTGTACATATTATACTGAAGCTGTATTTTTTTTAAATTTAGCACTTGATATATGCATAAAATAAATTTGTTGTATGCTATGGAGAGGTTATTTGTAAATTCTCAGATGTTCCAGTAAGAATCTATTTTTGAAAAATGTAAACAGTCCCTAGTTCATTCAATTCCAATTCTAATCCTTCCCAAGGATGAAACTTATTTCACCTTCTCATCATCCATTTAACATGTTAAGTCCACAACCAGGTAACTTGGCTTCATACAAACCTAATTAATGCTCTGATAGGACAATTAATTCCTTAGTCTATTATCTCTGTCAACTTGTGTGTATTCTCAGACTTGTTTATCTATTTTGGAGATGAAAAACCAGAATTTCTGAGGAGAAGAAGAAGAAAAAAAAAACTGCTACTTCCATGTGAGGATGGCTAACTTTAGTTCAAAAGACCTTATAAAGGTTCCTCACATCCTTGATGAGATTTGAACTTAGGTCTTTTTAAGAAATAGTTTTCAACTGAAGAACTACAGAAGCTTTAACTTCAGTATGAAGGCTTTATATACCAGCCAATAAAAAAAAGTATGATAGGAAAAATAAGAGTATGATTGTGAACCTAAACAAAATGAAGGAGTGAGTGCTGTATGGAGATTCGTTAGTACAAGGTGTGATAGTAGAGAATTTGACAAAATCGTACCAACCTGGTGCGACCATTAAGGGCATAAGTGAGTCTATTATCTATAGTTTGGATAATCTATCCAAACTACAGATAATAGTTTGGATAGATTAGGGAGCAAAAGCAAAGAGTGAAAGAAATGATAGTTGTGGCAGGTACGAATGATTTGAAAGGAGATAAAATGGAAATGATAGAGGACCTGAATGAATTGTTTGAGGTAGCAAAAGAAAAGAGTGAGAGAGTTAGGATGATTAGTCTTTTGCCACGGTATGACAGTGAAGAGTTTAGGAGGAGGGCCATTTGGGGTGAAAAGATTAGCAGCAGTATATCACATTGGTGGAACAATACTCCAGGAGATTGATGAGGCTAGGGATTTCGGAGTGTTGGTGGGTAGGGAGTTGAAGTTTAATGGGGCACATTGCAAAAGTGGCTAAATCAACTCATCAAATCACTTGGTTGCTGAAAAATACTTTAACAAGCAGAGACAAACATCCTAACACCTCTGTATCGAGCCTTGATAAGACGCCATCTAGACTACTGTGCCCAGATATGGGTGCCAGGGTTTCTTCTTGTTGGGGAGGAGGTGGAGAGGATCTAGAGACGAGTGACCAAGATAATAGCAGGACTATAGAATGAACCTTACGAGAACAGGTTGAAGATTTGTGGGCTGCAGAAATTGGTTGATAAGTGGAAGAAGGGTGATATGATTGAGACATTCAAATTACTGAAGGGTTTTTATAAGATTAATTCAGAAGATTTTTTGAGAATAGGACTGGTAGTGGGAGGACTAGGGCCATCCTTGGAAGCTTGGTAAGAGTGTGGTTAGCAAGGGTGTTAGAGCTAGGTTTTTTATTTGGAGAGTGGTAAATGAGTGGAATAAGCTGCCAGAATCTGTTGTGGGTGCCATGACTGTAAATGAGTTCAAGGTGAAGTATGATAGATACTGTGTGAATGTTGAATAGTTCTTGACATGATGTTGACCATCCCTCGATGAGTCTAAGGACTCCTTGGAGCTGCCCGTAGTAATAATAATAATATCACTAGAATGAAATACTCTCAAAAAACAATCACTAAACAGCTATACTGTATCCCCCTCCAGTCACCCTATCCTACTGTCCTATCCATTAAGATCATTCTTCTCATAATCATTCCTTCTTCTGCTAGCCATATAATGAAAAACGTTTTCTCAAGGTTTCCTTTGGCCTACTTTATACTCTTGATACAAATGGTCATCATCATCATCTCATTTTTTATACCTTTTTCTTAATTTTTTTTGCAGTTGCTGTTTGATTTTCATATTTAACTATTTCATCTGAATCCTATTTATCCTGTTCATTTGGTGTGTGCAGCTTATCATTCTCTCTTCAAATATGGGGGTGATCAAAATTAACATATCCCTATTTAAGGCCTTGTGCAGTGCCACCCAACGAACCAAATGCTGCAGTACTTTGCAGGAATGCTTGTGCATCATGTGCAGAAGCAGTATCTGAGGGAAAAAAAAGTATTTCTAAAATTCACCACCTGGAGCACTGTATGATGTATATCAAATGTAGATGTAGTAATTTTTCTGTTTGTGTAAGGAGAAAAATGACTCAAGCATAAATAATACATTTTTATTCACTTCCATTATGCATTCATGGGCTGTACAAGTTCAATGTGTCGCGATTCCTGGTATGCCACAAATTACATCCTTTGCATAGTGTGTTCTAGGGTAGAACACAGCTGGTTGGGACTGATGTTGCGCAAATGCTACATTATGCTGTTTTTTAGTGCTGGAAAGTTATCAGGATGATCCCAATTAACCCTGTCTTTGAGAAATCCTTAGAGCCAGAAGTCACAAGGGGTAAGATCAGGTGAATGAGGTGGCCATGCAGTGGGAAATGCATGGTTGATTACTCTGGTATTCATGAAATGCTCTTGAAGATACTCCTGTATTGATCGACCAATGTGTGTGTGTGGGGGGGGGGCATCCTACATGAAAATGCTGAATCCATGCATAAGCACTGCTGTAGCTGTGGCATAACAAAATTGTTTATCACATCACAGTACCTCTTGGCAGTAACTGAGCAGTTCACAGGAGCTGACTGGTGAATGTCCTCAAAAAAGAATTGTCCAATAAAGATAAAGACTCTAAATCCCTGCACCAAACAGTAACTTTAGGTGAATACAGAGGAATTTGTTGGATTGCATGCAGATTTTGCATAGCCCATGCCAGCTGTTTTGGATATTCACAGCTCTTCAGGTGAAAGTGAGTCTCATCTCCCCACAAAATCATCCACAGCCACACAGCATCTAACTGCAACTAAGCAAGGAATGTAAAAGTAAACGTTGGTCGACTTTCAAAGTCCTGTGGTCGCAGCTCCTCTGTCAGGGTTATCTTGAATGAGTAGAAATGCAGAATCTTCCATAGAATTTTCCAAACAGTTGTGTAAGGTACATCTATGTGTCTTGATACAGCATGTGCACTACAGGAACCAATGCTGTTATTCATGGCCTGCTCCACAATGGCAGTAGCAACCTTTATTCACCTGTTGTGAACTGATTGGTTTGCAACCTCTGCCAGTCTAACTCCCAACAATCTTGTTTCTTCAAACCAATTAATCATTTGTCCAAGAGCACATGGAGATAGTTGAACTCATCAACATTTGTTCAAGTGATGAAATTTGGAGAGTATAGGAATAGCATTACAATTGTTTAGGTAATGCAGCTTCACTAGCAAATCATGTTCAAGCAGGGTAAGAGCCACTGTGGACAATATTAACAACCAGAATCAGGGGAAAATCCCGTGTTCATCTTTTTAAACCCTCATGGCACCTGCCAAGTTGCATGATATGGAAATTTTATGTATTTGGTACAATGCCCTGGTGGTGAATTTTGGAACTACTTTTTTTTTTCTTCAGACATTGCTTCTGCATAATGCATAATATATTTCTGCATACTTTTGCAGCATTTGGATAATTGGATGGCGCTCTGCAAGGCCTTAAACAGGGATACTTTCATTTGATCACCCTGTATTTCTTGAGTAACTCAAAGGTTTAATATTTGTTGTTGTTATTATTATTACTGAGGCCTCCACGGAGTCAAAAGACTCATCATGGGAGGCCCTTCCTAAGAAACACAAAGTATATCATACCACTCCTTGAACTCATTGACCGTTCTTGCTCTCACCACTCCATCAGGCAATGCATTCCATGGTTCAACCCCACCCTCCATGCAAAGAAACTACTACTCACCCTCTAGCTCACAGTTTCCTTTTGTAACGTCCAGGGATGGCCTCTTGTCATCACTCCTTCCCGCTGTTCAACCAAGCTAAAGAACTCCCCAGTGTCAACTCTGTAACAACCTCTCAACAGTTTAAAAGTCTCAATCATATCACCTCTCCTTCTTCTATCCACCAAACTCTGCAGTCCACATTCCCTCAGCCGATCCTCATAACTATCATTGTACAGTCCTGAAACCATCTTTGTTATCCACCTTTGTACCCTTTTCACAGTTAACTTATCCCCTTCAAATCCTGGGGACCAAATCTAAGAACAGTAGTCCAAGTGTGGTCTGATCAGGGTCTTATACAACGGAATGATAACTGTTTTATCTCTGCAGGTCAGTGTCCTTCTCATTATTGCAGCAATCCCTCTATGTTACCTTTACCACCTTTGTAATATGTCCCCTAAATTTCAGGTTTCTGTCAATCTTCAACCCCAGATCTCTTGTCTCCCCTACTTCCTCCAGTATAACTCCTCCCATAGAGTATGCAGCATCCCATCGATGTTTCCCAAACCTCAAGACCTTACATTTTGCTGCATTAAACTGACACCCCATTCATTTGCACATCTATCTAGCTTATTCAAATCCTCTTGCAGGACTGCCGTAACTGCATTATTACTAATAATCCTTCCCAGCTTCACATCATCTGCAAACAACTTAATATCCCCTTGCAATCCACTGACATTGTCATTGATATAAAGGTTAAACAATATAGGTCCCAGTACTGAGCCCTGTGGGACCCCACTTGTAACCCCTCTGCTTCCTTGAAACTGCCCCACCATACACAACTCTCTGATACCTATCGGACAGCCAATCCTGAATCCAGTTGACCAATCTGACATCCAGACCCATGTGCTGCAACTTAAATATCAGCTTATCGGGAAGGAGTGATGACAAGAGGCCATCCCTGGAAGTTACGAAAGGAAACTGTGAGCAAGAGGATAAGGTGCGGTTTCTTTGCATGGAGGGTGGTTGAACCGTGGAATGCATTGCCTGATGGAGTGGTGAGAGCGAGAAACGGTCAATGAGTTTAAAGAGTGGTATGATAGACTTTGTGTTTCTTGGGGGTGGGGGCCTTCCCTCGATGAGTCTTGACAGACTTTATGTTTTTAGGAAGGATCTCCCACGATGAGTCTTTTGACTCCATGGAGGCCTGAATAATAATAAAAAATAAATAATTGTCATGTGGCACCCTGTCAAATGCTTTCGCTAAATCTAAGAAAATTGCAGTATATGCCTTTCCCTCATCTAATGTTCTTGTAACTTTATCATAAAAGGCTAGCATATTGCTAAAACAAGAGCACTCCTTCATAAATCCATGTTGACTCTCACAGATAACATTATCCTCATCTGCCCAATGCTGTATACGGTCCTTCACTACTTTCTCCAAGATCTTACTAACTACTGATGACACACAAACTGGTCTATAATTAGACACTTCCAGTCTGCTACCACCCTTATACAATGGCACTATCTTACCTTCCTTCCATTCCATGGGCACTTTTCCTGCAGCCAGTCTTTCATTGAAAAGCCAAGTCAAAGGCACTGTCAGTTCCCTAGCACATTCTCTCAAAACTCGTGGTGAAATACCATGTAGTCCCACAGCTTTACTGACATCCAGAGTACTCAGTATTTGAAACACACTCTCCTCCTGTACCTCTAAACCTCAAACCTGCCCTATCCCTCTAGCATTAAAACTGACTCCCCCAGGATGAAATACTCCAATAAAGTGTTCATTGAACAATTCTACTAGGTCCTCTGCATCAGTGACTCTATTCCCATTTTTATCCCACAATATCATCTTCCACAGTCATTTCTCCTCCTACTGGCCACATATCTAAAAAATTCCCTAGGATTTTCTTTGGATCTTAGGGCTAATCTCCTCTCATATTCCAGTTTCGTCTTCCTTATCATACTAGTCACTCTTCTGGACTGTGTCTTATACTTTTCATGCATCTTCTCTTCTCCTGTCTCCTTATATCTCTTCCACAGCCTCTTTTTTTCATGCAATTCCTGTTTAATATTGTTTGTCATCCACTTTACTCCAAATTGTGTCCTCTTGTTCACTCGTCGTATACAACTTACCATTGCTGCTAACAAATATTCTTTCACAATTTCCTACACACTAATGATATCCCGGCCTTCCAATTCCTCCCTCCATGAAACTTCCCAAAGTTAATGTCTAAGACTATTATAATCACCTGCTTTATCATTCCACATTTCCTGTCTCTTTGATACTCCTGCATGTCTATTCATTTTCCAAGTCAAAACCATATGGTCACTCTCTCCAACTGGTGGGAGAGATGTTATCTCGGTTATTATCAACTCTCCTGATGCTATAACCAAATCCAAAACTCTTGAACCTCTTGTTCCCTCTAGAATTCTTGCGGGACAAATGTCTTAGGCAACATGTAGTTGCCTAAGACATTTGTCCCGCAAGAATTCTAGAAATTCCATTCCCTTATTACTACATGCATCTTCTTGTCCCCATTTTATACTAATGTAGTTAAAATCTCCCATAGCAATCATTCTTCTTGCACTTGCCAAACTCAACTGTCTAAACATTTCCTGGTTCCCACCCTCTGTACTCCTGGGTCTGTAGCAACACCCCACTAAATATCCTGTCTTGCCCACCTCTACCTCACACCATATGCTTTCAAAATCATTAGTGTCACTGCCTTCCAAAGTCTCCACTCTTAGTGGACATAGGTCGTCACCTATCATAAGCAGTACTCCACCACCACACTTTCCCTTCCTATCCTGCCGAAAAATGCTGTACCCAGCGACTTCTATTCCTGTTATTATATCCTCTTCTGTCAACCACGTCTCAGTGATCCCAATAATTTTTGTCCAGGCTGATGCTATCTGCACCACCAATTCCTCTCCCTTATTCCGGATACTCCTGGCATTAGTATATAGCATATAAATGCCGTTGTTTCTATTCCCAGCATTATCCCCTCTAGACTCCACTGGGCTCAGTGTTACCTGATGTCGTCCCCCTTCTCCCAAGTACCCATTCCCACAAGAGGCCACCCCCTGCTACCATCCTTCCTGTGTTTTCTTGTAAACTTTACTGTGTATCATGGCACCGATGTGCAAAACAGTGGCGAACTATTTTAATGTGCATGATTATGTTTGCTACAGATTGTGTGAAATGTATGGCCTTTGTAGAGTGAGAGATTTATGAAAGTGAAATAAAACTGGATAATGTGTCTGTCATAAATGTTTCATGAGTGAATGCCAAAAAGTGTGAAGAAAGTAAGAAAAATTATAGCAATGAGCTGAAAATGCATAATAATGTAATTAGCATAGTTAGTATTACAAGCGGTATGAGTGAGTGCATGAATGATGTGGTGGAAAATGATGAGAATGACTCTGATGAGAATGACCAGATTGTAATGGAAAAGATAGTTCACTTACATGGAGTTCTCCACAGAACAAAACATGAAAATGTTTTGTTCTGTGGAGTGGTTGGAGAATCACCTCGCAAATAGTATGACACAGAGTCGAAAGGACACAGAAAGCAGAGTATGAAAGAGTGAAAGCATCAGAATAAGGAGCACATTTTGTATGATGATTCATTGATAGAGGACTGCTTTAAGAGAATGGAATGAAATAATATTTTCCTGGTGCTAACATTAAGGATGTCATTGACGCTGTAAGGATGCAGAGAGTGAAGGTGAAAGATGTTTATTTTGGCTGGTGCAAATGTTTCAAGTGTCAAGCGTGGTATTCAAGATGGCATGGAAGAATTGGTAGTGTATGCAAAATGAAGAGTGGGAAGGTAAAAGTTGTGAGTCTGGCACCAATGTGCAAAAGAGGTGAGATGAGACAGAGAGATATGATTGTGAATGAGTCAGTGTGCAGATTATGCAGGAGTAATGGTGTGGAGTGAGTTTGATGGGTGGAAGGATTTATTTAAAATGGATGGCTTGCATTTGAAAGGATTTGGTGTCAAGAGTTTTGAGAGAGTGTTGCTCACTGAGGGTTCAGAAGTGCAGAGTCAGAGAAACTAGAATGTTTGTGTCCTGGCAACCTAGAGGTTAGTAAGTGGGAAAGTGATCGCATAATGCTAAATGTGGCATCCCAAGTTCTTAATTTTAGTGGGATAAGCAACACAATGTGTAAGGGAGATGAAGGGGTATTGCAGTTCTTGTATACTAATGCCAGAAATATTCAGAATAAGGGAGAGAAGGTGTTGGCATTGGTTAGCTCAACTTGGCCAAAAGTGATTGGCAGTGAGACTTGGATAACCAAGAATGATATAGACTTAGGGTTAGAATACAATGATAAAGATAGTATCTTCAAAAGGACAGAAGAAACAGGATATGAGACGGTAACCATTTGCTAACCATAGCAGAGGAATTGAAGCCAAAAAGAGTAAAAGTACGTAGGAGGACAAGGATGTAGAGGGCATTTCATTTGAGGCTTTGTGGTGTAAGATAGAGGCCAGCAAGACAAAATATATAATTGGTCACTGCTATATAATCCAGGGAGTATAAGGAAGAATATAGATGACATGCATTGCCAAATTAGCACAGTGAGAGGAGGTCAGGTAATTACGATGTCGTATTTCAATATGGAGACTTAAATTAGAAGGAGGAATGGTCCCAGTGAGGAAAGGAAACGGAATTTATACAGCTGCTGAGAGATAATTACCCAAGGTGACTTGTAATGGAGGGGACACGAGGTTCAAGAGTGCTTCATCTGATCATTGCATCAGAGAATTTAACACTAACCAATCTGTCTACTCTGCCTTCTGGTTGAAGAAAATGATCATGTAGTCTTGACTTGAGAGATTCCCATACATGCAGAATTTTCTGTTAAGAAGGGATATATGTAGAATTACAAAGCAGGTGATTATGAAAAGCTGAGGAGTCAGCTTTCAGCAGAGCTATGACATAAGAATTTGAAAAGAAGAGATGTTGATGGTGCATGGGAGGTGATCAAGGGGGGGGGGTGTTTAAGAAAGCAGTATCAGAATGTATATACCTAGAGTCAGAAGGATAAATCAGGTAGGAGTTAGATGGATGAATAGTTTCATTAAGCAAAAATTGGTGAAAGACAACATTCAAGATTGGGTGGATCAGAATAGGATACGCTATAAGGGACAACATGGATTTGTGAAGTGCCTTAGTAATTTGCTTACTTTTTATAATCAAGTGACACTGGAGTTAGATAAGGAAATCTACTCAGTGATATTGCTAGATTTTCAAAAGCATTTGACAAGATCCCACATAGAATTCTATTGCATAAATTTGAACAAATAGAGATTAAAATGAATCTGATTATTTGAATTAGAGGGTGCTTATGGACAGATAACAAAGAGTGGTTTATGGGGAAGTTGAGTCTAGGAGAAGGCAAGTGACCAGTGGTGTACCACAGGACTCAGTACTTAGTCCTCTGTTGTTTAATTTGATCATCAGTCATATAGGAAATGATTTGATACGAAATATTCAATTGTTTTCCTATTCAAAATAAAGGAAATGAAACTGTAGCATTAATAGAGTATAGTCACCTAAAAATTGTGGAAATAAGTGAGACATGGTTAGATGAGGATGACATTCTGACAGGAATGGCAATGAATGAATATGATGTTTTTCATGAGAATATGCAAGATAGAAAGTGAGGAAGAAGTGCTGTTGATGATAGCAGAGCAGTTATCTCCAACAAAGGTGGAGATGAATGAAGCCAACAGTGGTTTTGAAACAGTATGGTGTGAGGTGGATGTGAACAGAATTAAGCATCTAGTTGCGTGTTGCTTTAGACCTGGTAATGTGGAAGGCAGTGAGAAGGAAATGTATAGGCAAATCAGTCTAGCTACTAAGAAAAGGGTGATCATTATGAGTGATTTTAATTATGGTATATAGACTGCAATGAAGAGACCACATCTGGGAGCAAAGAGAATGAATTTCTTGAGTTTTTGAGGGACAACTACCTACAGCAGTATGTAACAGAGGGTACACATGGATCAAAGGTCATGGATTTGATTATCTCATCAGAGAATGTTATAAGATCAAATAAGGTGGTGTGAAATGGATGAATGATGAGGTGAAGCATGTAGTTTGGAAGAAGAAGAAGGAGACGCTATAGAAGTATTGAATCTCTCTCCAGTTGGTGAGAGTAGCCGTGAGGTGATTAGTTGAGTGGTAGCCAGTCATACAAGGACTTCTGTGAGAAAGAGATATATGTGGAACTATAAGGCTGATGATTATGAAAAGCACAGCCAACAGCTGGCAGCTATATCAAGGAATCCGTGTGTATGCCACGGAATACAATCGAAAAATGGAGATTATCCCACGAGATCGCTGTACCTACATCCTGCTAGAACACGATTCCACAAAAACACAAGTAAAAAAATTAAAAAACTTACTTAAAAAAAGTATCATCCTGGCCTCCTGGACATCACGAAAAAACTCAAACAGTTTACCAAAAATCCACAAACCCAATTCCCCACTAAGACCTATAGTAGATGCCACTAATGCACCTTGCTACAAACTGTCAAAACAGCTGGCCAGCTCTCTGACCCCCCCCCCTCACTGGACTTTCCGCATCCTATATAAAAAACTCTACCCATTTTAAAACCCTCATAGAAAATTTAACCTTAAATAACACAGACATATTGGTAAGCTTTGACATCTCATTGTTTACCAATATTCCCTTAATACCTTAACACTCTTAGATAACGTTTTTCTTCTGACATCTTAGATCTCTTTTCCTTTGCCATCAATTCTGGTTATTTTTCTTGAAAGAACAAAATAAGAAGAAAAAAACCAGATAGAGGGAACCGCCATGGGTTTACCCCCACCTCACCAATTTTTATATAGAAGATTTTGAAAAATGAGCCATAGACTCAGCTCCCTCTCAAACCTTCTATCTGGCTAAGATATGTAGATGATGTGTTCTCTATTTGGCCTCATGGCCCAGACACATTAGACTCCTTCCTCAGTCACCTCAACAGCCTACATCCAAGAATCCAGTTTACAATGGAAAAGGATAAGAACAATTGTTTACCCTTCCTAGACTTGCACGCCTTCCTAACAGTACACTTTCCTTCACTGTATATAGAAAACCCATGCACATAGGCAGATACATTCACAAACTCTCCCACCACCACCCCGCTCAACAATATGGCATTATTAAAACTCTTACCAAGAGAGCCCACAATCTTTGTTCCAGTGGAACTGTCCTTACAACTGAGCTTGACCACATACACAACACTTTCCTCTCCAATGGCTACAATGATCACAGTATTAAAAAAATTATCAGTTCCTCCCCTATTCCCCAGTCTTCTTTTCAGAAAGAGTTTTGAAAGGCCATCACCATACCCTACATCCATGGCACATCCGAAAAAATAGCCAAGATTTAAAAAAAGTACAACCTTCACACAGCATTCAAGCCTCACCGCAAACTTGCTACCCTTATCCAGTCTACAAAAGATCAGCTTCCTCTTCTCTCAGTGCTTGGAGTTTGTAAAGTACTCTGTTCCTGTAAGCTGACATATTTTAGACAGACAGGCAGTTCAGCAACCATCTGCCTGGAGGAACACAAGTGATACATCTGCAATCATGAATATAGTCAGTCAGGCCTGGCTGACCATGTCTTGGATACAACCACAGGATCTCATGGAAAATAACCACCATGCTCCACCACAGCAAATTCAAAAAAGAGAGACTATTCTTGGAATCAGCAGCAGCTCTCAAAAATCAACCAAATCTTAATAAATACGGTTGCATTAAGCTTCCTAAGATTTGCGAAACATTTATCACCAGAGGTCCCACCTTACATTCCACCTACAACTGCCCTTAGAGGGCGCCCCACCTAGATAGGACTTTAGTGTCACCCACATGGTTGGGCTTAGTATTGTGTGGTATTTGTGTATATGTTACATTAGTTTTTTTTTTGTAATCCCTGAAGATGTCTCAGTGACTGAGACGAAATATAGGAAGTATTATATTCTGTTTTAATCCTTTCTGAGTGCTGTAAGCCTCTAACATGATATCATGGAATGATAGAATTGGAAGGAAGGAGATCAGTGCTGTTGTTGGGACCTGCTCAGGAACTGTCTGGCAGAGGCAATGTCTGAATGTATTCCAAAGGTTAAGAGATCAAATAAGGTGGTGTGAAATGGATGAATGAAGAGGTGATGCATGTAGTTTGGAAGAAGAAGAAGGAGACTGCATAAGATGAGTAATTGTAGCAGAAGTGCAGTATGAACAATAGTTAGCTAATGAAAAAGGAATCCTAGGGAGTTTTTTTGATACAATGTCAGTAGAAGAAAGAAAGATGATACTGTTTGGAGAGAATGGTAGAATGATAACTACTGAGAAGGATATAGAAGAGATGCTGAATGAGCAATTCACAATGGTCTTTCATCCTTGTGAAAGTAACATCATGCAGAACTTGAGAGTAGAAAGGGAGAAAGAGCCACTGATGGTGAGTGAGCAGGAGGTATATCAGGAGTTGGAGTAAACTTGTTGTCAGTAAAGCCATAGGACTTGATGGTATATCACCATGTTTCTTGAGGGAATTTCCATAGAGTTAACAACAGTTCTAACTTACTTCTTTAACTTGAGTCTTAGACTTGCCAAAGTTTCAGAGGAGTGGAATGAAGGCAAAATTGTTCTGCTTCATTAAAGTGGGTAATAAGACTAAGGCTTTAAATTACAGACCAACTTGTGGTAAATGTGTTAGACAGGCTAGTGAGAGTCAGAATTCAGAATTTTTTGTGGATAACAATATTCTCTTTGATGGACAGAATGGGTTTATTAAAGGAAGATCATGTTTTAGCCATCTGCTACTTACTATAACAAGGTGACAGGTGAATTGGATAAAGGGATGCATATATATGATGGTATATTTAGATTTTGCTGAAACCTTTCATAGATTGCCACATGACAAGCTGGTAATTAAATTGGAACAGACAGGGTTGGGCAGTAAATTAGTGCATTGGATTGGAGATAGTCTCTGATAGGCATCAGCAAGTTATGTATGGGGGAAGTGATATTCCAGAGGAGGAGGAAGGTCACGAGTGGTATGCCCCCAGGGGATCTGTTTTGGGTTCTTTGCTCTCTGATTTGTATGTAAATGATATTGGGAAGGGCTTGAATGGTGATTCATAGTTCTTCCCAACTTTGTATCATCTGCAAACAACTGTATATCAAATGAATGGGGCTACCAGTGCAGTGTCACAGAGTGAGGTTTTAAAGTTTGGGAAGCAAATGTGAGATGCAGAGTATAAGATTGGTGGAGATATCTTAGAGGATGTGAAGGAGAAGAGGGATCTGAGGGCGGTGGTGGTGAATATGGACCTGAAATTTCAGAAATGTTTCTAAACTTGTGAGGATAGCACAGCACATTATGGGAATGATGCAGAGAAGTCTCACATAGGAATAAGAATGTTATGATTCCTTTGTCTAAAGTTTTGATCAGACCACATATTGACTACTATGGACATATTTGGTCACTAAGTTTTCAAATGGATGAAGAGATGTTGGAATGAGTTTAGAGATTGACTAAGACTATTGACTAAGGATTTCTGGTCTCTGGAATGTGATTTGAATGTGAATCTGCATTTGAGAGAATGCAAATTGCAATCTAGTGGATAGAAGAACAAGGGGGGGGGATATGAATGAAGTATATAAGTTATTAATGGGTTATTACCATATTAATGTGATAATCAGATTTTTCATAGAATGGGTGCAGAAAGGGAAAGAAAAAAGGCCTTCCTTGGAAGCTGTATAAAGAAGTTGTGAGCAAGGGAGTGAGGAGTAGATTTTTTGCATACACAGTTGTGGGCAGTTGGAACATTTCCTGGAAGTGTGGTGAGTGCAGAGACTGAATGCATTTGAGTCATGGTATAATGAGCTGCGTGTGTGATGGAGGCCCTCCTGTGATGAATCATTGACTCCATGGAGGTCTACTATTAATAATATATATGTGTGTGTGTGTGCGTGCATGCACGTGTGTGTGTGTGTATATGGCCTTGTTAACAGCAAAATACATACATAAGAAGGATCTAGATTTTGTTTGTAGAGAATGACAATTATTGAAAGTGAAATTAGAAGCATAAAAGAGTAACAGTATGAAAAAGACTGAGATTGTGAGAAGGTACGATTACAGCAGAGCATGTAAAAGATAAAAACAAGTGGATGCAAGATCATAGGTATGAAATATGAAAGGTAATATTAATAATGGAATATGAAAGTAAAGTAATGAAACAGAATGAGGATGAAATAAATGAGGTGAGAATGGAGAGAAACGGGGGAATTTAAAAGAGATAGTAGTTGCATTAGAGAAGGTAGAATGGAATGGAATAATTAAAAGCATTAACTCAAACTTGTGAGATCGATAAACATTTGGAGAATTTTTGGGAGAAAGGATATAAAGAGGAAGGAATGAAGTATAAGTATGACAGAAAGGATGTAGCATAACATGGAGAGTTGTTGATTAGGAATGTGCTGGACAACTGAATGACAAAAACTTTTCTTAAAAAATGAAGCAAAAGTTTGTGATATGACTCAAGCCATAAAAATGCAGTGAGAGCAAGTGAAAGAGAAAACTTGAAAGGGAAGAAAAGGTATGAAAGAAGGTGAAAATATTGCTAATCAAGAGAAGAGAGAGAGAGTGTTAAGATTCTGGGTTTCTTCTCATCGTATGATAAAAGTTAGTTGACAAGAAGAGTTTTTATAGCAAATGACTGGATGAGTAGGTTGTGCAGAAGGATTGTGTATTGTCTGCAGATATATGGAGTGGGTTTGATGGGAGAAAGGATTTGTATTAACTGGATGGATTACACTTAAATATATTTGGAATTAGGCATTTGAAAAGATTGTTGATGTCTGATAATGGAAATGTGTTGAACTAGGGAAATGAAATGTTATATGACATCATGAGATATGGATTGCAAACATAGCTGAGTCAAGATTGCATCAGTGAGACGTGGTTGACAGAAAATGATGTAGTTATAGAATGTAATGGATATTGTATTTTCAGACAAAATAGGGCAAGAGGAGGAATAGGATTAATATTATTAATCTATCATTAATGATTAATGATAGATTAATATTATTAATATTATTAATAATTGCTATTAATGATAATTAAGAACTTCAACCAGAAAAATGGAAGTTAAAGATTGCAGATCTGAGAGAAATGGTTCATTTGAGGTTGTCTGGTGAGCAATAATAAAGGCCAATAGTACAAAATATATTGTTGATTGCTGCTATAAGAAGATGTGGATGAAATGCATTGACAGATTAGCACAATGAGTGCAGGCTGAGCAATTATCAATGGAGACTTCAACTATGGAGATATAGAACTAGAAGGAGGAAAGGGCACATGGCAAAATGGAAATGGAATTTATACAATTACTAAGGAATAATTACCTGAAACGGCATGTAACGGAGAAGACCAGGAGTTTGACAATGTTGGATCTGGTAATAGTATCAGAATATCATCTATTTATAACTACAGTAGCAACTCTGTCTCCAATCGGGAAAAAGTGATCATGCAATCTTCTTCTGGGAGGTTGCTCAACATGTGGAATTTTCAGTCAAGAAAGGGTTTATGTGGCACTAAAGTTAGCAATCATGACAGACTGAGGTTGCAACTCGGAGTATCATACTTCGTACTCAGAGTCAAGAGGATAAACCGAGTAGAGATTAGGTGGATGAGTAACAATATAAAGGAGCTGCAACAAAAGAAAGCATCGTGGAAAAAAGATAAACAGAAAAGTGATCAGCATGCTCATGAGCTGAATAAAGCACAAGCAAGAAGGGTAACTAGTATGATAAGGGAGGTTATATCAGATTTCAAGAGGAAATTAGCTAAGCAGGCCAGAGTAAATCCAAATGAGTTTTATCATTATGTTGCAAGTAAGAGACAGAATGATTATGGAAAGATAACTGTACTCTGCTGATTGTAGGAAAGTGGCAGAAGAAGAAGAAATAATTAAGTTATCAAGTGATCACTTTGGGTATATCATCCAGGTGGTGACTTTGCAGTTACAGATGTGAGAATTGTGGTAGATGAACTAGAAGGTTTCAGTATATTGAAAAATACATTGTGAATAACAACAGTGGGCCTGAATAGTATATCAGTTGTATGCTATGAGAATATGCAACAAAACTGGCAATTCCACTGATAAAGTTGTTTGATCTAAGTATCAGCTCTGCAAACCTGTAAGGAATTGGATAAGATAGTTCCATTACATAAAGGTGGCTCCAAGATAGAAGTAGCAAATTAGAGACCAATTAGTATCTCTGGAGTGGTGGTTCAAGTATTGGAAAAGTTGGTAAAAGTAAAATTCATGAATACGTGGATAGAAATATCATACTTTATAGGGGCAGCATGGTTTTGTAAAAGATAGGTCCTGCTTCGGTAATTTATTCACATTTCATAATAAGGCTGTTGGCATGGATGAGGGATTGGGGGGTGGCTGATAGACATCAGAGGGTGGCATATGGTTGAGTGGAATCAAGGTGAATGAAAGCGACTAGCCTTTAATTTGTACATTAATGATATAGCAGAATATTTGAAGGGGGGGGGTATTCAGTTGTTTGCTGATGATGTAAAACTAGGGAGGGCAATAGTTGATAAAGGTGATATAAATATCTTACAGGATGATTTATTCCACTGATAAAGTTGTTTGATCTAAGTATAAGCTCTGCAAACCTGTAAGGAATTGGATAAGATAGTTCCATTACATAAAGGTGGCTCCAAGATAGAAGTAGCAAATTAGAGACCAATTAGTATCTCTGGAGTGGTGGTTCAAGTATTGGAAAAGTTGGTAAAAGTAAAATTCATGAATATGTGGATAGAAATATCATACTTTATAGGGGCAGCATGGTTTTGTAAAAGATAGGTCCTGCTTCGGTAATTTATTCACATTTCATAATAAGGCTGTTGGCATGGATGAGGGATTGGGGGGGTGGCTGATAGACATCAGAGGGTGGCATATGGTTGAGTGGAATCAAGGTGAATGAAAGCGACTAGTAGAGTACCCCAGAGCTCTGTACTGGGACCACTACCCTTTAATTTGTACATTAATGATATAGCAGAATATTTGAAGGGGGGGGGTATTCAGTTGTTTGCTGATGATGTAAAACTAGGGAGGGCAATAGTTGATAAAGGTGATATAAATATCTTACAGGATGATTTAAATAAATTGGCAGTGTGAGAAAAGGACAATGGTTGTCAATTCAGTATTGTAAAATGTAAGGTAATGCACTTTGGGATGAAAGATTACATACTTCATATCATATTGATAGTACTAATTTACTGGAAATTGATGATACTGGGGATCTAGGAATGATGGTGGATAGAGATTTGAAATTCAGTGGATATATTGTAAGGATTGGCCAAATAACTCAGCAGATTACTTGGTTGCTGAAGAACACATTGACAAGTAAAGATAGGGAGGTTATTATCCCTCTCATTCAGCTGCATGTTGACTGCTGTGTCACAGATTTGGTTACCTGTGTTTCTTGGTGGTTGGGAAGTGGTGAATGGGATTCGAAGAGATTCAGGATCGAAGCTGGTGACAGGTGTGTGTGTGGAATGCTCTTTATGAGGATAGATTGAAGGTATGGGGGGTTGCAAAATTTAGCTGACAGGTGGAGGAGAGGGTATATGATAGAAACTTATAAGTTACTAAAGGGATTCTATAAGATTGGCACAAAATAAATTTTTAAATACATGAGGAGTATGGGGAAAACAAGGGTCACACTTGGAAGTTGTCTAAGAGTGTGGTTAGGGTATACAGACTAGGTTCTTCACTTGGAGAGTGCTGAAGGAGTGGAATGGATTGCCAGAGGTGGTTGTAAATGCCCCAACAGAGAATAAGTTTAAGGAGATGTATGATAGGTATTCCATGAATAATGGGCAGTGTTGGTTCCCTGCAATGAGTCTTTTGACTCCATGGGGATGCCTGTCTAAATAATAAGATATGGTATATTGAAAATAAGAGTAATCAGAAAGGGAATAGTTTTGAATATGGCAGAGTGGCAATACTTCTAATATAGATAGATAAAAGTTGAAGAGAAAGAATAACACAGTGACTTATGATGGGAATAGATGTTTAGTGAGATTAACTAACTTACCTTCGGTTGATAAAGAAAAGAGAGAATAGAAATAGAGACTAGAAACCATGCATACATTCATTGGAAATCATCAGATGCAGTATGGTCACTTGGTTGCTCAGTGATGTGCTACAGTAGTCCTCACCAGGTAGTCTTATTGTATGCTTTTCTGGAAGTGTCAACTCTCTGATGATCAGTAACTCCAGATATACCATCCATCCAACCATCTCATTGATGGTCCATCCTTTCCTCTTTTTCCAGGAACTTTACCTTCTATTAGTTTTTAGAAGTCCTCCTTCCATCCCTTCAATGTATCCAAAGTATTTCAACTTTCTTCTATCACTATCCCTAAGGAGACTTAAAGTTCTAGCAATGCTCTCTAACACCCATTTGTCCACTTTTCAGTATATGATATCCTCAACAGCCTTCTGTAACACCACATCTCAAAAGCAGCTATCATTTTCTTATCAGACTTCTTATTGGAAGTTTCTTTTCCACTTGGTTAGACTATAATAAATTTAGTTTAATCCTTTATCCAAGTGTGATAGTTGGGAAGTGGTGAATGGGATTCGGAGAGATTCAGGATCCAAGCCTGAAGATACTTCAGGACTGAGGCAACTCGTAGTAAAGGTGGACCAAGCTCTCATCACTCCTTGTCTCAGTATCTCCCATAATGCAAAGCACATCTCCTTGCAGACATGTATAATGCCATGCATTAAGGGAAGGGCCACTACCCAGACCGGTTTCGACCTTTACTGAGGTCTCGGCAGTGGGAGGCAGACCCAGAAGTGGTGATACCAAGGCAGAAGCAATGGAGAGGTCATATTTACTTATATGAGTCGCCAAAAGGTATACCACCTTATTATTAAATGACTCTGGATTTAGAGAAAGATGTTGGAAGTTTATTTTCCACTTGGTTAGACTATAATAAATTTAGTTTAATCCTTTATCCAAGTGTGAGCAAACAAAGTTTGCGCCTGAAGATACTTCAGGACAAGGAGATGTGCTTTGCATTATGGGAGATACTGAGACAAGGAGTGATGAGAGCTTGGTCCACCTTTACTACGAGTTACCTCAGCCCTGAAGTATCTTCAGGCACAAACTTTGTTTGCTCACACTTGGATAAAGGATTAAACTAAATTTATTATTAGACTTCTTAGTCTGATAAGAAAAGTCTCACATCCTTAAGTTGTTGTTGGAAAAACAGCTGCATCCACAATCTTCAACTTTGTTCCTGTGTAGATCTATTCTTCCAGATTTGACAAATCTCTTGTTGTTTTAGCTATTCCTAATCTTCTATTGACTTTTTTTGAACTTGCTGACTTCCTCAATTTTTTTCCATTATGGTACATTTGTTTCTCAGGAACCTCCATGTTTGTATTTCCTTTGAGAACCATAATCTTTGTCTTGCTAGGATTGAGCTGAACTCCTTTTTTTTCTTACTGATCTCATTAACTTTGTCAAGAATTTGTCTTAGTTCTTTCTTGTCGTTACAAAGGAGTATTCTATCATCAGTGTACCTAAGATTACTGATCAACCCATGGGTGCGCCGGCACACAGGTGCTGGGGATAGTAAAGGCACCAAAGAGGAAGAAATACTTTAAAAAAACGTTTTTTTAAAGTGATTTTTTTTTTTACTTAAATATAAAGAGCTAATAAGCTTCATTTCGGCAACAAAAACATTATTTAAATTAAGGGGATATTAAATCCCACATTGTTTTAAAACCGAATAAGAAACTCAAAGATTGGAATCAGAGAGTTTCTTGCCGAATATAGTATAGTAAACTATAAAGTATCGGCGATCACTAAGCGTCCGCTAAATGCAAGTGGCCCAGCACGTAGTGCAATACCGGAAATCTCACAGCAAAGTCGGTAAAGTTCTGATCACTATTCTTAGGTATTTACCATAATGTAAAAACACATTTCCTAGGAAATGTGTTTAGCACATTTATGTGCTAAACAAACTCGTATAGCAGAGTATAAAGTTCTTTTCGCTATACACTTTGGTATTAACTCGGTCTAGCTACTCACTGATGAAGCCTCAAAAAAGGCTGAAACCGGTCTGGGTAGTGACCTCACCACCATAATGTAATAACAGCATACATTTCCTAGGAAATGTGTTTTTACATTATGGTAAATACCTAAGAATAGTGATCAGAACTTTACCGACTTTGCTGTGAAATTTCCGGTATTGCACTACGTGCTGGGCCACTTGCATTTAGCAGACGCTTAGTGATCGCCGATACTTTATAGTTTACTATACTATATTCGGCAAGAAACTCTCTGATTCCAATCTTTGAGTTTCTTATTCGGTTTTAAAACAATGTGGGATTTAATATCCCCTTAATTTAAATAATGTTTTTGTTGCCGAAATGAAGCTTATTAGCTCTTTATATTTAAGTAACTTAATGGTTGCACCTGTTCGGAAACTCGTATAGCAGAGTATAAAGTTCTTTTCGCTATACACTTTGGTATTAACTCGGTCTAGCTACTCACTGATGAAGCCTCAAAAAAGGCTGAAACCGGTCTGGGTAGTGACCTCACCACCATAATGTAATAACAGCATACATTTCCTAGGAAATGTGTTTTTACATTATGGTAAATACCTAAGAATAGTGATCAGAACTTTACCGACTTTGCTGTGAGATTTCCGGTATTGCACTACGTGCTGGGCCACTTGCATTTAGCGGACGCTTAGTGATCGCCGATACTTTATAGTGATTTTTTTTTATTGGAGGGGGGGGGATAGGGGCACCAACTAAAGTTTTGCACACAGGTGGTGGACACTACTGGTGCACCCCTGGATCAACCCCCATCCTAATTTCTGTCTTAAGCTCATCTAATGCTACATTCATCATGTCCTCAGCACAGATACTAAACAGGTAAGGAGAAAGTAGGCATCCTTGCCTAACTTGCTTTCTAACCAAAAGCCAATCAGTTAATCCAACACTTATTACTGTGGCTTCTTGCTCACTGTACAAGTTAGCTATCAACTTGATAGTGTGTTGAAGAAAACTCATTATTTTCATTACTTCCTACAGTTTCACATGCTGAACACAGTCAAAAGCTTTAGAGTAGTCTGTGAAACACATTACTATATGGAGTCTAAATTCTTTATACTTTTCTATGATCTGTCTAAGGCAAAGGATCTGATCTCTGGTTCTCTTAACTTTCTTAAAATCTGCTTGTTTCTTAGGCATCTCTGCCTCAACTTTGGCCTCAGTCCTATTTAGAATGATCTTTAATAAAATCGTCTTTGCATGAGCAATTAAACTAATAGTTCTATAATATTTACAATCCTTCATATCTCCTTTATTATTATTTTTTTTTATGGAAGTTTTTTCACTTGGCTATGCTACAAATTATATATTAGGTTTTATCCTTTAGCCAAGTGTTAGCAAACAAAGTTTGCACCTGAAGTACTTTCAGAACTGGGACAACTCATGGTAAAGGTGAACCTTTACCATGAGTTGCTCCAGTCCTGAAAGTAGGTTCACCTTTACCACGAGTTGCCTCAGTCCGGAAAGTACTTCAGGTGCAAATTTTGTTTGCTAACACTTGGATAAAGGATAAAACTCTTCATATCTCTGTTTTTTGTGTAGTGGTATGAAAACCGACTTCTTCCAGGCTCTAGGCAATGATTCTGTCTCCCTTATCCTTGTAATCAGTGTATGAAACACTCCTAATCCCTCCATCCCCCTGTGACCTTAATTAACACTGATTGGATTCCATCTGCACGTGGTGGTGAATAGTAAGTTTTTTTCCCGTTTTTCTACGTTTTTGAGTGCTAAATTATTTCTCTGAATACGAGTGTACTTCAGTGGTTGTTTTTTGGAAGTTAGTTGCTGTCGGGATATAATATATTTTGGTTACTGTTGGAATCGAATGCATAACGGTGGAAGACAAAACGAAGCTAAGTTTTCATTACTGTATTTAGTTATATTTCATTTTATTTAATTATATTTAGTGTACTTAAATGTTTTGTTTTGCTTGTAATTGTTTGTACTTTTTTCTTATTTATTTAACAGAATTTATTAATTGAATAATTAACAATTACGCTACTCGGCAGTAAGGAATAGTGGTGGATTCAACTGCAGTCGCAAGTGGCGTATCACCAAGTCCTCCGCCATTTAAGAACTCTATTATAAGCAATATCATAAGGGACTTTGTGGCATGCAGTACTTGCGGCATGTATGTGCCTCGGGAATTGGATATGTGGCTTGTGAAAGAGAGCGTATGTGCGCAAAATGCAGGCAGTGGAAGGAAATAAGTGCATTAGAAATGTCAATATCCAACTTTGTTGCTCCAGGAATGGGGAATCAATGTAGGAAGACAAGTAGTGTGATAGGAGAGAATAAAAAAATATATATATGAATGAGAAAATAATAGTTGATAGTATGGAAGGCAAGAGTGACTGTGAAAGTTTAGGAGATGGTTTTCTTTGGGAGAGTGAATTTAGATTAAGAGTGACTGACCTCCAGAGGGAGATAGAGGAGCTGAAAGAGGAGGTAGAATGTCTTGTGAATGAGAGCAGAAGTATGAAAGATAAGATTAGGAGAATGGAAGAGATAAATGCAAGCCAAATCAGAGTAGGGGAGAGAGAGAATTTTGGGAGTGTTAGAAGAGGAGGGAAAGGAAACAGTAGAAGAGAGGGAATGAGTGAGAGGTATGGGGGTGCTAGAAGAGGAGAGAATGGAAACAGTAGAAGAGAGGGAATGCTAGCAGGCGAGAGGATGGAATGAGAGAGAGATATGGAAGTGCTAGAAGAGGAGAGAATGGAAACGGTAGGAGAGATGGAATGAGAGAGAGGTATGGGAATGCTAGAAGATGAGAGGATGGAAACAGTAGAAGAGAGGGAATGAAAGAGATGTATGGGAGTGCTAGAAGAGGAGAGAATGGAAACAGTAGGAGAGAGAGGTATGGGAATGCTAGAAGAGAGAATAGCAGTAGAGGAGAGGGAATGAGAGAGACCTATGGGAATGAAAGAAGAGGAGAGAATGGAAACAATAGGAGAGAGGGAATGGTAAGAGGTATAACGTATGGCGACTCAATGATCCGTGGTGTTCAAGATAGGATGCGTGAGGAGCGTTTGCAGGAGGAACAATAGAAAGGGTAGCTATGGCAATTAAGAGAGGTGAAAGGGTGGATGAGATGATTGTGATGGTAGGAACAAAAGACTTGAGTGGTAATGTAAGTCTGGCAGCGAGAGATATGAGATTTTTGCTTGAGGCTGTACGGAAAGACAGAGAGAGGAAAAATAGTGTGCGTGTTGCCTAGGTATGATAATAACGAACTGAGCAGAAGAGCAGTAATATTGAATGACGTAATAGCTAGAATGTGTGACAAGAGAAGAGTGCATTTGAGGAAAGAGAGGAATTGTATGCTAGAGACCACTTACATTTGAATGAGGAAGGACATAGGCATCTGGAGAGATTGCTGTTCTGAACGAGTCAGTGTGTCCCAGGGAGGATGATAGCAGGGGTGGCCTCTTGTGGGAATGGATACTTATGAGAAGGGAGACGATATCAGATAGCACTGAGCCCAGTGGAGTCTAGAAGGGATAATGCTGGGTATAGAAACAATGGCATTTATATGTTTTATATTAATGCCAGGAGTATCCGGAATAAGGGAGAGAAATTGGTGGCGCAGATAGCATCAGCCTGGCCAAAAATTATTGGGATCACTGATACGTGGTTGACAGAAGAGGATATAATAACAGGAATAGAAGTCGCTGGGTATAGCATTATTTGGCAGGATAGGAGGGGAAAGCGTGGTGGTGGGGTACTGCTTATGATAAGTGACGACCTATGTCCTCTAAGAGTGGAGACTTTGGAAGGCAGTGAAACAATTGATTTTGAGAGCATATGGTGTGAGGTAGAGGTGGGCAAGACAGGAGATTTAGTGGGGTGTTGCTAACGACCCAGAAGCACAGAGGATGGGGACCGGGAGATGTTTAGACAGTTATGTTTGGCAAGTGCGAGAAGAATCACTGTTATGGGAGATTTTAACTACAGCAGTATAAATTGGAGAGAGGAAGATGCATGTAACAATAGGGGAATGGAATTTCTAGAATTGTTGAGGGACAAATGTCGTAGGCAACATGTAACAGAGGGAACAAGAGGTTCAAGAGTTTTGGATTTGGTTATAGCATTATTGATAATAACTGAGATGACATCTCTCCCACCAGTTGGAGAGAGTGACCATATGGTTTTGACTTGGAAAATGAATAGACATGCAGGAGTATCAAAGAGACGGGAACTTATGTGGAATTATAAAGCAGGTGATTATAATAGTCTTAGACATTAACTTCGGGAAGTTTCATGGAGGGAGGAATTGGAAGGCCAGGATATCATTAGTACGTGGAAAATTGTGAAAGAATATTTGTTAGCAGCAATGGTAAGTTGTATACCACGAGCGAGGAAGAGGACACAATATGGAGTAAAGTGGATGACAAACAATATTAAACAGGAATTGCATGTGAAAAAGAGGCTGTGGAAGAGATATAAGGAGACAGGAGAAGAGAAGATGCATGAAAAGTATAAGACACTGTCCAGAAGAGTGACTAGTATGGTAAGGAAGACGAAACTGGAATATGAGAGGATATTAGCCCTAAGATCCAAAGAAAATCCTAGTGAATTTTTTAGCTATGTGACCCGTAGGAGGAGAAATGACTGTGGAAGAATGATATTGTGGGATAAAAATGGGAATAGAGTGACTGATGCAGAGGACATAGTGGAATTGTTCAATGAACACTTTATTGGAGTATTTCATCCTAGAGGAGTCAGTTTTAATGCTAGAGGGATACAGCAGGTTCGAGGTTTAGAGGTACAGGAGGAGAGTGTGTTTCAGATACTGAGTACTCTGGATGTCAGTAAAGCTTTGGGACTGGATGGTATTTCACCACGAGTTTTGAGAGAATGTGCCAGGGAACTGACAGTGCCTTTAATCTGGCTTTTCAATGAAAGTCTGGCTTTGGCAAAGGTGCCCAAGGAATGGAAGGAAGGTAAGATAGTGCCATTGCATAAGTGTCTAATTATAGGCCAGTTTGTATGTCATCAGTAGTTGTTAAGATCTTTGGAGAAAGTAGTGAGGGACCGTATACAGCATTGGGCAGATGAGGGTAATGTTACCTCTGAGAGTCAACATGGATTTGTGACGGGGCACTCTTGTTTTTGCAATATGCTAGCCTTTTATAATAAAGTTACAAGAACATTAGATGAGGGAAAGGCATATACTTCAATTTTCTTAGGCTTAGCGAATTTGACAGGGGGTGCCACATGGAACACTGATATTTTAGTTGCAGCACATGGGTCTGGATGTCAGATTGGTCAACTGGATTCAGGATTGGCTGTCTGATAGGTATCAGAGAGTTGTGTATGGTGGAGCAGTTTCAAGGAGGCAGAGGATTACAAGTGGGGTCCCACAGGGCTAGTACTAGGACCTATGTTGTTTAACCTTTATATCAATGACATTGCCAGTGGATTGCAAGGGGATATTCAGTTGTTTGCGGACGATGCGAAGGTGGGAAAGATTATTAGTAATGGTGCAGATGTGGTAGCCCTGCAAGATGATTTGAATAAGCTAGATAGATGGGCAAATGAATGGGGTGTCAGTTTAATGCAGCAAAATGTAAGGTCTTGAGATTTGGGAAACATCGATGGGATGCTGCATACTCTATGGGAGGAGTTATACTGGAGGAAGTAGGGGAGACAAGAGATCTGAGGTTGATGATTGATAGAAACCTGAAATTTAGGGGACATATTACAAAGGTGGTAAAGGTAACACAGAGGGATTGCTGCAATAATGAGAAGGACACTGACCTGCAGAGATAAAACAGTTATCATTCCGTTGTATAAGCCCCTGATCAGACCACACTTGGACTATTGTTCTCAGATTTGATCCCCAGGATTTGAATGGGATAAATTAACTGTGGAAAGGGTACAAAGGTGGATAACAAAGATGATTCCAGGACTGTACAATGATAGTTATGAGGATCGGCTAAGGGAATGTGGACTGCAGAGTTTGGTAGATAGAAGAAGGAGAGGTGATATGATTGAGACTTTTAAACTGTTGAGAGGTGGTTACAGGGTTGACACTGGGAGTTCTTTCGCTTGGTTGAACAGTGGGAAGGAGTGATGAGAAGAGGCCATCCCTGGAAGTTACGAAAGAAAACGGTGAGCAAGAGGGTGAGGAGTGGTTTCTTTGCATGGAGGGTGGTTGTACCATGGAATGCATTGCCTGATGGAGTGATGAGAGCGAGAGCGGTCACAATGAGTTTAAGGAGTGGTATGACAGACTTTGTGTTTCTTAGGGGAGACCTCCCCTCAGTGAGTCTTGACAGACTTTATGGTCTCAGGAAGGACCTCCCACAATGAGTCTTTTGATTCCATGGAGGCCTGAATAATAATAATAATAATAATAATGAGCCTTATTGTTGTTAAGCTGTTTAACTACTCTTTCAACCTCATGCTTAAGTGGAAGATGTTCCAAATCAAAATTTTCCTGGCGAGAGGGCTCCTCCAAATTTTCCTTATCTTCTCTGCTATATAGTTCCCAACAGTATTCTTTCCATCTGTTTTTGATTTACAATTCTTCTGTTAGTACTACTTCATACTTGTCATTGATAGCATTCAATTTGAACTTAAACTTGTGCTTTAGGTCAGAAACTAAACAAAGCATTCTTTAATGATTCTGCCTCCTCATCTGGAACTCTATCTCTTCACATTTATTAGTATAAAATTTTTCCATGTCCTGCCTGATGGTTCTTCTGATTTCTCTATCTCTTACATCTCTTATATTCCTCAGTCCCTGTGTCCCTTTGTTTCTCCAACCACAATATTTCAATTAGATCCCATGTTGAATCTGATATCCATGGATCTCTTGGTCTTCTGATTGGGCCAAATACGTCTTTGCTGTATCCTATATTATAACCTTGATTCCTTCCCAGAGCATTTCAGGTGAGTTCTCCTCACTAGTCCCCAGAAGATTATCCAACTAAGTTGATATTTCTGCTGTAAATCCATTAGACTTCACAGTAGAAATATCATAATAAAATATATAATAAAATATCATAAAATAAAAATAACCCATTATTACTCTGAAATCCAGTCTAGTGAGACAGGCTTAACTTGGAAGGTTTCAGAGTTTCGTTTTTACTTTGGCTCTTACTAGCTGATGGTCTGTACCACTGTCTACTCCATGATAAGTATGCACATAGAGGTGCTTGTCTGCCATCATTGAAGATCCAGGATGTAGTTAGTTTGGTGGCTTGACCGTATCTATGTTCAAGTTAGGTCCATCATGGTGTTTCTGGAAGCAGGTATTGGTAATAACTAATCTGTTAGCAAGGGAAAATTCCAATAGTCTTTCATCACTGGTGTTACATTCACCCAGACCAAAAATGCTGCATTCGAGCTTAACTCTCATACTCTTTCCCATTTTCATTAAAGTCCCTTAAGATGAAAATTACCTCTCCTTGGTATGGATTCCAAAACAGTCTGTAAGTTTTCATGGAATTCCTTGCTTTCTTCATCAGGCATATCCATGTGAGGTTTATAAACTACCATGATTGACACATTAGTAGAATGAGCCTTAAGTCTAATATAAAGTATGCTGTCATTAACAGGATTATAATTTTCTTGCCTGAACTATCTTCAGTGTCACAGCTACCCCATAATACTTTGAGTCATCTCCTGAATAAACAACTAGCTTACCATCCTGTCTTTTGAAGAGACTAGAAACAGATAAGATAATAAAAATCCTACTAAATGCCTTTCCAAAATCCAGCAAACATGAATTTTGTAAAAGAATTCTTCGGGATACCACACAGAAGGCTGCTAAATTGGAGAAAATTGGGATGGATAAATACAGGTGGCTGAGAGACAGACATCAGAGAGTGGTATGTAATAGAAATAATTCTAGAAGATACTGGTAGACTGTGGTGTATTTTCTTTTGTACATCTTCAAGCAAGAATCTCATATCTCTTGCTGCCCATTTACATTACCTCTCAAGTCATTTGTTCCTAAAATCACAATCATCTCATCCACCCTTTCACTCTTCTTAATTGATATCCACATTTTCCACATAGCCATATTTTCTATTGTTCCTCTAGGCAAACACTCCTCATGCATCCTATCTTGCACACCATGGATCATTGAGTCCCCATACATTACACCTCTTACCACCCTGTTCCTCGATTGCTCACCTGCATCTCTCTCTCTCTCTAATACTTTCTCTCTGTGTTCCCCCTACTTACCTGCCTTCCTGTCATCACTCTATCCCTGGTTCCAGCGCTCTTTCGCATTCTTCTCATTCCCACTGTTTTTATTCTCTCCTCTTCTATCATTCCCATAACTCCCTCTCATTCTCTCTCTTCCACTGATCCTATTCTCTCCTCTTCTATCATTCACATAACTCTCATTCCCTCTCTTCTACTGTTCCTATTCTCTCCTCTCCTCTTCTACCATTCTCATAACTCTCTCATTCCCTCTCTTCTACTGTTCCTATTCTCTTCTCTTCTATCATTTCCATAACTCTCTCTCTCACTCCTGCTCTGATTCGCCTTGCATTCATCTCTTCCATTTGCCTACTCTCATCTTTCATACCTCATCTCATTAGGCATTCCACCTGCTCTTTCAGCTCATTTATCTCTCTCTCTGCAAGTCACCCACTCTGTTTGCCGTTCCAATTGAGACCATCTACGAAATCTTCACACTCATTCAACCTTTCCACACTTCCTACTCTCATTTTTTCATTCATATTTCTCTCGCTATTCTCACCCTCTACCACACCACTCATCTCTCTACATGGAGAATCTCCTGCCTCTGACTCAATGAGGTCAGTTATAGTCTCAACAAGGTCAGGTATAGTCATCTATAACTCACCAAGTTCCTCTCATTGCCTGCATTTTGCGCATATACGTATTTCCCCTTCTCTCACTGCCACATATACAACTGCCGGGATGCATACATTCCAAGTCAAGGATAGGGAACACAAGATTGTGAATATTTTATAGGAAAGCATGAATAATGAGTGTTGTGTTAGGAAAGCTCAGTTGAAAATGGTGTGTGATAAGCCATTATTAGTGTTTCTTGGATGTAATTTAAAACACATTTTGTAAAATTTAAATTTGTACAAATTTTACTCAATTCATAACTTAAAAGGAAATAAAATCCACTGTGGCAAACTAATTTCGCTCTCATGAAAAAAAAAATGTAATAATACTAATTATGATGATGATGATTATTGACTGGCATTGGAGATACTAATCGATACTCCGGGGAGATACCCATATAATAATAATAGTAGTAGTAGTAGTTATAATAATAATAATTAATTTGATTATTGTCATGTATTTGTCAACAATTCTGCAGTATTCTTTCTATTTATCTAACTATAATTTTTAATGAAATATATATACCATTTCTAAAGCTGTTTCTGTGTTTTCAGTGGTGTATTAAAAGAGCAGCAGAATACTGATATACATATTCCTGGCTGTAAACCAAAAAATTCAAGCTTATGGAATTCTGCTGTCAGCTATCTTGAAAAGAACGATCTTAACATCTGTTGGAAGGAACCAGAGTTTGTCCCGCAAAAATCAGAGGTGGTCATTTTTTCTATACTCACTTTTCTCCTCTCTCTCTCTCTCTCTATATATATATATGTGTGTGTGTGTGTGTGTGTGTGTGTGTGTGTGTGTGTGTGTGTGTGTACACACACACACACACACAACTATGGCACAGAATTTTGCACAAAAGCTTAGAAAGAATGAAGGATGTTATATATTCAGAGATACAATAGATATTCAGATGGGAGAAACATTATAAAGGCAGGAAAAAAGTTTTTCCTTTAAAGCTAGGAAAAACTCTGGTTAATAACACTCATAGGAGATACAAACACTGTTGTGTCAGATCTGACTATAAAAAGAAGTGATCAATAGTTTGAAGGTGGACAAAGGGATATTGTAATGGGAATTGTTTTCCAGTTTAAACTAGAATCTAATTAAACTTTCTGATGACTCATTTTCTAATTTTAACTCAGTTCTAATTTTGGAATCCCCAATTCATCTTCAATCAATCTCACTGACGATTTGGGGTTTTCTTTGATGAAATCATGCACTTTTTGGATGTTAACTTCACTCAATTCAGTTTTTGGATGGCCCAGCTTTTTGTCATCTGCAAGCATCTCACGACACTTGAAATTTAAACCACTTGTAAACTTAAACAGTTTACAAGTGGTTTAAACATTTTGAAATTGCTTAAACCACTTGTAAACTTGAATGCATTCATCGCCGTATGCTTTTTGAAGCATTTGATGCATTTCAGTAAAACTTTTACCAACTTTAACCAAAGTATCGCAGCTCTCTGTTTGAAACTCATTTTCTTACCATTCATCAAAACACACTGTTACTCTTTGCACTGTAACTCTGCTTCTAATGAAACAAATGTCATAAACAGTTGACAATACTAATGAAGGTTGTCACTTTCAACAACAAAAAGATACAACAGGTGGTGCCACTAGTTTCTTCTATTTTCAAAAAGTTCGGTTTCTTTTTGAACAGAGGGTGTATATATATATATATGACCTTAGATTAGTCCTGCTTACACATTCTTGAATGCCAACAGTGTGAAGTTCCTTCCTAATTTCTAAATTTTAATATGATTCTGCCATTGATGCTATCTGTTCATTCACTCCCCTAATTTTTCTCACAACTCATGTCTGTTATCTCTAGTCCTTGATCAACTGCATTATTTCTAACCTGACTGTCAGATTCATAAATTAAAATTGGTTTGAACACTATCATATTAATGGTAGTGTTTGGCTAATTTCTCTCTTATTGCATATAAATTTATTCAGCTGGTTCCCAACCATACCAGCTATGCTTATTCTGTTGTCTATTTCTATATTTAATATGCTAACTTTAATAAAATAAATAGGTGAACTGTTTTACTTGTTCTATAAGTTCTCCACTGAAAATACGTTTGATGTTTTCCATTTTTTGTTCTTTTAGAATTTAGAATTTTTGAATTTCCTTTGCATTTAGTGTCCATGATTCACAGCCATATGTCAATATAGAAAAAAACACATTAGTTAAAAACGTCCGAAAAATTAACAAAAATTCTAAGAAAATATGACCTCACAACTAGTTACAAACCACATAAGAAATTGGCATACCTTACCTGTTCCACCAAAGACCAGCCACTTCCCCTAGACCTACCTGGAGTATACCAGGTCCCTTTCAGTTGCAAACTGTCTTACTATGTCTAAACAGACAGGACAGCCAATATCAAGATATCCAAACACAAGGACTATATCTGGTTCCACCAATACAGCCACTCAGGACTTGCTGACCATGCATTGGACACCCACCACAAAATATGCTTGAAGAAGGCCACTTTATTACACCTCAGCAAGTACAAGTGTGAAAGATTATTCTTGAATCATCATCAGCTCTGAAAAACTTCCCAAACCTCAACAAATTTGGGTGCATGAGACTGCCTTTAATTTGGGAAGCTTACGATGGTGGTCTGAAAAGTTCTCGTCCTCATCCAAGTTTACTGCAAGCTGACCCACACTGGCCTTTACCTACATTTTTCTTCATCATACCATATTTCACAAAGGTTGAGCACTATACATATGCTGAAAAACAGGACAGTTTGCATCATAAGAGATGACAAAATTTTAATAGACAAATTAGATCTCATCTTCAAAACTTTAACAAACAATGGTTATCCAAAAAAAATTGATGAAAAATATTCTTTTCTCCAACCCCTCCCGACAGCAAACCAAGGAAACTCACTAAAGGACTTCCATCTCCATTCCTTTTGCTGGCACAGTTTCACAGAAAATTGCAACCCTGCTAAGACCTCGTGAGATCCGAGTGGCCTTCAAACCAATAAAGACAGTTTGCAACTTGTTACGGTCACCAAAGGACAAGATTGCTCTCTATAAACATCCTGGAGTATACAACATTCCTTGCTCTTGAGGTTTAAATTACATAGGACAAACTTCTAGAAGTTTAGAGATAAGACAAAAAGAACATATTGGAGACATTAACAACAACAGCGAAGACAACAGAGAACACATCGGAGACATTAACAACAAGAGAGAAGACAATTCCGGTTTAGCTCTCCATTTTTCTAATACCAGTCACAACATTCAATGGTATAAAAGTACTATGCTGTACTTAGAAGAATATTTTCATGCCTGCAACATCAAAGAAGCTGCAGTAGTGATCCATTCAAGAGGCAGCCTTAACAGAAACCAAGGGATGATCCTTGGTGACATCTGGAAAACACTCATAAGATCATTCAATACATCAGAGTTCAACTTTGCAGTCAATTATAGAATGCATCTGTATAACAATGACCGCTAACATACACACTTCATGCATTTGGTGTAACATTTCATTTGAATTTTGATAATATTTAGCATTCGGTTATGTTTTAACCTGATACTTTAACTTGTTTCTGTTCTGTTTTAAGCTGTTTTGTTACTTTTTATGTGCCCAGACGAAGCCAACAGTCAAGTTGGCAAAACTAGTAGGCTATATCTCTGTAGAAATCTCTGACCAATTAAAACTCAGTTTTATTTGTTTTCTTGTATTATGCAACACTATTGGCAAGATTTTTTTTTTGAAGTTGGTAGGTACATTTGTCATAAGCATCCATGTGAAATTGCAAGTCATTCTATCAAGGAGTTTGTTTTATACAGCTGTCTGAAGCAAAAGTGTTGTCTGTATCTCTTGAAATGGATAAAATTGAGTATCGTGTGGTTATAAAATTCTTTGTAAAAGAAGGTTTAACAGCAAAAGAAATTTATTCGAAGCTCATAAAAGTTTATGGGCACTCTTCTCCTTCGTTTTCAACAATTAAGAAATGGGCTGTCCAGTTTAGTGGCTGTACCAGCCTTGAAGATGATCCATGTGAAGGACATCCAGAAAGTGTAACAATAGCAGAAATCATTGATCAAGTGCACATTATGGTATTGGATGACCAGCGAGTCAAAGTGCATGAAATTGCTGAGACTATAGGCAGTTCAAAAGATCATGTAGGATATATTTTGCATGAAGAATTGCAAATGAAAAAGCTTTGCGCAAGATGGGTGCCCCGCCTGCTCACAGCAGATCAAAAATGCACTCGCGTGAAAATCTCTGGACAGTGCTTGGAGCGTTTTAACAGGAATAAAACTGGTTTTTTTGCATCAATGTATTACTATGGATGAGATCTGGATTCACCATTACACACCAGAATCTAAACAACAGTCAAAACAATGGACAGAAGCCAGTTGTTCAGCGCCAAAGAAGACAAAGTCGGTTCCATCAGCAGGAAAGTCATGGCCAGTACCGTCGACAGGGTGTAGCATAGAGGCAGCCTGCCTCAGAGCATGGCTTAATAAGGGTGCTCGTTCAGCCATATTGTGTCAGGTGCCATCGCTAACAGGCATTGTTAGCATAGCAAGCGGAAAGAAGTTTTTCCAAGATTAAACTGATTAAAAATTATTTGCGAACAGAAATGACCCAAGAAAGATTGGTTAGTCTAGCAACTATATCGATAGAGGTGGACATAGCTTATAATTTAAATTTAGAAGAGCTTATAAACAGTTTTATTGTGCGATATCCCTGTAGAGCAAATATTTAATTAATATTATTATGTAATTGTTTTGCATTAATGTTTCTCTTGTAATAAAAACAAAATAGCAATTGGAGATTTTCTTATATTTTTGTCTTATAATCCATCAAGGGTGATATTTGTTTGCCTCAGGGTGCAATCTAATCTGGTGACAGCCCTGGTCATGGCATCAGCATTTTGGGATGCTAAAAGCATTTTGTTTATTAATTATCATGAAAAGGGTAAAAATAACTGGGGAATATTATTCTAATCTTTTAACCAGACTAGATGAAAAAATTTGTGAGAAAAGACCCGGTTTGCAGAAGAAAAAAATCATCTTTCATCAGAACAATGCACTTGCCCACAAAGGTGTTTTAGCAATAGGAAAATTAAGGGATCTGCACTATGAATTGTTGGAACATCCACCCTATTCCCCATATTTGGCTCCCTCTGACTTCTATCTCTTCCCAAAACTAAAACTCTTCCTCGCTGGTCAGCGTTTTTCTTCGAATCAAGAGGTGATTGCAGTGGTAGAGAGGTATTTTGCAGATCTTACTGAGAACAACTATAGGGATGGGTTAATTGTGCTGGAGCATTGCTGGAATAAATGTATAAAACTTAAGGGAGATTATGTTGAAAAATAAAAATAATTGTGAAATTATAAATTTGTTTTTTCATTGTTTGGCCAAGAACTTTTCAGACCACCCTCATACATTCTAAGATCAAGCCAACCCAATTTAGCCCACGAGGTGGGGGGGGGGCACCTTTCAAACTCTAGGACCAACTTCAGTTGCCTTTCTTCAGCCTCATTTGCTTATTGTTAGTGCATGCATACACATATTATTGTTTTGTAATCCCTGAAGATGGCAATGTAGCATTGCCGAAATATAGGTAGTTATTAATTAAGGTTTTTATAATTAATAATATAGTTTACATTATCATTTGCTTAAAAATTAGAAGTATCGAAAAATTAGTAAGTGGAGAAGGAGCTGAAATTCAAAGACCACGTTGCACAAGTTGCGAAGACCTCACATCAGATAATGGTAATGATGTGGAGGAACCTGACATGCAGAAATAGAGACATTAATGCCATTGTATAAGTCCTTGATCAAGCCTCATATGGATTATTGTGCACAGATTTGGTTGCCAGGTTTTCATGGTGATGAGGATATGTTGGAAAGGGTCAGAGAAGATTCACAAAGGTGGTCAGTGGTCTTTTTAATGTGGAGTACGAGGACAGATTGAGAGAAAGTAAGCTGCAAAGCCTCATGAATAGGAGGAAGAGGGGGGGGGGTAGGATATGATTGAGACATATAAGCTAGTCAGGGCTTGTTAGCAGGTTGACATGGAAGAGATTTTTGAAAGAATGGGGGGGGGGGTAAAACAAGAGGCCATCACTGAAAACTGTATAAGGAGGGCGTGAGCAGCAGAGGAGTAAGGAGAGGTTCTTTGCATGGAGAATGGTTGGTGAGTGAAATTCATTGCTTAAGTATGTTGTGAATGTAGACACATTGAATCAGTTTAAGGTGCGGTTGGATGAGCATTGTGTGCAATGGTGTGTACCTCCCATGATGAATCTCTGACTCCATGAAGGTCAAATGATAATAATAATAATTCCAGAAATGTAAGGAATTGGAATCGATGTACTTGATGTAGAAAAGAGAATACAAGAACACTAATGTTACATTAGCAACATTAAATCTGAAAAATCTGTTTAGGAAAAGCATAGAATAGGTACAGACCACAACATCCTATAATCTAAGACATGCATACTTCATCAATGTCAGTATAAATTTGAACGCTTGTTTAAAGAAAGTGCTAAGGCCTTACTTCACCATCTGAACTTATATCAAAATGTCTTCCTCCTTATATTTAAAATATGGTAAAGGCTTATCTTAATCACATATGAATAATTTTTTAATAGCTAATGAATTATCAAATTATGAATATGAAAATAAATTTTTAGTGAAAATGGCAAATTAAGTTTAGAAATACATAGCAGAATTAGCAAATCTGGTATGGTAGGAAGTCAACTGAATAAATGTATATTGAATATGAGAGGGATTAGTCAAAACACTCAACTAGCTGTATACAAGACAGTGTTCAAACCAATCTTAACTTATGGTCTTTCTTTTTAATGTTGAGCCCCTTGCACAAGAAGTTGGTTGATCAACCTGTAGTACATTAGTACTGTGTATGGGTAGTTGATTGGGAAAGGAGGAACTTCTTTACATTTCATTTAAATGACTGTATATTGCATTCCTTTGGAAACACAACAGGGGGAAGACTTTTCCACAATACAGCAGTTGCAGGGATGAAGAAGGAGGAAAAGAAACTAGTTCCATGGGTTTCAAAGTGCACTGTAAAGGGATGTTGAGCAGCAGCTGCACATGTTCCAATGAGCTTAGTAGTAAGTGGGGAAATTATTGATGCTGTTTCAGGTGAACATTTCCCATGGAAATATTTGCAGAATACACATATTGCAGAAACCAAGTGTCTGCAGGGGGGGGGAGTTGGTAAGAGATGGGTCATTAATAAGTCTAATTGCTCTCTGTATTGATTCAAGCATTTTGGGATCCCACTCCATGTATGGGAAGATTTGTGATTTGTATAAGTATATAATATAAGTATATGTACTTGTATAAGTATATAATATGGAAAGAGGGGAAAATAGTTTCACTGCACAAAGGAGGATCCAAGACTACGGTTGCAAATTACTGACTGATCAGCATATCAGGAGTCGTTGTCAAGGTCTTGGAGAAAGTAGTCAAGGAAAAAATACAGGAATGGATTGATGAAAATGAGATACTGTACAGTGGACAGCATGGCTTTGTGAAGGGTAGATCATGCTTTAGTAACTTGCTCAAGTTTTATAACAAGGTGACGGCTGAACTGGATAAGGGAAATGGGTTTACAGTGATACTGCTAGACCTGGCAAAGGCGTTTGACAGGATACCACATGGAATACTAATCCGTAAACTACAACATATGGGAATGGATATAGGGTTGGTGAGATGGATAGGTGGTTGGTTGATGGAGAGATATCAAAGAGTAGTTTATTCAGGAGTAGAGTCCAAAAGACGGCCTGTGACTAGTGGTGTGCCGCAGGGTTCTGTTCTTGGACCGCTGCTGTTTAATCTGTTCATTAATGATATAAGAAAGGATCTGAGAGGAACAGTTCATTTGTTTGCAGATGATGCGAAGTTGGGTAGGGCAATAGTGAATGCAGATGACGTCAAAATTTTGCAGGATGATTTGGATAGATTGGAGGTCTGGGCTAAGGAGAATGGATGTCAATTTAATGTGACAAAATGTAAGATTATGCATTTTGGGGGTGAAAAGATTAGCAGCAGTATACCACATTGGTGGAACTGTACTCCAAGAGATTGATGAGGCCAGGGACTTGGGAGTGTTGGTGGATAGGGAGATGAAGTTTAGGGGGCACATTGCAAAAGTAGCTAAATCAGCTCATCAATTCACTTGGTTATTGAAAAATACCTTGACGAGCAGAGACAAGCAAGTTATTGTACCTCTGTACCGAGCCTTGATAAGACCTCATCTCGACTACTGTGCCCAGATTTGGTCACCTCGGTTCCTTCTTGATGGGGAGGAGGTGGAGAGGATCCAGAGGCGAGTGACTAAGATGATAGCAGGTCTGTGGAATGAACCATATGAGAACAGGTTGAAGATTTGTGGGTTGCAGAAACTAGTTGATAGGCAGAAAAGGGGAGATATGATTGAGACATTCAAATTGCTAAAGGGATTCTATAGGATTAATTCAGAGGATATTTTTGACATCAGGACTGATGGTGGGAGAACTAGGGGACACCTATGGAAGCTGGGCAAGAATGTAGTTAGCAGGGGTGTTAGAGCTGGGTTCTTTACTTTTAGAGTGGTAAATGAGTGGAATAAGCTGCCAGAGTCTGTTGTGGGTGCTATGACGGTGAACGAGTTCAAGGCAAGGTATGATAGATACTGTGAGAATGCAATCGCATAGTTGTGTGGACATGATGTTTAGGGCCTCCCTCGATGAGTCAAAGGACTCCTGGAGTCGCCCGAAATAATAATAATAATAATAATATAAGTATATGTACTTGTATAAGTATATATAAATTTGTAATGTCTTGAGCAAAAGAGAAATCCTAGAATTTTCTAGAAGCTGAGGATGTAATGGTTGTAGTGTTTATGCCAGGAGAGTCTTGATGTCAGGGTAATTCCAAGAAGAGAAATCTCAAATTGTCTGGAAATTTGGATATTGTCAAAAATAATACTGAGCAAAAAATGATTTTTTTTTATAAGAATTAAGACAGAACTGGGTTTTATTAGCATTGAAATTGATGAGGTTATCTGAACTCTATTGGAGGATGGCTTGGAGATTAGAATTGAGGGCCATGGTGGTTCATGTTCTGTAGGTTGAGGTGAGTTGTGTAGAGTAAGGTTTATTAAATGAAAGAGAGGAGTGCAATGTACTGTCATCTGCAAAACTGTGTATTGAGTTGGAGATCAACTGAAGTAGGTCATTAGTATATAGCAGGAAGAAGGTTGATGAGAGGACAGACCTTGTGGAACCCTGGCATTAGTTGAATGATGAGAAGATAAGGAACCATCCACCACCACCACACATGGTGTGCATCCAGACAGAAAGCTGGCAATCCAACTACAAATGTCCTGAGACAGACCAAACAATAGTAGTTTGCTTAGCAAGCCTTTGTGTCAGACCTAGTCAAACACTTTGGAGATATCAAGTGCAACCATTTGAGATTTGCCGAACTTCTCCAGGGCATTTGTCTAGAGATGGGTGACATATGTGAGCAGATCTCCTGTTGATTGGCAACAATGGAATCCATACTGGCAAGCATTTATTAGGTGAGTGCCTTCAAGGTAGTGTAGGAGTTGGGAATTGAGGATTTTTTCTATTACTTTAGACAGGACTGAGGTGAGCAAGATAGGGCAGTAGTTGAATGGCAGTGACTTGTCGCCCTTTTTGGCAATGGGTTGGATATAGGCCAATTTCCAGGCTGTGGGATAGATACCAGTGGAGTAAGAGAGTATATACAGGCGACATAGGATAGGAGTAAGTTCTGGTGCACAAACTTTCAGGACAATTGGAGAAATGCCATCAGGGCCAGGAGACTTTTTTGTCTCTGATTTGGCCACAAAAAAAGACAGTATTTTGGAGAGTATTTTTCTGATTTCTTTCTGGCAAAAGGATATAGAGGGCATTGTATGTTGGGCATCTGGAATGTTTGGGGAGCATTTACCATTGTCTGAATGAAATTTGTTGATAGGAAGTTAGTAATGATGTAACTTTTCATATGGTACTATCATAAGATTCTGTACAACCTCCCCCTCCCGAGGGTATTTGTCAGGAATTTGGTGATGATGATGATGATGCTAATTACAAATTATCAATATTGCAATATTTCCTCAGTTATGCCATTGCATTATTTTTATGTATAACATCATGCAGCTCTTATTTTTTCAAATCAATCCATTGTTCGCTCTACTTTGTAATTAACTATTATCACCACTAATGATGGTGGCCTATGATATTCAGGCTGAAATATATGGCATTAAATAAATAGTATTACTTATCCTTTTTTTTGTGTGTGTGTGTGTGTGTGTGTGTGTGTGTGTGTGTGTTAATTGAAGAAACATATTTTCTTATGAAGCAAATAACCAAGCACTTCATGGGACCTAAGAAGAAAGATACCCACAAGTAGATAAAGCTATGTTATATTTTGTTACTGAGACTGGTGCCAAAGGATTAAATCCTGTTGTAATAATTTTTTTTTTACTTTATTAGTGATACCAAAAATAATGGTGCATGTTACAATCAGCGGTGTCTTAAGAATCAAAGAAATACAGTAACCACCTGTGAATTATCTTGTTTGTTTTGGTAACTACTTTTGGTTAAATTGTAACTTAGTAATAATAATAATAATAATATAAATATATTATGCTGTTTAGAATATTTTAAGAATGTATAATGGTTTCATACAAATTTTTGTGACATTTTATACTTTCATTCATAAAAATTTAAATTTCATTATGAATAATTAATGCTAAACCCAGATCTGAGACTTAGTTCATTATTATTGAAAAGAGCTAACATATATTAAGAATATATGTTTATATGCTTTTATATACAGTATTCTTATGCATTACTAATTTTATATTGAACTAATTACAATGAATTAAGAGTGAATGAAATTTTATTAATTGAAAAATGTTTGTTAATTTGCTAATGACTATATAATCAATACTATTGTGAAATGCTCTTAGTAGTACTTGTTTTTCTTTACTTTTATTTATTTATTTTATATTGCTCCTATATATACATGAGTGGCAGAAGAACCTAAAAGCACACTAGTGCTATATGTGAATACAAGTGTGGGTTAGGAAAGAAGTTTGTTGACATTTTTCTTTAATAGTTGGAGGTTTAGTTGTTTGGGAACACTTCATAAGGATGGCTGTTCCAGAGCAGAAGCAGATATAATAAAAGAGGAAGAAGAGAAACAGGTTAGGTATGTTTGCATTTGTAGTGAAAAAGAATATATGGCTTCTGCTGTTTTAACAGGTCCAACAGAAAGAGGGGGGGATAATGATTACCAGTTCAGTGCAGTAGTGACCATGAAAGTACCTGTAGCAGAGCTGAAACATTGCATCTGTGAGATAGAAGCTGAAGTGAGTCTGTTAGGGAGGGATCATCTATGAGCCAAATTGCTCTCCTCTAGACATCAAGAAATTTTAGAGAGTTTTTACATCACCCGCAACTTGGAGCATTGTTCTAAGGATTGGCAAATTTGGGATTTGTATGGAGTTAGTAGATGGACAGGTGAAAAGAAAGATAGTTGTTCTTAAGCAGAAGAGAATGTCTAGTTTTTAGAGGCTGAGTAAACTATTGATGTGATATGTTTATGCCAGCAGAAGCTGGAGGTAAATGTCAGTCCAAGCAGATCACAAGACAAGATCTGATCATCTTGTCTTGTGATTTGTGTATTGATGATAAGGGTAGGTGAACTGTGATCCCTTTTGTTGGAAATGAAGTTGACTAGGTTATTCTTGTCCCATTGAATCATGATATGGAGATCAATGTTTAAGGCACTAGTTGAGGTGATTTTGAAGCTTGGGAGATGTCTGAGCACTTCATGGTTGGTTGGCTTACTCTTGGTCCATAGCAGGGCTATGAATAGGATTTGTGGTGACCAAGAGTAAGTCATTTATGTATAGGAGAAAGAGAACAGTTTTGTGGCACTTTTGCATTGGTGGCAAAAATTGAAGAAAGGGAGCTATCCACAATGACATGCAGTGACTGGCCAGAGAGAGAATGCTAGCTATCCAATTATAGACGATGGTAGGTAGGCCAAAGGATAGCAGTTTGCTTATCAGGCCCTGATGTCAGACACAATCAAAAGCTCCATAAATGTCAAGAGTGCAGCACATTTCTCTGAACCTTTTCATATCAATGTGTCCAGTGGTAGATGATGCAGGCTAAGAGATCAGCCATGGATCTTGATTGGTGGAATCCATACCAGTAATAGCTGAGTAACCTTTAGGCTTCTGAGTGGTGCATGGAGAGATTGACTGTTGATGACTTTTTCCCCCTTATTTTGAGAGGATTAAGATGATAGCAATTGGTTGGTAATTTAATAACAGACCTTTATCTCCCTTTTTTGGAACAGATTGGATATATGCTTGCTTCTACATACTGAGATAAGCATCAGCTAAGTATAGAAGAGACAATACAGCCCAAGTATTAGCTATGGAGCAACAGTATTTGAGTGCAATTGCAGGAATGTATTGCAGGACAAGAAGTTTTTAGTATTCTGCTGTGTCTTTTTTACAAGGAGGCATATGGTGCTAAGTTTCTGGTATGGTTTGAGACCTTGGTCATCTCTTTGCAGGAGTTGGAAGAAAAAAATGATACCAGGAGGTCAGGTTATCTTTAGATGTTATAACAGTGGTTGTCATTTGGATGACAGAGAGAGAGAGAGAGAGAGAGTGGGGGAAGTGCAAATGAACAGAAATTGCATTTCATAGTCTTTGCAAGGAACCAGAACATGACTTCCATTCGGACATGAAGTGAGTTTTCTACTGTTGACCTTTATTAAGTCAGATTTAGATTTGCCGATGGTTGTTCTGTATTTGTGGCGTGTTTCAGCATAGACTGAGCATTGAAGCTAGAGTTCTTGTTTCAAGGCACTAAGCTGAGTTTTTCTGCAAACTGCTTTGATACACCTTCTGCTGAACTAGTACCTGCAAAGTGGATGATGATTTTAGATAGAATGGGAAATGAAGGTCTTTATGTCAGTGAAGATAATTTCTGTGACTCACTCAAAGCAGGTGTTTGGGTTAGAAGAGCAGAAACAGTAATCAGATCATGGAAAGGAAGAGTAGAAGTTCTGGAAGTCATCCCACTTTGTACCTTTGTAGTGCCAAAGGAAACATTGGGAAATTGGGTGTGATTGAAAGGAGGGATTTATGTATGAAGGGTGACTTGTACAATTGTGATCTGAGTTACTGAGAGAAGAGGTAAACACTCTGGTGTATCTGGAAGGAGAACTGGTTAAAAAGAGATCAAGGCTATGGGGAGCAGGAAGAGAAAGTTATTAGGAATTCAGGCAAGTAGGTGTATGATTTGCGTTAGGTCATTACTTATAGCAAAATTTTCTCAATTTAAAGAAGCATTAGATGAACCATTACCTCATTTTTTTAAAAATTTATTGTGATGACTTTGTTCTGTTTTGCAGACATGGAAGTGGATTACAGCTGCTCTTGTTGTGTATAGCATTGACATTTGTTACCGTCTGCTAAGACGCCATTCTCCAGTTAAAATTCTAAAAGTGACACCTCATGAAACTTCTGTGTTGGAAATTTGCTTGTTTAAAAGTGGATTTGAAGTTAATCCTGGTCAGGTAGGTAGCACTACACATATATGATGGCATATTTTCTCATAGAAAATATCTTTTTAAGTGAATCCCACTCACAGAAGGTTCTAAACCCATTGTACTAGTATCATGGTTGAGTTAAGGGTCAGGTAATTCATAAATCCTGCTGCTCTGGAGATAAATGTATAACTTTATTTATTTGAAACTAGTTTTTGATCCTTTCTAAAGACATTTACAAACATCCATGGCTTCAAAGGTGTTAAATACATTCACATTCTCTGTTGACACCACAGTCTCAGGCAATACATTCCTATTATTCCTCTTCCCATGCAAAAAATTCAGCTTCTCACTCCTTTGCTCACATCCTCCTTGTACAGCTTCCAGGGATGACCTCTTTTTATCCCCTCTTCATCTTCCACTATTCTTATGAAAAACCTCTTCAACATTAAATTAATAATTCCTTATCAACTTCTCTTCATACTCAACATTCCAGAGACTGAAACACCTTAGTAGTCAATCCCCTCTAGACCCTTTCTATTATATTATCATCATCAAATTCCTGACATGTACCCTCAAGGGGTGTACAGGATATGATAGTATTACATGAAAAATCTACATCATTACTAACTTCCAATCTACAATTTTCCTCCAAATCAGTTTGTTACTTGTCAAGACTCCAACATTATCAGTACATTTCTGTCGTCTACGGCACTTTGTAGCGTATCAATCCACCTATATCTTGGTCTTCCTCTGGGTCGTTTTCCTGCCAACCTGGCAGAGAACACTTTTTTTTGCTAATCTTTCATTGCCCATTCTGTTTAAGTGACCATACTACTTGAGATTAGCTCTGCTAACGCATTCCTGGATGCTGACAATATCAAGTTCTTTCCTAATATCCTCGTTTTTAATATGATATTGCCATCGATGCCATCTGTTCACACCTCTGATCTTTCTCGGGACTCTCATATCTGCGGTCTCTAGTCTTTGGTCAAGTGTTTTACTTCTGACCCAGCTCTCAGATCCATAAGTTAAAACTGGTTTGAACACTGTCTTGTATACAGCTAATTTAGTGTTTCGACTAATTTCTCTCTTATTCCATATGAATTTATTCAATTTACTTCCTACCATACCAGCTTTACTGATTCTCTTGTCTATTTCTATATTTAATTTACCATCTTCAGTAAAAATTGTGCCTAAATAGCTGAAATGTTTCACTTGTTCCACAGGTTCTCCATTCACAACACAGTTGACATTTTCAATGATTCAGCCAATATTTTCATTGTCTTTGTCTTTTTATTGCTAACCTTCACACCATATCTATTACAACAATTATTCAATTTAGTTAGTGAATCTTGCAGACTAGTAGCGGATTTATTTAGAAGTATAACATCATCCGCATAAAGCAAAGAGCTGACATTAACATCTCCAATTTTGATATCATGTTTAATACCACTTTCTTTCATAATGTGATCTATATAGATAATGAATAACAGAGGGGATTATATACATCCTTGTCTCACATCAGATTTAACATTAAACCATCTTCCTGTACTTCCTTCAATTCTAACTGCTGACTTACAACTCAAATAAAGACTAAGTATTGCTTGATATAATGCCCCATTGACACCATATAACTGTAGCATATCGAATAGCTTCTCTCTTGGCACCTTGTCATATGCCTTTTCCAAATCGACAAAACTTAAATACAAATCTTTGTTATATTCCCATGATTTCTCCACTATTTGTCGTAAGGTGAAGATCTGATCCTGACAGCCTCTATTTGACCTGAATCCTGCTTGTTCTTCACCAAGCTTTTCTTCCACAATTCTTCTCAGCCGTTTCTCAAATATACTTGCATATATCTTACCAGGAACACTCAGTAGGGAAATACCTCTGTAATTCTCAATTTAGTTTTATTTCCCTTTTTATATATGGGTACTATGAGAGCTCTACTCTAATCATCGGGAATTTGTCCCTCTGTCCAGGCATTCTGAACTATGCAGTGCAGCCACTGTAAGACTTTTATACCACCATACTTCAGCATCTCTGGTCGAATATCATCTACTCCTGCTGCCTTTACACATTTCTAGCCTTTTATGGGTTTTTCTACTTCAAGTATGGATATGTATTCCTGACTCCATGCCTGGTCAGTGTTTTTTACTACTGTGCTGTCCTCACTGCTTGTTTCATTTAGCAGTTTTTCAAAGTAATTACTCCATACTTCAAGGATATCTTTTTCTCCAGTTTTCATGTCACTTTTATCATCTCTAACTCCTTTTACAGCACTCTTTCCTCCATTCCTAAGCTTCTTCAACAACCTCCAGAATATTTTGCCACCTTCTTGATATTTATTTTCTATGTTCTTGCCAAAGTCCTCCCATGACTTTTGTTTAGCTAGTTTTACAGTGTTTAGCTTTCTTACATTTGTCTCTATATTCTCTAAGAGCGCAAGCTGACTTATTTGACAGGAACTTTTGATATGCTTTCTTCTTTTCCTTCATTGCCTCTTTAATTTCCTGTGTCCACAATGGAGTTCTGATGATTTTTCTATCCTTGCAAACAACCTCACCACATGCCTCTCTGGCTGAATCAATCAGGGTTTTCTTCAAGGCTTGCCACTGAATCTCCAAGGGTTGGTTCCTGTTCTCAAACTCTTTCATTTTTTCTTGAATAACATTTGTGTATTTTAGTCTACAGTTCACATCTGAGAGCTGCTCAACTTTTATTTGCATTAAAACTTTCTTACATGTTATTCTTTTCAATATGAAATTCAATTTTATCCTGCTCAAGACTAAATAGTGATCACTTCCAATTTCAAATGCTCTGTACACTCTGGTGTCCTGCACCAGGGAAAACATCACTATCAACAATAACATAGTCAATGAGACTTTTCTTATTCCTTGCCTCTTCTCTCCATGTGAATTTGTGCACACTTTTATGTTGGAACATGTTAGTAATAACTAGTCCATGTCCTGAGCAGAAATCCAACAGGTATTTGCCATTATTATTAGCTTTGCTCTTTTCTCCAAATTTTCCCAAAATATTTTTGTATGTCTGACAATCATTTCCTACTCTGCTATTTAGATACCCAACAAGGACCAACTTTTCCTTTTCATTGTGTCAGTTGCTTTCTCTAAAGCATCAAAATATCCAATATTTTATTCTTTTGAAAAACAGGTGACCAAATCTATGCACAGTAGTCCATATATGGCCTAATCAAGGCCTTATACAATGGAACCAGAATCTCTTTACTTCTACAAGTCAGTGTCCTCTAAATTTTATATCCCTATTTACCATCACATCCAGATCTCTTATTTCCTCCAACTCCCCTAATATATCCCCGCTCTATATACTCTACATTCTATATACTCTACATTCCATCTTTGTTTTCCAAATTTTAAAACTTATATTTTGCAACATTGAACTGGTGATGCCACTCCTGTGTTCTCATTCAATCAGTCTATTTATGGTCCTCTTGTAAAGCCACAACATCTGCTCTGCTTCTAATAATTCTTTCCAACTTTCCATCTTTTGCAAATAGTTGCAAAATATTGCTCTCTAGAATATTGCTCTCCCACACACAATTTGCTGATATCTATCAGACAGTCAATCTCCAATCCAGTGACTTAATCTAATATCCAACCTCATTTGGTCTGTTTTAACTATCAACTTATCATGTAGCAATCGATCAAAAGACTGTAAAATTAAGTACACTACCGTATATCCATTCACTTGTCCAGTGCAACTGTCACCTTATCGTAATAAGTAAACAGATTACTTATTATCCATATCAATGCAACAATTTAATTCCCTTAGTTTCTGATACTTCTAGCATTCGTATACAAACATAACAGTTCATTTCTAGATTTATAACAGATTTCCCTGACACCACTTATTGGATGTGACTTCTCAAGTAATTCCTCTCTCTCATTTCTTATCCCAGTATCCTCTTCAAACCTAACTGTTTCCCCTACATTCCAGGCCATCCCATTCCTTTCTTGTCTACACAGGCATTCAGTTCCTTTTTGGACACCGACCTTTCTCATGTTGTGTCTCCTCTTCACTTTGGCTCTTCCAATTTCCCTATCTGTCTTGCATATTTGAGAGAGACTAATGCTGAGGTTACTTTCAGTTGTTCAGTGGTCATACAATACCTGTGTCTCTAGCTCTGGAAGAGTTCTTAATAAGTCCATAGTTGCTTTTCTCCCTTATAAACATAATGATAGGCTTAGGGGTTGGCTGTTATTCATAGCAAAGCTTCATGGTGTAAACAACACCAGAGGAATAATACAAATAAATTTATTGAGTTATTAATATTTTTCTGGATTTCTAACCAGCCTCTTGATAGCAAAATTACAAGAGTTGTAAAACATGCAGAAGAACTAAAACAAGTTGTTGCAGATATAATTCAAACTGTTATTGAAAAGTAACTAGTCCTGTCATGGTACTTTCTACGGGACCACATAAAAGCAAAGTTAATTCAGAGAAGTCGGACTAAATATAGTCTTAGAAGAACTATCTCTCAGATCTTTGACAAATTAATGAGCCACACTTTATTATTATTATTATTCAGGCCTCCATGGAGTCGAAAGACTCATCGTGGGAGGGCCTTCCTAAGAACATAAAGTCTGTCAAGACTCATCGAGGGGAGATCCCCCCCTAAGAAACACAAAGTCTATCATACCACTCCTTAAACTCATTGACCGTTCTCGCTCTCACCACTCCATCAAGCAATGCATTTCACGGTTCAACCACTCTCCACGCAAAGAAACCACTCCTCACCGTCTTGCTCACAGTTTCCTTTCGTAACTTCCAGGGATGGCCTCTTGTCATCACTCCTTCCTGCTGTTCAACCAAGCGAAAGAACTCCCCAGTGTCAACCCTGTAACCACCTCTCAACAGTTTAAAAGTCTCAATCATATCACCTCTCCTTCTTCTATCCACCAAACTCTGCAGTCCACATTCCCTCAGCCGATCCTCGTAACTATCCTTGTACAGTCCTGAAACCATCTTTGTCATCCATCTTTGTATCCTTTCCACAGTTAATTTATCCCCTTCAAATCCTGGAGACCAAATCTGAGAACAATAGTGCAAGTGTGGTCTGATCAAAGACTTATACAATGGAATGATAACCCTCTTATCTCTGCAGGGTCAGTGTCCTTCTCATAATTGCAGCAATCCTCTGTGTTACCTTCACCACCTTTGTAATATGTCCCCTAAACTTCAGGATTCTATCAACCATCAACCCCAGATCTCTTATCTCCTCTACTTCCTCCAGCATAACTCCTCCCATAGAGTATTCTGCATCTCATCGATGTTTCCCAAACCTCAAGACCCTACATTTTGCTGCATTAAACTGACGCCCCATTCATTTGCCCATTTATCTAGCTTATTCAAATCCTCTTGCAAGGCTACCACATCTGCACTATTACTAATAATCCTTCCTAGCGTTGCATCATCTGCAAACAACTGAATATCCCCTTGCAATCCACTGGCAATGTCATTGATATAAAGGATAAACAATATAGGTCCTAGTACTGAGCCCTGTGGGACCCCACTTGTAACCCTCTGCCTCCTTGAAACTGCTCCACCATACACAACTCTCTGATACCTGTCAGACAGCCAATCCTGAATCCAGTTGACCAATCTGACATCCAGACCCATGTGCTGCAACTTAAATATCAGCTTATCATGTGGCACCCTGTCAAATGTTTTGCTAAGTCTAAGAAAATTGCAGTATATGCCTTTCCCTCATCTAATGTTTCTTGTAACTTTATTATAAAAGGCTAGCATATTGCTAAAACAAGAGTGCCCTTTCACAAATCCATGTTGTCGCTCACAGATAACATTACCCTCATCTGCCCAATGTTGTATACGGTCCCTCACTACTTTCTCCAAGATCTTAACAACTACTGATGACACACAGACTGGCCTATAATTAGACTCTTCCAGTCTGTTACCACCCATATGCAATGGCACTATCTTACCTTCATTCCATTCCTTGGGCACCTTTGCCAAAGCCAGACTTTCATTGAAAAGCCAGGTTAAAGGCACTGTCAGTTCCCTGGCACATTCTCTCAAAACTCGTGGTGAAATACCATCCAGTCCCAAAGCTTTACTGACATCCAGAGTACTTAGTATCTTAAACACACTCTCCTCCTGTACCTCTAAACCTCGAACCAGCCCTATCCCTCTAGCATTAAAACTGACTCCTCTAGGATGAAATACTCCAATAAAGTGTTCATTGAACAATTCCACTATGTCCACTGCATCAGTCACTCTATTCCCATTTTTATTCCACAATATCATTCTTCCACAGTCATTTCTCCTACTGGCCACATAGCTAAAAAATTCCCTAGGATTTTCTTTGGATCTTAGGGCCAGTGTCCTCTCATATTCCAGTTTCGCTTTCTGTACCACACTAGTCACGCTTCTGGCCTGTGTCTTATATTCTTCATGCATCCTCTCTTCAGCTGTCTCCTTATATCTCTTCCATAGCCTCTTTTTCGCATGCAATTCCTGTTTAATATTGTTTGTCATCCACTGTACTCCAAATTGTGTCCTCTTCTTCACTCGTGGTATACAACTTACCATTGCTGCTAAGAAATATTCTTTCACAATTTCCCATGCACTAATGATATCCCGGCCTTCCATTTCCTCCCTCCATGAAACTTCCCGAAGTTGACGTCTAAGACTATTATAATCACCTGCTTTATAATTCCACATAAGTTCCCGTCTCTTTGATACTCCTGCATGTCTATTCATTTTCCAAGTCAAAACCATATGGTCACTCTCTCCAACTGGTGGGAGAGATGTCTTCTCAGTTATTATCAACTCTTCTGATGCTATAACCAAATCCAAAACTCTTGAACCTCTTGTTCCTTCTGTTACATGTTGCCTAAAACATTTGTCCCTCAAGAATTCTAGAAATTCCATTCCCCTATTGCTATATGCATCTTCTTCTCTCCAATTTATACTACTGTGGTTAAAATCCCCGATAACAATCATTCTTCTTGCACTTGCCAAACTTAGCTGTCTAAACATCTCCTGGTCCCCATCCTCTGTGCTCCTGGGTCTGTAGCAACACCCCACTAAATCTCCTGTCTTGCCCACCTCTACCTCACACCATATGCTCTCAAAATCATTTGTCTCACTGCCTTCCAAAACCTCCACTCTTAGAGGACATAGGTCGTCACTTACATTAAGCAGTACCCCACCACCACGCTTTCCCCTCCTATCCTGCCAAAAAATGCTGTACCCAGCGACTTCTATTCCTGTTATTATATACTCTTCTGTCAACCACATCTCAGTGATCCCAATAATTTTTGGCCAGGCTGATGCTATCTGCGCCACCAATTCCTCTCCCTTATTCCAGATACTCCTGGCATTAGTATAAAACATATAAATGCCATTGTTTCTATACCCAGCATTATGCCTTCTAGACTCCACTGGGCTCAGTGCTACCTGACATCGTCTCCCTTCTCCCAAGTATCCATTCCCACAAGAGGCCACACCCCTGCTATCATCCTCCCTGGGACACACTGACTCGTTCAGAACAGCAATCTCTCCAGATGCCTACGTCCTTCCTCATTCAAATGTAAGCGGTTTCTCGCATACAATTCCTCTCTTTCCTTAAACGCACTCCAAGCATCCACATATACCAGTCCTCTCTTGTCACGCATTCTCGCTATTATGCCATTCAATATCACCGCTCTTCTGCTCAGTTCATCATTATCATACCTAGGCATTATGCACACTATTCTTCCCTCTCTCTGTCTTCTTCCGTACAGCCTCAAGCAAAAATCTCATATTTCTCGCTGCCCGACTTACATTACCACTGAAATCATTTGTTCCTACCATCACAATCATTTCATCCACCCTTTCACCTCTCTTAACTGCCATAGCCACCCTTTCTATTGTTCCTCCTGGCAAACACTCCTCACACATCCTATCTTGAACACCACGGATCATTGAGTCGCCATACATTATACCTCTTACCATTCTCTCTCTCCTATTGTTTCCATTCTCTCCTCTTCCTTCATTCCCATAGGTCTCTCTCATTCCCTCTCTTCTACTGCTATTCTCTCTTCTAGCATTCCCATACCTCTCTCTCTCTCCTACTGTTTCCATTCTCCCCTCTTCTAGCACTCACGTACATCTCTCTCATTCCCTCTCTCCTACTGTTTCCATTTTCTCCACTTCTAGCATTCCCATATCTCTCTCTCATTCCATCTCTCCTGCTGTTTCCATTCTCTCCTCTTCTAGCACTTTCATATCTGTCTCTCATTCCATCTCTCCTACTGTTTCCATCCTCTCGTCTGCTAGCATTCCCATACCTCTCTCTCATTCCCTCTCTTCTACTGTTTCCATTCTCTCCTCTTCTAACACCCACATACCTCTCACTCATTCCCTCTCTTCTGTTTCCTTTCTCTCCTCTTCTAACACTCCGAAATTTCTCTCTCTCCTCCACGCTGATTCGGCTTACATTTATCTCTTCCATTCTCCTAATCTTATCTTTCATACTTCTGCTCTCATTCACAAGACATTCCACCTCCTCTTTCAGCTCATCTATCTCCCTCTGCAGGTCAGTCACTCTTAATCTAAATTCATTCTCCCAAACAAAACCATCTCCTAAACTTTCAGAGTCACTCACGCCTTCCACACTATCAACTATTATTTTCTTTATTGAAGTTATGCATGTATTTCATAGCTGATGCTGATTTTAAAATAGTCTCTCAGATCTAATAGAAACTTCTATGAAGAACAATTGTATGCATGAAGCAGTGTCCAGACTTCCAAACTAATTGATCACAAATGTAGTTTTTATATTCTTCGAGATAGATGTTACTGAGTCTGTGAGCCATCAGAAGTAGAGTGCTTCTAAAACTGTTCTGCTAAACTAAGTTTTATTTTATGTAATATTGATGAAAAACTATGCATTTTGGTGAAAATTTAGTAGTGATAATTAAAATTGAATTTGTAGCAATTATCAAAGTTATTAGTAGAATTTGTAGTGAATATTGAGTTATAGCTTACAGTTGATTATGGCAGCATGGCAGTGAGAACAACCAGATGCATGGCATGAAAATCAAATGTAATAATCTACATCCATTTTTTAAAGATGGTTCATTGTCAGGAGTGTTATACGTGTGTGGGAGAATATGAAAGATCTGTTTGTCAAGAGATTGAATAAGGGAAATAAGATGTTGTAGAAAGTGTGATATTTTAATGAACTGCTGGGTTTTAAATGAGAGTTGAGACTGAGGAGTGAATATTAGATGAAAGGTGGAATGCAGTGAGGGACATAACATCAAGAATGGTATCAGCCAGAAGGGTGACTATCCTCTTCATCCAATAGTAGATTGTATTGATTCTTCTACTTACCATATAGCCAAATATCTAGCTAAATTATTGAAATCTTACATTGACAACTCCAATTCTTTTTTAAAAAACTCCTCAGATTTCTTAGAAAAATTAAAAAATGTCTCATTACAACCTACAGATTTTATGGTTAGCTTTGATATAGAATCTTTATATACCAATGTACCTCTCAAGGAAACTTTAAAATTACTCGCTGACATCTTTCCTGAAGACATTATAAAACTATTCGATTTCGTAATACATTCTGGATATTTCGTATGTCAAAATAAATTTTACAGCCAAGTAGAAGGAACAGCCATGGGAAGTCCTCTTTCTCCTGCTTTAGCCAACTTTTATTTAGAACATCTAGAAAAAGTCCCCTTCTCATCTATTTTCCCTCAACTATCCTTTTGGGTAAGATATATAGATGATATCTTTACTATTTGGCCACACAACAAAAACTCTTTACCTTCTTTTTTTAAACAGTATCAATTCCTTGCATCATTGTATAACGTTTACTATGGAAATAGAAGAAAACAACCAGTTATCTTTTTTAGACGTTCTCCTCATCCGGTCGCCTTCAAATATTCTTACAACTACAGTATACAGGAAACCAACATTCACAGGTCGTTATATTCTGAAAGAATCAGCCCATGATCCATGTCAAAAAAACAGGAATTATAAAATGCCTCATCAGAAGAGCCAAAACTAATTGTTCTACTTTTGATTATCTACAGAAAGAACTTTCTACTATCCAACAACACATGAAACTCAATGGCTTTTCTGAAAAAAAAAGTACTCAACATCTTCTCAATTCTTATAATCCTCCACAAAACAACAAAGTGTCAATACGTCGAGTGCCTATTCCTTGTATCTCCAGTATTTCAGAACCTATCGCAAGAATTTTAAAGAAATATGATTTAACAGCTACGTATTCACCTATTAACAAATTATCTTCTCATTTTCCTTCTCCTAAAGACAAACGCTCAACTTTATCTCTTCCTGGAGTTTATCAAATTTCTTGCAACTGTGATCGCTCCTATTTTGGACAGACTGGACGTTCTCTTGGAAAAAGAATCCAAGAACATCAATCATCCATTCTTCACAACAAACCTGAAAAGTCTGGATTGGCTCAACACAAGATTGAAACTGACCACAGCATCATTTGGTCTAGGACTCGCCTATTGCATAGATCCCATTATAGGTTTGAACGTTTGCTCAAGGAAAGCGTGGAGGCCTTGCTCCATCGTCCCAACCTGAATCGTAATGACTGTATATCTATATCAAAAAGCTGGGAAAGTCTAATCAAGATTACTGATTATTTTTATTTATTTATTTATTTATTTTTTATTTTTTTTTTTCAATCATGTCTCTACTTCAAAATATTCCGTTTCATACTTAGTGATATAACATCACATGGCGTGTTCTATTTTTAACGCTCTCTTGTTAGTATTCTAGCTTGTATTTTTTTTAAAAAACTGTTCTTGTAATACCACTGAGGATGGTCTGCTATTTCCAGACCGAAATATTTGGTTAATTAAATATCTTTCTTGTGTTTACATGCATATATCATTCAGTCTTATGTCACATCCTTAAAACAGCAAACTTTGTGTTTCCTAAAAACAACCTCCCACGATGAGTCTTTTGACACCATGGAGGCCTGGATAATAATAATAATAATTTCATAGCCAGATATACTTGGGAATTATTGAACTAGAAATGTAGTTTTCAGATACTTAAGTGATCTCCATGATTAGTGGAAAACTAATGTTAATGTAGAAAATGTAGACATTTGGCCAAAATAATTGATAGATCAGCAAAAAATCATTAACAGATGAGAGACAGTGATCATACTGCATGCAAGACTGCATGTAATATTATTCAGTATTGACTTGGTACTAAATGACATTAATTGAAATTCAATGAAATTATTAATTCTGACCATTGTGTCTTAGTAAATTGTTTAAATGAAATAGCTCAGTTAAATATTAGATACATAGTTTTTATATTGATTTTTATTTTTGTCATTATAGTATATTCTTCTACAGTGTCCATCTATTTCAACATTTGAATGGCATCCTTTTACTGTAACTTCAGTAAGTATTCAATATTATTATTTTAGTTTCTTATGATGAATAATAATCCCAATTATTATGTCTGTTGTTATTAAACTTTTTCCCTTAGTCTGTTATTTGATTTTTATTCAACTCCATGCTGATACATTCAATTCTTATTATTGAGTGTATCAAACGTGGGGCCCAAAGAAATAGAGTTTTGTAGTGGCAAATTTGCTATAGTGAATTTTGTTTCCCTTACTATAACATACCTTTACCTTGTGAATAGTTTTAGAATATTTTTCTGCTGAATTATAAAGTATATTATATTTCACAAGAAATTATACTCTCATTTTAATCTTTTGCCCAAGTGTAAGCAGTTTGCACATGAAGTATCTTCACAACTAGTCTACTTGTATATAAAGGCTGCTCACTTCACATCTATTGTCTCAATATTCTATCATGCAAAAACATTATGGGAAGGATCACTACCCAGACTGGTTTTGACTCTTATTGAGATCTCATCAGTGGGAACTAGATCCAGAAAGATACCAAGATTAAATCAATGCAGAAATCATATATTCCTTTACTGATATGATGAGTGTGGTTAACAGGAGGATGAAATTTAGTTTTTCATATGACAGTTGCCTGACATTCTACCTCAAATGCTGAATTGCTTGTAAGAGTGGTGATTGCCATGTCAATCAAGGTGAGTCCTGAAACCCTGTAGAGATAGCCAAATAATAATGATAGTGATATTTGCTTTCTTATGTCTCAGTTTCATAAGCAGAATCTGTTCACAGTTTGTGCAGAACAATATTCCAGTAGCCCAAACTGGATTTTTCTTTCTGTAAATTTTTGTTTTAGAATGTTCTTTTGCCACCCTACTTTTATTATGCATTGTATTTTTTTTTTTTTTTGTTTCACTATCTAAAATGCATGCAAAAAAGAGGCTGTGGAAGAGATATAAGGAGACAGGAGAAGAGAAGATGCATGAAGAGTATAAGACACAGGCCAGAAGAGTGACTAGTATGGATTAATGCAGCAAAATGTAAGGTCTTGAGGTTTGGGAAACATTGATGGGACACTGCATACTCTATGGGAGGAGTTATACTGGAGGAAGTAGGGGAGACAAGAGATCTGGGGTTGATGATTGATAGAAACCTGAAATTTAGGGGACATATTACAAAGGTGGTGAAGGTAACACAGAGGGATTGCTGCAATAATGAGAAGGACACTGACCTGCAGAGATAAAACAGTTATCATTCCATTGTATAAAACCCTGATCAGACCACACTTGGACTATTGTTCTCAGATTTGGTCCCCAGGATTTGAATGGGATAAATTAACTGTGGAAAGGGTACAAAGGTAGATAACAAAGATGGTTCCAGGACTGTACAATGATAGTTATGAGGATCGGCTGAGGGAATGTGGACTGCAGAGTTTGGTAGATAGAAGAAGGAGAGGTGATATGATTGAGACTTTTAAACTGTTGAGAGGTGGTTACAGGGTTGACACTGGGGAGTTCTTTTGCTTGGTTGAACAGCAGGAAGGAGTGATGACAAGAGGCCATCCTTGGAAGTTATGAAAGGAAACTGTGAGCAAGAGGGTGAGGAGTGGTTTCTTTGCATGGAGGGTGGTTGAGCCATGGAATGCATTGCCTGATGGAGTGGTGAGAGCGAGAACGGTCAATGAGTTCAAGGAGTGGTATGATAGACCTTGTGTTTCTTGGGGGTGGGGCCTTCCCTCGATGAGTCTTGATAGACTTTGTGTTTCTTAGAAAGGACCTCCCACGATGAGTCTTTTGACTCCATGGAGACCTGAATAATAATAATAATAATAATAATAATAATAATAATAAATATCTTTGTTTCTCCATACTTTTGAACTTTTTTCCTTTCTGATTCTAAGTGTTTACAAATGTTTTGACAGTGTCCCAGTGAAGAAGATCCAAGCTTTACCATTCATATCAGGACTAGAGGTGACTGGTCAAGTAAGTAATGCTGTTTGTACTATTAGTTGGAATTAGTATTTTTTCCAGGCATCTGTGGAAATAGATGCCTGGAAAAGATGCTACACTATAATATACTAATAGAGATCTAATACAGATCTAATACTAATACAGAGGTCATTCCTTGAAACTGTATAAAGAGGGTGTGAGTAGGGGAGTGAGAGACAGGTTTTTTAGTGCAGAGTTGTGAAAGATTGGAATGTCTTGCCTGAGAGTGTGGTATCTGCAAGGAGGAGTGTGTTTAAGACATGGTATGATGAGATGTGTGTGTGTGTGATAAAAGGACCTCCCAGATGAGTCTTTGACTCCATGAGGTCTTGGGGTAATAATAATAATAATATACTAAAAATAATATAAGATTTTGAAACATTTAAGAACAGATACTAAAGAAAGCATAAAATTAAACAATGAATTGAAATTAGAGGATTTCTATACAGCATTGTGAATAGATAAATATTTTAAAAAAGATAACTGGCAAATGTTTAATAAAAATGAAAAGAAACTAACTAAAGAAGCCCTAAAAATTATAGAGGTATAAGTATTCTAAATTCCTGTTTTAAAATATATAGCAGAATTTTAAATAACAAACTAATAAAATTTTCTGAAGCTTTATTTTTACATAAGAATAAGAGGGTTAAGCGAAGAAGTACAAAATGGATTTAGAAAAGGATGATTGTGTATAGACTCAACCTTTTGTCTGAAATTAATAGAGAAAAGAAGAGAATACTATTTGGAAGCACATATTACATTTATTGACTTTGAAAAAGCATTTGATAAAGTTAAAAGAAGAATTTTATTTAACATATTGAAAGAAAGACAAATACCAAATAACAGGTTAGTATATCCGATAGGATGCTGTTATAGGCCAGGGAATACAGAGAATATTGATTGTGAAATGTTTAAGCAAATTAGTTGGGCATGTAAAAAGAAGGTGATCCTGATGGCAGGCTTTAATTACAGGAATATAGACTGGAAGGAGGAGATAGTGTGTGGGAACAAGGAGAGCGAGCTTGTGGAATTTCTGAGAGATAAGTATCTTAAGCTACATGTGATTGAAGCAACTAGAGGCTTTAATGTTTTGGATTTGGTGATAACTTTACAAGATGTAGTTGTTAATGAAGTGTTCACACTGCTGCCGGTTGGTGAGAGTGACCATGAGGTACTTTTTTGGGAAGTGATGAAACAAGAAAAGGTCACTGCCAAAAATGGATACACATGGAAGTATAAAGCAGGTGATTATACGAAGCTCTGTAGTCAGTTAGCATCAGTACGCTGCGTAGATGAGCTGAGCGAAAAAGGTGTTGACAATGCATGGAAACTCACAAGACAGTATCTGACAAAAGCAATGTATGACTGCATACTGAGGATTAAGCGAGTAAATAGAGTGGGAGTGAAATGGATGAACAGCAAAATCAAGCAAGCTGTGCTGGAAGAGAAAATGTTATGGTGGAGGGACAAGACAGTTGGTAGTGATCAGATCCATGAAGAGTATAAAGTGCAGGCTAGAAAGGTGACGAGCATGGTAAAGAAAGAAAAGGTGCATATGAGAGGTGAGTGGCTAGTCAAGCCAAGGTTAACTCCAGGGAATTTTTGTACTACATGGCAATCAAGTGGAAGAATAATTATAGCAGATTAACATTGGTGGATAGTCATGGCAGCAGACTAACAGCAAAGGATATAGTGGAATTATTGAATGAGCACTCTATCAGCATATATCATACTGGTGTAAATGATCTGGTGCAATATATAGAAGAGAAGCAAGTATTTGGAGAATTGGAAATGAAAGAAACAGAGGTATATCAGATGTTGGTGGGGTTTGATGTGAATAAGGGGCTGTGGGAATGGATGACATACCACCACGTATTCTTAAGGAATGTGCACCACAGTTGGCTGTGCCCTTGACCTGGTTATTTAATGAAAATCATGTAGTGGGTAAGGTTCCTAAGGAGTGGAAAGAAGGCAAAATAGTCACTCCACAAGCATGGTCTAAGACAAGTCTCCAAATATAGGCCAGTCTGTATAACTGCAATTGTGGTTGAGGTGTTGGAGAGATTGGTAAGGAATAGAATACAGAATTGTTGATGGACATAGCCAGTGGTGAGCTATGGAAATTTTAACAAAGGGCTCGCATCGTTGAGCAAAAAAAAAAAGGCTTAACTTAGCCCTTATAATACTTATATTGCAACTTTGTAGAGCTTCTGACAGATGTGATAATTCCTGTAGGATATCAATCATTAATGCTAGATCTTTTAAAAATTCCAAATTGAGAAGTCGGTTTAAAATGCCCTTATATTTATCGTTCGATCTTGCATAAAGCTGGGTAATTTCTCCACAAAGCAAGAGCCGTTCGTAAACTGAAAGCTGCCCATCGTGGTCCAAAAACATGGCTGATCTTTAAAATTTCGATACCAAGGTCTTTTGCAATCGTATTTAATTCTCGTTGATTTTTTGGTGATTGATGATAAAGATCATATAATTTATCCATAAATACAGTATTTCAAAATGATTTATTTCTTTAATGTTTTTTTATTGAATCATCTAATGCTAAGTGTAAACGATGAGTGCAATGCCAAATCACAACGTTGGGAAATTTTTGTAGAAGTTTGATTGCAACACCTGATTTATTTCCTAACATTACACTAGCTCCATCAGAACAAAATGCAATGAAATGATTTTTTATATAGTTATCAGAAAATCCATATGAATTTAAAGTAGCAATAATAGTAGTATGTATACATTCACGGTGGTATTTTCTAGTTCTACAAGATTATTAAACAAGAAGAACAAGGGCTTGCAAATTTGAGAAAAATTTAACAAAGGGCTTGCGCGAGCCCCTTATAGCTCACCACTGGACATAGCATTCTTTATGATAGTCATAGTCAGCATGGATTTGTAAAGGGCAGGTCCTACTTTAGTAATTTACTTGCATTTTATGATAAGGTGACAAGCACGTTAGATAAGGAAGAATCATATACAGTGATGTTCTTAGACTTTGCAAAAGTATTTGATAGATTACCACATGATAAGTTGATATACAAGCAGAGGATGGGAATAGATAATATATTGGTTAGATGGATCAGAGATTTACTCTCTGAACAATACCAGCAGGTTGTGTATGATGGAACAGTTTCTCAAAAAAGGAGGGTAACCAGTGGCTTGCTACAGGGTTCTGTTCTTGGGCCCCTGCTGTTTAACTTGTTTGTAAATGATATATCATGTGGACTGACTGGAGAGCTTCAGTTATATGCTGATGATGATGCAAAGTTGGGAAGAATTATAAGTAGTACTGCTTATGTTAATTCCCTTCAGGAAGATTAAATAGACTTTTTACTTGGACAAAAGAGTTGGGTTATAGTTTTAATATCAATAAGTGCAAGGTGTTGCATTTTGGAGTGCAGAAATATAAGGCTGTGCACTATATCAATTGTGCCATACTGCAGGAAGTGGATGAGATTGGAGATTTAGGAGTGAAGGTTGACAGTAGACTGAAGTTTAGAAGGCATATTGCTAGTTTTGCAAAGGCTCGACATCGTAGTGCTGCTATGATAAGAAGTTGGAGAAAGAGGACTTCCCATGGCTGTTCCTTCTACTTGGCTATAAAATTTGTTTTGACATATGAAATAACCAGAAGTATAACGAAATCGAATAGCCAAGTAGAAGGAACAGCCATGGGAAGTCCTCTTTCTCCAGCTTTAGCCAACTTTTATTTAGAACATTTAGAAAAAGTCCTCTTCACATCTAGTTTCCCTCTACCATCTTTTTGGGTAAGATATATAGATGACATATTTGCTATTTGGCCTCACAGTAAAAACACTTTATCTTCCTTTTTAAACAGTATTAATTCCTTACATCATCGCATAAAGTTTACTATGGAATTAGAAGAAAACAACCAGTTATCTTTTTTAGACGTTCTCCTCATCCGATCATCTTCAAATATTCTTACAACTACAGTATACAGGAAACCAACATTCACAGGTCGTTATATTCTGAAAGAATCAGCCCATCATCCATGTCATAAAACAGGAATTATAAAATGTCTCATCAAAAGAGCCAAAACTAATTGTTCTACTTTTGATTATCTACAGAAAGAACTTTCTACTATCCAGCAACACATGAAACTCAATGGCTTTTCTGAAAAAAGTATTCAACGTCTTCTTACATCTTATAATCCTCCACAAAACAACAAAGATTCAATACGTCGAGTACCTATTCCTTATATCTCCGGTATTTCAGAACCTATCGCAAGAATTTTGAAGAAATATGATTTAACAGCTACGTATTCTCCTATTAACAAATTGTCTTCTCATTTTCCTTCTCCTAAAGACAAACGCTCAACTTTATCTCTTCCTGGAGTTTATCAAATTCCTTGCAACTGTGATCTCTCTTACTTTGGACAGACTGGACGTTCTCTTGAAAAAAGAATCCAAGAACATCAATCATCCATTCTTCACAATAAACCTGAAAAGTCTGGTTTGGCTCAACACGGGATTGAAACTGAACACAGCATCCTTTGGTCCAAGACGCGCCTCTTACATAGATCCCGTTACAGGTTCGAACGTTTGTTCAAGGAAAGCGTGGAGGCCTTGCTCCATCATCCCAACCTGAATCGTAATGACTGCATATCTATATCAAAAATCTGGGAAAGCCTAATCAAGATTACTCATTATTTTTTTTTTTTATTTTTTTTTTATTTTATTTTTTTTTTTAATAGCAAATTCAATCATGTTTCTACTTCAAAATATTTCGTTTCATACTTAGTGATATAACATCACGCGGCATGTTCTAATTTCAACGATCTATTGTTAGTATTCTAGCTTGTATATTTTTTTAAACTGTTCTTGTAATACCACCGACGATGGTCTGCTATTTCCAGACCGAAATATTTGGTTAAATAAATATCTTTCTTGTGATTACGTGATTATATCATTCAGTCTTATGTCGCAAGTATCCTTAAAACAACAAATTCTTATCCTTCACTTGGACTATTGTTCTCAGATCTGGTCACCTGGTTTTCAGTGTGATATGGAGACATTGGAGAGGGTGCAGAGGTGAGTGACTAAGACAATGTCAGGACTTGGGAATTCTGGCTATGGAGAGAGGTGAGGTTGAAGAAATGTGGATTGCAGAGTTTGCTGGATAGAAGGAAAAGAGGTGATATGATTGCGACATTTAAGTTAGTAAGAGGATTTTATCAGATTAATCCAGAGGGGGTTATAAAAATAGTAGAAGGTGAGAGGGGAAGAACCAGAGGTCATTCTTGGAAGTTATGTAAAAGTGTGGTGAAGAGAGATACAAGGAGGATTTTTTACATGGATAATTGTCAGTGAATGGAATGCATTACCAGAATGTGTTGTTAATGCAAGGAGTGTTAAGGATTTTAAGATTCTATATGATAAATATGTTGTCAGTTGAATGAACCTCCCACAATGAGTCTGATTCCATGGAGTCAGACTCATTGTGGGAGGTTCATTCAACTAATGATAATAATAATAATATTCTAAAAGCTATCATAAGTATATATGAAAATAATCAAATACTAATAAGATTAAATTATTAACTATCATATCCAAGAGAGGTAAATGAAGGAGTCCGGAAGGGATGTCCCCTTTCAGCAACTATTTTTAATATTTATTTAAATGAAATTATAATAAAATGGAATAAAAATTTCCATTTCAATCAAGGTATTAAACTTTCTCTTACCGTGAACTTAAAAACACTCCTTTTTGCTGATGATCAAATAATAATTATAAATTCTGAAGACTTACAGAAAGATATTTTAAATTTAAACGAAATAGCCAAAGATTATGGGATGATAATATCAACAGAAAAATCAAAAATGATGGCCTTTAAAGGACAAGATCCAATAAGAACTAATAGATAACAAGATGTTAGAACAAGTGAATTCATTTAACCACCTAGGATGTATGATTATATATGAAAATGAAAAAGATATAAACCAAAAAATTGCAAAATATTTAAAAATAACAGGTTGAATTAACTCTATATTTTAAACCTAACCTAATTCAAAAACAAAACTAGACTAAAAGTATACCAGGCATGACCAACTTCATTCTATACGAGGGCCAATATATGATGAGTAGTAGTGTCACGGTCCCCACATTTGTAGACAGAATTTAAATAAATTTTGTTTTATGTTTTACATACAACAAACGATGCCAAGAGTGAGCTTTTTGTATTGATGTTGGTATAGTAAAAATAGATTTCTGAGCACTAAGGTTTCTCTTCAAATTATGTACAATTTTGGTATTTAGCAGCATGGTGCTGCATGTAGTGGTGTTTGAGGTTATATTCCTTGTGCACAGACAACACTGTACTTGCAAACACACAAGGCACTGTGGTTTGTTGTTTAACGTTATTGTTTATAAACAGAAATTCATTTTCCCATTTCTCCTGAAATGACTTGTTTTCTTCACAGATCTTAAGTTTCTTACTCATAGTACACAAAGGCTGAAGTAACTGACCAGGGGACACAAACTGCAACAATAACATTGTTAACTGTAAAACTGAGTCTCTGAAACTGATCACTGTAACTAGAGCAGAGCAGAGCAAGTGACTTTCAATGATGCGTTACTCTGGAGCGTATAGAAATCTACCACTCCCACTACTACAATTCGCACAGAGAAGTAGTAGATTTTATAAATCGAGTAATCTTTTTGAAGCAATTTTGATTCCGTGTTGAGAATATAAATTGTTTCTGTCATCAGAAATAATGAATATAACAAGTATATCAATCATAAAATCTGCGGTCGAAACTAATAGCTAAATTGATAATACATATAATTTAATATAGTTTTTATCCTGTCGCGTGCCACACAAAATCATGTTACGGGCCTGCTGTTGGTCACCTATGAAGTATTATTATTTTTTATTATTATTATTATTCAGGCCTCCATGGAGTCAAAAGATTCATCATGGGAAGTCTTTCCTAAGAAACACAAAGTCTATCATACCACTCCTTAAACTCATTGACTGTTCTCGCTCTCACCACTCCATCAGGCAATGCATTCCATGGTTCAACTACCCTCCATGCAAAGAACCACTCCTCACCCTCTTGCTCACAGTTTCCTTTCGTAACTTCCAGGGATGGCCTCTTGTCATCACTCCTTCCCGCTATTCGCAATACATTAGCCCTGCTCTTCTCACATTTTATTAAAGTCAATCTCCTCCATGTATTTTTAGGACTGCCACACTTTCTCTTTCCTTGTGGATTCCATTCCAGAGCTGTGTGACAGATTTCTTCATGATCTTTCCTAAATGTATGTCTTGAAATCAGAAAATTTTCATTTTCTGATTTCAAAGTTAACTTTTTGCTGATTTGTTCTTTTCCAATGATCTTCGCTAGTAATAATTCGAAGTATGCTCTGCAGACATCGTTTACGAATGTTTTTAGTTTTCTTTGTATTTCCTTTGAAAACACCCATGTTTCACATCTATATAAAAGAACTGATTTAATACATGCATTAAATATTTTTACTTTTGTATCTGTGTGAATATTTTTCATTTTCCATACTCTATTAAATTTAGCATGTGCACTCCTTGCCTTTGAATCCTTATGTCAACATCTCTAATTGCCCCTCCATCTGCAGATAAAACACTGCTGAGATATATAAAATGTGAAACAGTTTCGATTTTTTCATTTTCAATTGTACTGGGTGTCTTGTTGTTCACATTGATTCTCATTTCTTTTGTTTTGTTTGTATTTATTTTCAAACCTACTTTCAGTGATTCTTCTTGTAACATGGTTAGTTTGTTTTGGATATCTGCATGTCTGTGAGCAATTAGACATACATCATCTGCATAGTCCATACACCCAAAGTTTTATTTATTTTCCATGATATTCCTTTGACGTGTTTCATTGCTGTCTGTTCTAAACTTGATCTAGCACCAGTATAAATAATAAGGGAGATAGCAGACATCCCTGTCGCACTCCAGACAGTTTGAAAGGGTTGTGACAGGTATCCATCATGCATCATCTGGCATTGGAATTTGTTATATCCTTCCTGTATGAGGTTTATTATCTTCTGTGGCATTCCACACATAATCTCTAGCGATGAAATCGAAGGCTTTTTTATAATCCACAAACAGCAAATATTACTATTACTATTATTACGGGCAACTCCAGGGAGTCATTAGACTCATCGAGGGAGGCCCCAAATCATATTCATCACAACTATTCAACATTCATACAGTATCTATCATACCTCGCCTTAAACTCATTCACTGTCACACCATCCACCACAGACTCAGGGAGCGCATTCCACTCATTCACTACTCTAAAAGTAAAGAACCCAGCTCTAACACCTTTACTAACCACACTTTTGCCCAGTTTCCATGGATGTCCCCTAGTCCTCCCACAACCAGCCCTGTTCTCAAAAATATCTTCTGAATTAATTTTATAGAAACCCTTCAGTAATTTGAATGTCTCAATCATATCTCCCCTCCTCCACCTATCAACCAATTTTTGCAACCCACAAATCCTCAACCTTCTCATAAGGTTCATTCCACAGACCTGCTATCATCTTGGTCACTCGCCTCTGGATCCTCTCCACCTCCTTCCCATCAAGAAGAAACCTAGGTGACCAAATCTGGGCACAGTAGTCGAGATGGAGTCTTATCAAGGCTCGATACAGAGGAACAATAACCTGCTTGTCTCTGCGTGTCAATGTATTCTTCAGCAACCAAGTGATTTGATGAGCTGATTTGGCCACTTTTGCAATGTGTCCCCTAAATTTCAATTCCTTATCTACCAGCACTCCTAAATTTCGTGCCTCATCAATTTCCTGGAGCACAGTTCCACAAATGCAGTAAACTGACGCCAATCTTTTCACCCCAAAATGCATAACCTTACATTTTGCCACATTAAATTGACATCCATTCTCCTTAGCCCAGACCTCCAATCTATCCAAATCATCCTGCAAAATTTTGACGTCATCTGCATTCACTATTGCCCTACCCAACTTCGCATCATCTGCAAACAAATGAACTGTTCCTCTCAGATCCTTTCTTATATCATTAATGAACAAATTAAACAGCAGTGGTCCAAGAATAGATCCTTGTGGCACACCACTAGTCACAGGCCGTTTTGTGGACTCTACTCCTGAGTAAACCACTCTCTGATATCTCTCCGTCAACCACCCTCTATTCATCTCACCGACCCTATGTCCATCCCCATATGCTGCAATTTACTGATTAGAATTCCATGTGGTATCCTGTCAAAGGCCTTAGCAAGGTCCAGTAGAATCACTGTAAACCCATTACCCTTATCCAGTTCAGCTGTCACTGTGTTATAATACATGAGCAAGTTACTGAGGCATGACCTACCCTTCACAAAACCATGCTGTCCCCGATACAGTATCCCATTTTCTTCTATCCAATCTTGTATTTTCCTCTTTACTATTTTCTCTAAGACCTTGATAATGATTCCTGTTATGCTGATTGGCCGGTAATTTTCAACAGCAGCCTTGGAACCACCTTTGTGCAGCGGAACTATTTTCCCCTCTTTCCACCCCCTTGGGACTGACCCAGACCCGAGGCTCAAATTAAACAAAATGGTCAAGGGCACTGACAAATCTTTAGCCACTTCACATACGACACGAGCTGGTATACCATCCAATCCCACAGATGTATTGACATTGAGGTTCTGTAATAGACTAGTTACCTCTACTTCATTCATCGCAATTCCAGTATAAGCTGTTGGTTCTTCCATTCCTGCAAAGTCACCACCTAGATGATATACTCTTGCAAAGTGCTCGCTCAGTAATTCCACAATATCGACTGATTCGGTTACCTCCCTACCCTCAGCATTTTTTAAGATCATTCTACCATGAGCATTTTTCCTTTTACTTGCAACATATTGAAAAAACTGTTTGGGATTCTCTTTAGCCTGCATGGCCAATTTTCTTTCATAATCTGCTTTTGCTTTTCTTACCATCCTTGTTACCATCCTGGCCTGAGCTTTATACTGTTCCTGTGCCTGATGGTCACCTTTCTCCTTAAATTCCCTCCACAATTGTTTCTTTTTTTGCAGCTCAAGCTTAATAGTGTTATTCATCCATTTAACCCCTATTTGATTTATTATTCGGACTCTTGGTATACAGTCAACCATTGCCTCCTGCAAACAGTTCTTAACCACCTCCCATGCACTATCAACATCCAGCCCTTGCAGTTTTACGTGCCATGGCACTGAGCCAAGCACACACCTAAGCTTGTCATACTTACCAGCCCGGTAATTCCACATGTACCCTGTCTTAATTGTAAATTCCACTCCTTTAGCCACCTCCCGAGTCATGACCTTATGGTCACTCTCACCAATTGGTGGTAACATGGTCATGTTCATTATAGCCACATTCTCAGTTGCAATTACAAGGTCGAGCACCCTCTGCCCCCTGGTATCTTCCACTACATGTTGTCGTAGATAGTTGTCCCTTAATAACCACATAAAATCCAATTCTTCCTCCCATGTGCCCTCTCCTCTTTCCAGTCAATGTTACCATAATTGAAATCACCCATAATAATTACCCTCCTTCCACTCATTTCTTCTATTTGCCTATGCATACTATCCCACCATCTATTCCATCACCTGGTCTATAGCAGCACTCAATTGCATATTTTGTTCTGCTAGATTCTATCTCACACCAAACAGCCTCAAATGTGCTCTTTTCTCTATCCTGCAGTTCAACTTCTATACTCCTTGGCTGCAGCTCATCAGCTATCATCAATTTATTCACCCTGTCACTCCTGAACACGCTATACCCGTCGCATTCAATCCCACTAGCGTTATCTTCTGTCAGCCATGTTTCACTAATACCAACAACCTGTGCCTGGAAGTGCCAACCATGGCCAAAAACTCTTCCTTCTTGTTCCTAATACTCCTGGCATTAGTGTACATGAATTGCAGAAGCCCATTTGTCCTATCCCTACTTTGATGCCTTATACTAACTATCCCATTCTGATTTGTTGTCCTTCATACTTGCTCGGGCATAATATACTCATTGATACACTCAACTGCCTCCCTAAAGTCTGCATATCTACTTCCCCCCCCCCTTAATAAATCAAGTTTCCCTGAGTCTGTACATCCACCTCCACATCATTCATCAACACTTTTTCAAGTCTCCGTACACCAACTCCATTCAAATGTAACCCATCCATCTTGTATAAGTCCTTTCGCCCATCGAACTCATTCCACACATCCACAAATTCCACACCACTCTCCATGCATAACCCACGCATAAAGTCATTGGCAATTATGGCCCTCCTTCTAAACACTTCGCTGTCATACCACGGTAAGATACTCACCTCCTAACTCTCTCACTCTTCTCTTTTGCTACCTCAAATAATTCCCTCACATCCTCTATCATTTCCATTTTGTCCTCTTCCAAATCATTTGTTCCTGCCACGATTATCATCTCTTTCACCTTCTGTTTTTGCAGTCGAATAGATTCGCTGACGTCCTTTATGTTTGCACCCGGCTGGTATGACTTCGTTAAACTCTCAACTATTACACCTCTTAATAGCAAATCCCCATACAGCACTCGCTCCTTCATTTTGTTGATGGTTACGAACATTCTATTATTTGCCGTCGCAGACTTTCGCCAGTTATTTGTCGGTACATTCAGCACACATTTTTCCATACGCTCCAGTTGCCTTTTAGCGCACCGTTCAAACGAGCAATTTCACTACTCGCATTTATCTCACCATTTTCATTATCAATCAAATCATCCATTCGTTCTGTATTTCTACCTTCATTTACACTTTCAACGACGCTCTCACACCTATCTAGCACTACCACGCAATTCTCTAGCACACCGCCATTTTCTACATTCTGACTATCGTTAACAATATCACTCTTGCCACATGAAACACTCTTGAAATCCTCATTCTCTTTACATTTTCTGCACATATTAACTCCACTATCACTTTCTAACCAGACTCCCGCCGCTCTTCGCAAGGCATACATCTCACAGACAGCACATTGCATAAATTCGTTTACATCAAAACTTTTAAACAAACATGGTGACCTGGCCGCCATATTTTTCTTTATCGGTGCCATATGTACGCTATCTTATCTTAAAATTAATAATTAAAATAACAGAAAACACGCAAAAATTGCACAGACACACCAAGAAACAAAAAGCAAACAATACTACTTAAAATTATAGTAAAATTTCTAATGTTAACACAAAACACTACTAATCTTTTCAGGAGCTCTCGACAAGCCGACGATCTAATCAGTGCGACAGGAGGGTTAAATTCATCAGACTGTTTGATTATTATTCTTAAGGTGTTAATGTGGTCTATACATGATCTATTTGTCCTAAAACCAGACTGCTCTCTTCTCATGCCCTCATCTAAAATATTAAAGATTCTTGAAAGAATAATTTTGCAACAACATTCCACTAGAGATGAACCTTGTATGAGCTGATGATCTGGGTTATCTCAGTTTACATGGAAGGAGAACTGGTTAAGTAAAGGTCCATAGTGTTGGGCAAGTTGAGAAGGTTGTTAGGTATTCTAGTCATTTCTGATAGCAAATACTTCACTTTCTCTTCAGCTTAGTCATTAGAACTGGAAAATAGGAGTTGGAGTTGTCGACATTAAAATCATGAAAGAAACAGATAATTTCACTTTTGGAGGGGGTGGGAGTAGCTGGATTGCAGGAATCAAGCATCTGGGATAAGAAGTTAGAGGTGTCAAAATAAATTTCAGAATTGGGGAAGTGGTAAAGACAGCAGATGAATGATGCATAATGAGACAAGGAAATATTAAGCCACCAAAAGATGGGATGCAGAATTTGCGCTTGGTGGGGGCTATACTGTTGCAGGTGGAGGAAATAGGAGATCTTGAGGTGATAGTGGATAAGGATCTAAAATTTAGAGGACACCTTGCCAAAATTGTGAGGACAATGAATTCTGGGAATGATGCAGAGGACACCAACTTGTAGAAATAAGGTTCTTGTTTCATTGTATAAGGTTCTGATTAGGCCACACATGGACTACTGTGCACAGATTTGGTCACTTGGTTTTTAAAAGGATGAAGAGATGTTGGAAAGAGTCCAGAGGTGACTAAGGTAGTTTCTGATCTCTGGAATGTCAAATATGAGAAAAGGTTGAGAAGATGTAATTTACAGTCTAGTGGATAAAAGGAAGAAGGGTGATATGATAGAGACCTACACATTAGTAAGGGGTTGTTATAGGATCATTGTTGAAGAGGTTTTACAGAAAATGGTGGGTGAACAAGAGATCATCCCTGGAAGCTGTATAAGGACAGTTATTGCAAAAACTGCAGGGTAGTGAGAAGCGGGTTTTTTTGTATGCAGAGTTGTGAATGATTGGAATGCCTTGCCTGAGAGCGTGGTGTCTGCAGAGAATTTGAGTGTGTTTAAGGCAAGGTACAATGAGCTGTGTATATAACAAAAGGACCTCCTAAATGAGTCTTTGACTCCATGGGGGGTTTTAGAGTAATAATAATAATAATAACACATAGCAGGTTTATGCCCCTCCAATTATTACAATTTCCTAATCTCCTTTCTTTAGTATTTTTACTATTATTCCTGTATTCCAATCCCTAGGGAATGTCTCTTTTTCCCAGATATCTTGGAATAGTAGGTAGAGCATATCTGTGATTATTGTCATGTCAGATTTTAGAACCTCTGCCATGATACCATCATGTCCTGCCGCTTTCCCATTTTTCATTTCTTTAATAGCTTTTTTTTATCTTAAATTTAGATGGTGGGCTGGTATCAATTTTTAATTCATCTACTCCTTTTTTTATTTCCATTTGTATTCTATCACTGCTATTGTTCAAGATTTGGCTAAAATCTTGTCTCCACCTTTCCAATTGTTCTTCTGTTGACACTAGAATTTTTCCATTAAGATCTTCACCGGGACATTCTTTTGCATGGCTTCTCCAGAAAGTCTGTCTTCTTATAATACTGTGTAGCTCTATATGTTATACTTGTCTGCAGCTTGTTGTGCCCTCGATGCCAGTTCTTCAAACCACTTACGTTTATCTTTTCTAGCACTTCTCTTAACTTTTTTATTTTAAATCTTATATTTGTCTTTAAGTTCATGTTCATTTTCCCTTTGGGGAGTATTTCTTGCACATAATTTCAGCTTTTTTTTTTTTTCCCCTTTCACCCACAAATCTTCACGTTTCCATCGATAACCATTCTTCTTTCTTTTAGCATATCCTAAAATATGTTCTGCTGTATCATTAAGGACTTTTTTTACCTTTTTCCATTTAGCCTCTATATCATCATTCCTTATATCCTCTCCTCCTTCAAAATTAATTGGTCAGAAAGACCTGGAATCAAACCCAGGTCTTTCTGACCAAGGGCTTCGTCTATATCGACTGAGCTATGGAGGCTCTACAAAGATTAATAACAGCCAAAATGAAGTTTATGAGAAAAACTGCAAAGTATACTCTATTCGATCACAAAAGAAATTAAGAAATTATGAAAGAATTAAACCGGGAATCAGTAATAAAAAAATAAAAATATATAAACATAAATGGATGGAACACATTGAAAGAATGAAAATAGAAAGATTACCAAAACCAGTTTTAAATTACAGACCATTAGGAAAAAGAAAACAAGGACATCTTCTAAAGAGATTCAATGATGACTTCTAAGACCGGAACAGGCCACTTTAGGCCTAAATGCTTGAAAAGTATGATGATGATGATGCTTTGAACACATTCAGCATTGGCCTGTTCATCACCCACTCCATCACTTCATCCCACTCACACCATTTCTCCATGCAAAAAACGTATGTTTTATTTCCTTACTCATATGACTTTATAACGTTTCTAGAGATGACACTCTCATTCTCTAATTGCCTGCTACCCCATTCATTACTTCCCTCTGTCTATTGAATAGGCTCTCCTCACGGACTTATACATCTTCATATCTCACTAAGTTTCATGTTTGGTCGCTAGAGCAATACCGTGGATTAACTGTAGTCCATTTCTGGTATTTATTTTATTTTATTCATACGGAGTTTCCTCCCTTTTCTCCCCGTCCCTATTGGGACGAGTTGAGCCCCCCCCTCATGGGGGGTAAAGTGTTTATGGCTGTAGATCCGTGTGTGTTGATGTCTGGTATTGATACTGATGTAGTATATGAGCCTTTCTTGGATGTGACTCACAAAAAAAAATAAAATAAAATAAAACTGCTCCTACTAACTTCCAAACTCTTCCAAGTTTCCTGGGAAGGAGGAATAGGTGGAGATGATCCAGATGTGAGTGACCAAGATAGTAGCAAGTCTATGGAATGTCTAAGGATAGGTTGAAGATTTGTAGATGACAAGAATTGGTAGATAGGTGAAAAAGGGGAGACATGATAGCAATTGATAAATTACTCAATGGACAAAACATTAGAGAAAGGGGTGATGGGAAGTGACACTACCATCCCCCGTGCAGAGTGAAACATATCCAAACCAAATGTAGATGGTAAATAGGCAGACATCAGGGCTTTCCAACAATGTATCGCAATCGACAAACACGGGTAAATCTGGTGATCTTAGTGACTTTGATTGTGGATGTATTATTAGCACAAGACAGATGGGTTATTCTATTGACCAAATGGTAAGAACTCTAGAGTTCTCAAGGGCAACTGTGTCAAGGATCTACTGCAAGTATACTATCAATGAATGTACCAGCACCCAGCGAGCAAGTGGTGGCCGATTACACCCCATTGATGACTGTGTGGTTGACAGACTTTCCAGGCTTGCACAGACCAACAGCAGCAGCAGCACAAATCCCATCCAGTTTCAATGTCAGAAGTCCAAGCAGCATCAGCAACTGAATGGTATGGCGTCTCCTGCATACTATGGGCTACAGGAGCTGATGCCCTAATTGTGTACCACTGTTGACAGCTCATCATCGGGCACTGTGCTTCTCCTGGTGTCGAGACCATCAAAACTGGACCTCTGTAGAGTAGACTAGAGTTGTATAGTCTGATGAATCCTGTTATTAGTTGTACCGAGCTGACAGGAGGATGAGGATGCGGCATTGACAGCACAAGGCCATGATCCCGTTGTGCCAGGTCAACTCTGTTCAAGGAGGTGGTGGCTCTGTGATAGTTTGGGGGAGCCTTCTCATATGACACATTAGGTCCCTTAGTGTGTCTAGAGAGGTCATTAAATGCTGTGAGCCACCAGAATGAGCTAGGTGATCACCTACACGTTTTCATGGTCTTCGCACATCCTTCAGCTGATGGTCTGTTTCAGCAGGACAGTGCACTGCCCCACAGAGCCACAACCACCCAGACATGTCTCAAGGAACACTCATCCAAGTTTAGGATCATCCATTGGTCCCAAAGTCCCCAGGTTTAAATCCAGTTGAATTTCTCTGATGCCATAAGAGTGATGTCTAAGGTCAGTTATGGACAATGCTGCAACAGGCATGGCTGGAATTACCTCTGGAGGAGTTAATGCCTTGGAGAGTACAGGCTGTTATTCATGATGGAGGAGGACCGACATGCTGTTAGCTAAGCATTTCTAATGTTTTGTCCATTGAGTGTACTTTTTATACGATTGATACAGAGGATATTTTTCAGTACATGACTAGTGTGGATAGGGAAGGGGAGACCAGAGGATATGCCTAGAAATTGAGCAAGGATGCAAAGACTAGATTTTTTGTTTGGATGGTGAATGAGTGGAATGAGTTGCCAAAATATCTATCATACTTTGCTGTGAAAAGCAAAGTATAATAGATACTGTGAAAACGTTGGTTAGTGCTTGGTGAAGTGTTTAGTGTCTCCCTCAATGAGTCTGGGACATCATGGAGATGCCTGTGTAGTAATAATCTTATTACTCACCTGTGTACACTCTGTGAACTCTTTACACTCTCTCTCTCTCTCTCTCTCTCTCTCTCTCTCATGGTAACCAGATCTGTGCACAGAACTCCAGATGTGGCCTAATCAGTGCCTTATGCAGTGGCACTATCACCTCCTCATTCTTACTTGCCAATTTAGCAGTTTTCTTGGCAATTTTACAACTTTTGCAATGTATCTCTGAACTTAACTCTCTCTCTCTCTCCATTCCAAGTGTCCTACCCAACTGCTTGCATCCTCCACCTCCTGGAGTTAAGTTCCAAAGTTCCAGCAGTGCAGCACACCTCATTCCATCTCCTCTGGCCAGAGTGCATAATTTACCCTTGGCAATTAGACTGGCATCTTCCATTCATTTATCTGTCCAATCACTAACCATTTGAAATCCTCTTGTAAAAACAACATATCAAAGCCCTCTGCCACTACTCCTGCTGATTTAGCATAATCAGAAAAAAAAAAATTGACTACCTCTCAAACCTTGACTGATATCATCAGTATATAAAATAAACAGCATCCACAGAGCAAAGTTCTGCAGTATGTCTGGGTGTTACTTTGCAACCCCTTACACAATTTGCTGGTTTCTCTGGGCTGTCATTTAATTATCCACCGATGTTCTTTTCAATTGTAGCAGTAGTTTGTCATGTAATATTCTATCAAATGCTTTTGTAAAATCTATAAAAAGCATCTTCTGTATAAGCATCTTCTCTGTTCAGTACAATTGTCACCTCTATTATAAAATGCAACTAAGTTTCTAAAGCAAGAACTTTCCTAAGATTACTATTCCAATCAGTCTTATTTTGTATTCTATCTCTAAGCAGTCTTTCTAACTTATTCAGTTCCACATCAGTTACAGAAACTGACATGTAGTTGTCACCACACAGATTCTCCCTTATGTAATGGTCTTATTTTTTCCTTCTTTCCACTCTTCAATGACTTCTTGTTCTTGTTTATTCATATCTTTGAACAGTAAGAGTCACTGTTAGTTCTTTTGCCCACTCCCTTAATATATGACTATATTTCACTACTTGCTCCCACAGCCTCAATGGTGTAGCTGGGGGGGGGGGGGGTCAAAGTGCCACCTGGCACTTTGTTTTTAAGAAATCGTGCTGTACTGTCTATAGAACAGCAACTGAGTGATGAAATAGATTTCGGCAATGTCATCGACAATTTTGCTAACAGAAAAGCAAGAAAAATAACATTTTAGAATGTTGGAATTAAAGTTTTACTTCAAAAATGAACATAGTGTTTTAATTTATTTCCCTATATGTCGTTTTGACTTTTTGTAGTATTTTTGGTGTGTATTGAGAGGGGCAGTAAACTCAGGGTCTGCCCCGGGCAGCAAAAGCTCTAGCTATGGCACTGCACAGCCTTATTAACTCTAGCTGACCTTTAATTCTAAACACTTTATGTTCATAATGGTCAGTCTCTCCTCTTCCTTCCTGATTGTATTTAATACTACTGCGCACTCCCACAACATGAAATATACCAACAATGCCAAATATTTCAACTGTATCTTCAGCAGATATGACTCACAACCTCCAATAACTCAAGTCAGTCTTCTGACTTAATCTGTTCAGTCTAGCAACAATATGATTGGCATAAATTTATGGGATATGCATTCCACTCATCAACTATTCTTGTTACATTATTATAAAAGGTGACCATATTACTTTAATGAGATAATCTCTGAACAAATCTGTACTACTTATCATAAATAATATTACCTACATCTGTTTACTTCTGCTGTTTATATGCTCTTTTAATTTTTCAGAAAAAATCTTAACAATGGCAGAAAAAATAAAACTATTGTTAGATATATGAAGAGCCAAAGGCTTCAATTCAGCGACATATGACTTGTTTAAGTTAAGGGATATTACATCCCATATCGTTTCTTAGCCGAATAAGAAACTCAAAGTGTTTCATGCCAAATATAGTAGAAACTATATTCGGCATGAAACTATATTGGAATCGCCGAACTTTATATATTCGGCATGAAACTATATTGAAATCGCCGAACTTTATATAGTTTCTACTATATTTAGCATGAAACTCTTGAAGTTTCTTATTCGGCTAAGAAGCGATATGGGATATAATATCCCTTAACTTAAACAAATAAAACTATTGTCTCCATTTTACCACCACCCTTATGCAACAGCACTTATAGTTCACCCACCATTTCTAGATCCCTTCTTGGCATGGTGCCAAGAATAGTCGATTCATGCTGAAGGGGAGAAAGAAATGAAGGATGTACGAATTGGTTGCCAACATGCGAAATCATGTGCTTGTCTGTCGCTGTACTAGTACTAGCTTGATTTTTGTTGTTCTCTTTTTGCATTATTTTTTTATTATTAATTTGTATGATGGATCCAGTACAGTCAACAAGTTCTATTGTTACACGTTTCAGTTGCTCTTGCAAAAGAATATTGAATAATGTGCTGACATTCTGCGAAAAAGAATCGTCAGAAGGCCGTCTTCTTGTTCCCCTTTCTCAAGTCATAAAACGTGCAAGTGCAATTGTGGGCATATCGGGGTCGACTGTTAAAAGAATTTGTAGGGAATCAAAAGATGAAGGTAAGCCAAAATTTAAATCTCCTAAAAAAAAGCGCCAGAGAAAGAAAACCATCGAAACCGTAGCTTTGAATAATTTTGATGTAGACGTTATAAGAAGAGCTATTCACGAATTTTACGTGGTCGAGAAAAGAGTGCCAACTGTTCCGAAATTGATTCCTGTGCTTAAAGAAAAAATTAATTTTCCTTGGAAAAGAGAAACTTTAAGGAAAATACTTCATGAAATCGGATTTTGTTTTAAAAAGTCCCAGAATGAAAGGAAACTTATCATGGAGCGAAGTGACATTGTTTTATGTAGAACGCAGTATTTGCACGTATTAACACTCTATGTACATTTTTCCAACTGTTATACAAGCAAAATAGTTACACTTTAAAAGCAGCAATGTTCATAAAAGAAAAGCTAAATTTTCCGACCTGTAATAATAAACAAACTCAGTTTGTTTATTATCACATCCCAGAAGACAGACTGATTACCCTATTATCGGAATGGATTCTCCTTTTTCTGACATGCGCAGAAGTGTTTCGAGGGACCTCAAATCGGTGGGCGAACTATACCCTTCTTTCTTCAGTTGTAACACTTTCATTATCACTAGGCATTTCAAACCTGAGACAGTTTTGAAATTTTGTGCTGAGACAGCACAAATTTATTTAGGCTTACTGTATTGTTGGTTATAGCAAAGTATCAGTAATTTTTAGAAGGATAAATAGTGAACTGTATGAGTTAATCTATGTTCATACATACTGTAGATTAGTTCATACAGCTAATGTTGTTATTGTTGTTTTGTTATTTTTTTTTTATATAACAGTAGTTATATTTAACTTTTTATTATTTTATTGGTTGGTTATAGAAAGCTTGGAAGATCGTCTCCTGATGGAATTCGAACATCAAATGAAAATTCCAGTTGAATCTACACAGGACTCTAAAGTCACTGATAGTTTGATAACCAAGTGAGCAGCATTATTTTTTACCTTTTTTTTTTTCATAATTTTTTAAGGACTTGGCTTTTTTTTTTTTTTTTTTAACAGACTAAAATATTATTATGAGAATTCCAGCATTTCCATAATCCAATGTATGAAGGCTTGAATTGGTGGATGGCTTGGGCATTGGAATCCTGTTTCTCAATAAACCTGTGCTGTTTAGATGCCCACACCAAGCATAGGATCAACATGCAGTGATGGAACTGAATTATAAGAAATTGATGACGCTGGGGATTTATTATTATTATTATACAGGCACCTCCACGGAGTCCAAAGACTCATCATGGAAGACCCAAACCTACATCACCTAAATCCTCCTTATCTATATCATTTCTTCTGAAGCTAAATTGGTCATCAGGTAAATGCTCTTCTATTTTTCTTTTTAATATAGCAATAGATTACTCTAGTTAGGATTTTAAGACTCTAGGGTAGGCTTAACATTTGGTTATCTTCAATGCTTGTGCTCAGGCATTTTTCAGTACTGCTAACATAATACTTTGCTCAAAATTTGTTGGAATTTCTCCAATTATGTACATTTGATTGATCATTATATTTGATTATATCCACTGCTTTACATGTTTCATTCTATTATTCTTTTACTTTTTTAGGCTTCTCTTTCATCATCATGTTTCTATATTTTCTATGCTCCTCTTGGTTTTTTTTGCTTTTTTGTGCTTTCTTCTTTGTGTCATTAGTTCTGATATTTCTCCAGTGATCCATGCTGCATTGTATATATATATATATATATATATATATATATTGCTTATATTCCATTTTTTTCTTCTTTTCCAAATTCATTTTTGCCAGCCTGGTTGGCCGAGTGATACTGCATCCGCATTGTTACTTTTATCCCTTTCACTTATTTTAGTATGTGAGGGATTGCTAGATTGTTAGGTTTTCACTTGTCATAATGCACTTAACAAATTATATCTTACATCTAGATCTCACATTGATGTTCTGGAGAATCTGACGTGTCTTATATTGTATTAATGTTACGGCGCAAGCCCTTACATCTTCCATTGTGATAATACTCCATGTTGCAAAACAATGATGTAAATATATAGTCTGAAGGGAATAACACTGGAACACTGTTGGCTGAGTGGTTAGTGTATCCTAATTCCGAATTCATCCTACAGATATAGATATATGAAGAGTATGAACCAGAATTTGGAATTAGGATATGACCAAGATTCATCAGTACAACTTGAACTTGAGCTAAGGAGGAGGAGGAGGAATGGAGCATAATACTACCAGCTTTTTACCAGAAATCAATAGCGTCTTCCATGACATATTAAAGCAGCTATGAATCCTGCTCAATAAAGACATGATTTTTTATATCTGCATTATAGTGTTTATTGTGTAACATACCTAATAATATCACATTTTTCATTTTCTATAAAAATTCTTTTAACGTTTAGTAAAATCTGAAATTTATACTTCTTTACTAAGTAAAACCACTTTTTTTTTAAATTTGTAAATTGAAAGCAGAAGATAAGCTACAGTTCATATTTTAGAGCTTAAGACAAATTTTATCTAAAAAATGAATACATGTTTGAAGAGTATAGCTATTATAATTTTTATTTATAGGTTATATGTTGATGGACCATTCTGTAGCAGCACTGAAGATATATTGAAATATAGAATTAGCATCTGTATTGCAGGTGGAATTGGCATCACTCCTTTTGCTGCTATCTTTAACTATTTGAGGTGAGTGATGAATGTCTGATTTGATGGTATTTATTATTTTTCCTATTATTATTATTTGACACCTCCAGAGAGTCCTAAGACTCATTGAGAGAGGGCACCTACTCTACAACTCTCCGTCTCCACCACTCAACTTCATCCACAAACTGCCTCATCTACACCAACGCCATCTACTGTCCACCATCACCACTGTTATTTTCACAGACAATCACAAACATCCATACCCATGGTGGGATTCGAACCCGCAGCCTTTTGGCTGGAGAGCAGATACACTAACCACTGAGCCAACCAAGCCAGCTATCAATTATGGGGTCATAAAACTCATTGTGGGAAGTCGCCATTAGACAACACTGTCTGTTATACTACTCTTTAAATTCATCTGCAGTTTTCCTTTTACCACCCTTTCTGGCAGTGCATTCCATTCTGCTATCATGTACAATTCAAAAAAACCTATTTCTTACCCTCTTACTACTTCCTTTTGCAACTTCCTGCAATGGCACCTTGTCCTTGTTCCTTTCTTCCTCTCATTCTACCATTGCATACTGAATGAATATAGTAACAGTTATGTTACTATATTTTTGAGAATTTCTCTGATAGTTCAGTCAAAAGGTTTCTGTGCATTGCAGTATACATATGTTGTTTGAATGCAGAGTCACTTTTGGGACTTCTCAAGATTAATTAAGAGAAGACCTCCTGCCTATAGGGAGTAAGAGATATGATCCCATAGCACACTTTTTAGTAGTTATTACCTGAATACTGAAAAATGAGGATGGGCTGACAGCTTTGGACTTTGCCAGCCAAATTGTTTTCTGTATTGAACTGTGTGAAAAGCCTTATAGAAAGCTTACAGTTTCACTTGGTTACAAGGTAAATCATACTTGCCAAGGACGTATATTGTTATTTAATCTTTTATCCAAATGTAAGAAACCAAAGTTTGTGCATGAAGTATCTTCATGACTAGGCTACTTGCATATAGAGGTTGATGACTTCACATAAGTTGCCTTAGTATTCCATAATACAAAGCATACATCCTTTCAGACATGTTTAATGCTATGCATTAAGGAGGGGTCACAACTCAGACCAGTTTTAACCTTTATTGAGGATTTTATTGGTTCAGTGTCCTCAGGATCCCAAAAACTCATTAATGACCTAAAAAAAAAAAAGCCACTCTCTCTCATGTAGCTCAAAAAGCTGTTAAAAAAACCTCATTAGTATCTCTTCACTCTGTCCAAACTATGCTGAACCTCAGCTTTTCACAACTGTAGACAAGCCTGCCAACATGCTAAGCCTCAGCCCCATACAGTAACAGCAAAAAACCTACTACACACCAGACATTGGCTCTGCATGTTAGCAGTCAAGACAATGGCATTCAAAGGCCCAATGCTCCACTAGAGAATGGGAGAAGACCCCCCTCCATGGGCAACTCCCAGACAAACAATTAAAAATGTCATCAGTGGGGACTAGACTCAGGAAGATACTAAGGTTAAATTAATGCAGAGGTCATATATTTCCCATATACAAGGTGTATCACCTTATTATTAAAACACTCTGGATCAGAGATAGATGTAGAAAGGGTTTTTTTTTTTTTTTTTTTTTTTTTTTTTAAATTTGGTTATAAGATAAATTATACTTGTCATGAAATTATCTTCATGTTTAATCATTTATCCAAGTGAAGTAAAACAAAGTTTCTGGGTGATGTATCTTCACAACTAGGCTACTTGCATATAGAGGTTGATGACTTCATATCAGTTGCCCTAATATCCCATAATTCAAAGCACATAGCATTATGCATGTAAAAAAGGACATGCATAATGATGCTATGCATTAAGGAAGGGTCACTACCCAAACCGGTTTCAACCTTTATTTAACTTTTATTGAGGATTTTATTGGTTCAGTGTCCTCAGGATCCCAAAAACTCATTAATGACCTAAAAAAAAAAAAAAGCCACTCTCTCTCATGTAGCTCAAAAAGCTGTTAAAAAAACCTCATTAGTATATTTTGTCTCTTCAGAAGAAAATATATGGAAAATCTGTATTAATTTAAACCTTGGTATCTTCCAAGGTCTGCCTCACAGTGAAAAGACTTCAGTAAAGGTTGAAACCAGCCTGAGTAATATCCCTCTCTTAATGCATAGCATTATGCATATCTGAAAGGATGTGTGCTTCACATTATGGGATACTAAGTCATTTTATGTGAATAGCATATATATACACAAGTAGCTTAGTCATGAAGATACACTAGTGTCCAAAACCTAAGGATGAACGCTATTTCTGAGAATTGCAACTGCAAATTCAGACGAATCAGCCTGTGGTAATTTGTATAACTGACAATTTCAATCGAGTAGAAAGTGGGTTCAAATTTTTGAATTACATGCAAAAGGGTCACCTGGTAGCACGCAACAGGATAAAAGGCAAAAGGCTGCATTAAGAATTATACTTGAAGGAAGCTCTTTTCGTGAAGGAATAAAGTTGCAAACTTGGATGTCTTGTACCATCTCAAAATCATCTAGATGATTTCACACAGGAAAGAGTTATTGAAAGGCTTGAAGAAGGCCACAGAATGATATTGCTTGCCAGAGAGTTTGGAATCTCACATTGTGTTGTATCCAGGCTCTTGGCAATGTTTCAAATCAATGGAATGTGTTCCAGATGTTTGCTAGGAGGCTGCCCTCTCTCTACCATGGAGCATGAAGACAGATTTTTGGTTATAACAGCAAAATGTAATTGATGCACCCACAACAGGTCAGCTTACGAGTCGGTTCCATTCGAGCATAGGCATGTAGATACCTTGACAATCTGTGGCAAGACACTTGTGACAAGTAGGCCTGTATACTTGATGGCCTGTAGTCTGCAGCCCTTTATCCATAACTTATTGTAGATCATGTTTTCATTGTACCCATGGTATTGTATATCAGTGGTATTGTACCCATAAAAATTGTACAAGACACAAATGGGCTAATGTACTCTTTACAGATGACAGTCGTTTTAGTCTTTCCTTTGATTCTAGATGACTCTTGATGTGACATTAAAGTGGCACTGCTTACCATCACAAGAATGTTCTTGAAAGGGATAGACACAGCCAGGGCCGGATTTAGACTTGCTGAGGCCCTAAGCTATACAAAATCCAGAGGCCCCCTACTGTTTTAAATTACATCAGCTGGTCTCAGAAAAATTTAAAATATATACGCCTTTTTAATATATGAAAATATATTGTCTTTTTAATTTTTATTAAAAAAATAATAAAGTATGCGTTAACAAAATCACAGAAAGCAAAAATATAGTTAATCCTTAGCTTATGGACACCAGTGTAATTCACACACAAACTTTATTTGCTCACACTTGGATAAAAGATTAATGAAGAATATAATTTCTTGTCATCTTTAATTTAATTTATAACCAAGTGAAAAAACTTTCTACATATATCTCTGATCCAGAGTATTTTAAAAAATAACTTGATGCACCTTTTTACTACTTATATATGGGGAAATATATGATTTCTGCATTGATTTAACTTTGGTATCAGTTCTTATGCGAAAGGGCTTTGAATTATTTGCAAATTATCCCCTAACCTATTTATCTGCCTGGCAGCAAGATCCTGCAAAACAAACTTTCCAAAACTATGCTGAGCAGGTACATTTTTTAAACTGACTGCCACAAGCCTAAAATGGGCAAGACAAAGTCTCAATGATATCCCAAGTTCATTACAGTCTACTGCCTAAATATCTCAAAAAAAAAAAAAAACATGCCAAATGGGTATTTTTTTAAAAAAACAAAACAAAGCAAACTTAATAGTAGTCAATAGCCCCCCCCCCCAATGGACAAGCCAAGTTTGTTAGTCTACCACTTAGCTGTAGACTAAAACAAACAAATGTCCCCCCCCCCCAAAAAAAACTTACTAGTAATCAATAGCCCACAATAGTCAAGCCAAGTGCTCTGTAATCATCACCATCAGTAGTTTCGTACAAATCCGAAAAAGGGATAAAAGACTACAGGTCCAATCAATCATGCCAGAGCAGTCAACTTTGTATCTTCCTGGGTCTGACTCTCACTGAGGGCATTTTTATAATGTTGGTCTTTGGTCTTACTTCCTATGAGAAAAAAACAAAAAAAGCTGTATTTCACACAAAAACTTTTATTAATACAGCTTGTGTACAAATTCCAATCAAAAAGTATGAAAGAACAATCAACCTCTAAAGGCTATCATTTTTAAACAAATATTTCATGATCTAAACATGAAATATTTGCACACAATCATCTGTGTTAATTTATCTTACATAAGAAAAACATTTTTTAACTATCAAAATATAATTAGAATGAAATCTTTTATAATATTTTATAAAGCTTTTGATGGGCTACTGGTTTTGCCATACGATTGGCTACCAGAAGGCAGAAGGATAAAGGCGCATGAGCTTATTTTATTTTCAAACTTGGGCACATTCATTATAGAGAAGTTGAAACAATAATTCCAAATAATCTATACACTGCAAATAGACTAATTTTTGTTAGGTTACCATATGAGTTTGTTGCTTAATATGTTTAAAAAAATATTTTTTTTTTTTTGAAAAAATAAAAAGGTAAACAAGAAGAACAAAGGGCTCACAAATTTGAGAAAAATTTAACAAAGGGCTCACGCGAGCCCCTTATAGCTCACCACTGGTGGTAGGTCTTTGCCCATCACTAAATGGAGCCACCACCTGCTTTTCTGTCCTGGAGTGATTCAGGTCAGGAGTGATGAGTTTAGTGATCCTTTCAGGTCGCTCACTGAGTTTAGATCCTACAGCTGTTTTTGACCTCTCTTTTTGTACCTCTGCCTCTTTGATCCTCTAGTTATTCATTTCACTCCAAAAATGTATCTTCCTTGATCGTAGGTGTAATTGTAGGTGTTCCTACAATTTCTTCTATTCATGATATAGTCCCTAGCTGGCTCCTAAGTTTATTGTAATTACTTGTCCTGTAATTTAACATTATTATTATTATTGTATGGGCACCTCCATGGAGTCCTAAGACTCATCGTGGGAGATCCAAACTATCAACACGAGAACTATTGTACCTCTCCTTGAAACCATTAACAGACAAAGCGCTCACAGCTGACTCAGGCAACTAATTCCATTCATTCATTCACTACCCCTCTAAGCAAAAAATCTAGTCCTCACACCCTTGCCAACCACACTCTTACTCAACTTCCAGGGATTACTTCTTGCCCTGCCATCTCTAGCTAAGTGCTAAAATATTTCCTTTGTATTAATCTATAAAATCCTTTAAGTAAAATGTTTTTATCATATCCCCCCTTTATTCACCTATCAACCAACTTTTGCAACCCACAAACCTCACTCTATCCTCATAGGGAGTATTTCACAAACCACTCATCATCTTGGTCACTCGCCTCTGGAGCCTCTCCACCACTTCTTCATCCCTAAGAAACCCCGGTGACCAGACCTCAGCACAGTTATTCGGATGTGAGCATAGTAATCCACATGAATTCCTTTCTTCTTGGAACTAGCACATGCATTCTCATTCCCAAGTCAAGAGACCATGTTATTGTTCTCTCCAAATAAGAGCAGTGATGACACCACATTCATAATGATATCCTAAGATCATTGTCTCTCAAAAATTCCAGAAAGTCCATTACCATATGAGAAGACAATTTCTCTTTTCAGTCTCTGTTATCATAATTGAAATCTCCCATTTTAATTTCCTGTCCTGCATACTAGCTAAATTAATTTGCTTAAACAGATGATACTCATTCTCACCCTCTAACATTCTACACTTGCAGCAACATCTACCTCCAATTCACACAATGCATTCCCAAAGCCACTGGCACTTTCTCTTCTTGTTCTCTCCTCTCAAGGAGTGAACACACCTTGTCTACTATCATAAGTAACATCCCCCCCCACCCACACACACACACACTCCTTTTCCTCCATCCTCCATGAATATGCTCTATCACTTTATCCTTTTTTTCTGACAAGATATCATTTTCTGTTATTCATATTCAGGCAAGCTGAATCTTTCAAGGCCATGAACTCTTATCCACCCCCAACCATTTCTTATACTTATAGATTTATAGAAGCACAGCAGTGACTTTGCACTATTCCTATTACTTATGCTTCTTGTTCTCACTAATCACTGCTTTACCGTATCATATACTATCCAGAGCTACTATCCTTTTACACAACATTCTTGCTGTGATGTCATTCATTATCACTTCTCACCATTATACTGAGGCAATGTGATCACTGTTCCCTACCTCACTCCTCTGATACACAAGCTTAAATCTTTTGCTGCTCAGTTGGTGCTTTTTACATCTTTTGTACCAACTAACACTTATCATTTCATCTATTCTGTGACCTTTCTCTGTTGCCAAAATTGCACTCAATATCTTCCCTAATAATTAGAAAATCTATTGGACAGGAGCAGGTTGGGGAACCAAAATAAAAGCAAACTATACATCAGATTGTTGCTGCCAATTTTCTTATCTGTTCATTTTGTTGTAGAACAGGTGTCATGAAATTTGAGAAGATGAAAAGACTTCACTTCCTCTGGGTTTGCAGAGAGATTGAATCATTTTGTTGGTTTGCAGAACTACTAACTGATCTCTATGAGAAGGTAAGTAAAATAGCATATCACATGTTCTGTAAAATTGTTGATAGGAAACCAGTAATAATCTAAACTTATTAGATACTGAGTACTCTCATTATGATTATTTTGTTTTAAATGAAAGCACTGACATGATTTGCTAATTTAGCATCATCATCATTGGGGTCAATATAATTAGAAAACTTACCTAAGTGGATTTTTATGTAAATATATATTTTTTAAAAACACAGTTTCTGTTTTCTGTTCCCCTTTCTTCACACATGCAGTGCAGGTAAGCCTTTCTAAGTATGCTCATCACACTGTTATTATTATTGAACTAGGAAGCAGTATCTGCTCCATTTGAAGGTATGGCAGTAAAGTAATAATAATTTATCTAACTATCGTATTCATCGGGCATCTTCCCAACAGCATAAAAATAAACCTTTATTCAGCCTATAAAAAAGGGTGACAAAAGTCAATCATCAAACTATCATCCCATTGCTCTCACCTCAATATTTCCTTGCATTACCAAACAACTAGAAAAAGTGACGGCAGTTCTTAAAAAGTTCTGTTTTATCAAATCTTCTATATGAAAAATATCTTCTGCTACTGGTACATTCATAAATAACCATTTTACACCCAAACTAGCTGGAATGGCAGGTTGTTTTACCAGTTCCAAGTACTAAGTCTAGATAAGTACTTTGAGTGGATGACTTGAGTTATCCTACTTAGGTCCTCTTAAAGTACTTGGACTTTAAAGAATTTACATATTAGCCATACTGACTCTGTCATAAAAAATTCTCAGAGTACAAAAACTCTCAATGAGGCCATTCCTGGAAGTTGTAAGAGTGCTGTGAAGAAGGATGTGTGAGAGTAAATTTTTTAAATGAATAATTGTGAGTGAATAAGGAACATGCTGTGAATGCAGGGAATTTTAAGGTTCTATAAGATAAGCTTGTTGTCAGTTAAATGAACCTTCCACGATGAGTCTACCGACTCCATGGAGATGTGATAATAGTGATAAAAATAATAATAATATTTATGAATGCAGTAACAGAAGTGCTATTTCTCATATAGATTTGATAGAACAGTACTTTTTAAGCACTGTCTTCACTTTTCCTGCTTAGATTATAATCTACAATTATGGATTATTGGATTACCTTGCCAAACAAATTGTAGATAAGTTCATTTGTTTCCTTACAAATGGACCAAGTAGGACTGATATTCACTTCTGAGTAAGTGGAGGGATCCCACAAAAAAAATATAATAATAAAAATAAAATAAATAGCCTTTATAGTCTGTTACGTTATTGATATGTTCTCTTTATATACCATAGTATTACAACACTGTAGATTTTTAAGATTTTCCCATTTCAAATAAAGTTCATTATCGAAATAGAAACAACAGCTTCTCTTTCTAAACATGTAAATCATTAAAAATGCAGTAGGCAATGTATCATTTGATGTCTATAGATGACCCACTGACAAAAGTTCATCATTATCACATTAAACAATAGTGCTATCCATATTTCAGGAGAGGCTGAGATAAGAAGAAAAAAGAATTTGAGTTTCTCTACAAGAAATAAATAATTAACCCAAAGAGTGTCGCATATAAGTGCTAGTTGGCCAAGTGGTTAGTGTATCCACTCTCCAGCCAAAAGGTTGCAGGTTCGGATCCTGCCGTGGGCATGGATGTTTGTGATTGTCTGTGAAAATACTAGTAGTGGTAGTAGGCAGTAGATTGTGTTGGTATAGATGATGATGTGGTTCACTGGTTCGGTGGTGGATTGAGTGGTGGAGACAGAGAGTTGTAGAGTAAATGCCTTCCCTCGATGAGTCTTTGGACTCCATGGGAGTGTCACGTACTAATAATAACAATAATAATCTTTCATAATTTTGCCAGCTTGGTTGGCTGAGTGGTTAGCATATCCGCTATCCAGTCTGTGGGTTCGAATCCCTCCATAGCCATGGATGTTTGTGATTATCTGTGAAAATACTAGTACTGGTGGTGGACAGTAGATGGCATTGGTGTAGATCAGTGGTTCTTAACCTGTGCAGTAGTCCGCCTCCCCTGGGGTGCTGAGGGGGAGGGATGTAAGCATTATAATACTACTAATATAATAAAAGCAAAAAATTCCATATTTAATCTAGCATCCCTATTTATATTGTATGTTTGGCAACACTGTTCAGAATATTGTATGTCTGGCAATGCTGTTCAAATTTATTCTCTATTTATTTTTTAGAATTTTTACATTGAAAGTTAAGTAATTGGGCTACTTTTTGGTCTGAATTTTCTACATAGAAAATAATTAATTTGGGCTATTTTAGCAGAATCCACTACTTTTAATAAGCTTTACCTGCTACTTTTCCTAACATATATCTGACAACACTGGTTTGCAGTTTACATCTAGCCCATGGTATCGTGTGGTATACTTTGTCGATATTATGTAGCAATATTATGTAGCTCATTAAAATGAGTGAAAAAAGAAAGTGTAGTCAATATTCAAGTGAATATTTAAAATATGGAACTATTCTGTCTATAAATAATGAGCAGTTACCAATGTTCTTAATATGTGAAAAAAATTTCTCAAACAAAGGAATGAAACCTTCAAGAATGATTGAGCATTTAAGAATAAAGCATCCAAATAAAGCAAAAAAAAAGGATGAGGAGTGCTTTTGAAAATTAAGACTAAATTTAAAAATCATCCTGGACTTAAACAGTTGTTTGCCAAACAAAGTAACCAACAGGAGAAGGGACTTGTTGTGTCTTACAAACTTTCAGAATTAATTGACAAATGTGGAAAGTCACATACTATTGGCAAAACTCTCATCTTATCCACTATAAATGAAGTTTTAGATATGACAATTGGCCCAGGTAAAAATAATGTGATGTTGTCAATTACTCTCAGCAACAGTTCAGTATCAAGAAGAACTGACGAAATGGCAAAGGACATAGAAAAAAACTTTGCGATGATTTAAAAACCATAAAATTTTCTTTGCACCTCGATGAGAAAACTTCATGTGACCACAAAGCTTTGTTAATGGCCTATGTGCGTTATATTAATACTAATGAAGAAATTATTGAAATCTCTATTTGCTGAACAACTGAAAACTGATACAAGAGGTTCTACAATTTTTAAAGTTGTTAAGGACTTTTTTTTTTAGTGCTAAAAACATTCCTCTCACAAATTTTGCATATGCAACTGATGGAGCACCATCTATGATTGGTCATCACCATGGATTTATAGCACATTTAAAAGAAGCAGCTCTAAATATCTTTACAATTCATTGCATTCTTCATAGACAGCACTTAGCTGCAAAGCATCTTAGCGGTAAACTACATAGACTTTGGATGATGTTATTAAAACAGTGAATAAAACAAAAGCCCAGTCATTGAATATCCATATTTTTTGGGAATTTTGCCATGAGAATGAAGAAGAATTTGAACATCTTTTGCTTCACACTGAAGTTAGATGGCTCTCAATTGGAAACTCTCTGCAACATTTTAATGATCTCTATGATGCTGTTTTGAAATAATTTCTTAATTCATGTGATGAGAACATGTGTAATGTTCTAAAAAAGGAAGTAGTTTGACATTGCATATCTTTCCGATATTTTCACCAAATTAAATGAGGTTAACATCAAATTGCAGGGAAGCAACATGAATCTTTTTATTATTATTATTATTATTCAGGCCTCCATGGAGTCAAAAGACTCATCGTGGGAGGTCCTTTCTAGGAAACACAAAGTCTATCAAGACTCATTGTGGGAGGTCCCTCCTAGGAAATGCAAAGTCTATCATACCACTCTTTAAAATCATTGACCGTTCTCTCTCACCACTCTATCGGGCATTGGTTTCCATAGTTCAACCACCCTCCATGCAAAGAAACCACTCATCACCCCTCTTGCTCACAGTTTCCTTTCGTAACTTCCAGGGATGGCCCCTTGTCATCACTCCTTCCCGCTGTTCAACCAAGCGAAAGAACTCTCCAGTGTCAACCCTGTAACCACCTCTCAACAGTTTAAAAGTCTCAATCATATCCACTCTCCTTCTTCTTCTATCCACTAAACTCTGCAGTCCACATTCCCTCAGCCGATTCTCATAACTAGCATTGTACAGTCCTGAAACCATCTTTGTCATCTACCTTTGTATCCTTTCCACAGTTAATTTATCCCCTTCAAATCCTGGGGACCAAATCTGAAAACAGTAGTCTAAGTGTGATCTGATCAGGGTCTTATACAACGGAATGATAACTCTTTTATCTCTGCTGGTCAGCGTCCTTCTCATTATTGCAGCAATCCTCTGAGTTACCTTCACCACCTTTGCAATATGTCCCCTGAATTTCAGGTTTCTATCAATCATCAACTCCAGATCTCTTATCTCTCCTACTTCCTCCAGTAAAACTCCTCCAATAGAGTATGGAGTGTCCCATCGATGCATCCCAAACCTCAAGACCTTACATTTTGCTGCATTAAACCAACATCCCCATCTGTCTAACTTATTCAAATCCTCTTGGAGGGCTACTACATCTGCACTATTACTAATAACCCTTCCCAACTTCACATCATTCGCAAACAACTGAAAATCTCCCCTGCAGTCCACTGACAATGTCATTGATATAAAGGTTAAACAATATAGGTCCCAGTACTGAGCCCTGTGGGACCCCACTTTTAACCCTCTGCCTCTTTGAAACTGCCCCACCATGTACAACTCCTGATACCTATCAGACAGCCATATCTTATTAAAGCAAATGGAATTGTAAATGCTTTTATCAGCAAATTAACATTTTACAAGTAGAGCATTGCAAGATGAGATTTTCTGCAGTTCCCGAGTATACAAATAATAGATAATGATTTAATATTAGATGCAGATTTGGATTGTTATTATTCTCATCTTCTGATACTGAAAGAAGACTTGATGATCAAATTCAAAGACTTTGATGAGCTTAAAATACCCAAGTCATAAATCCACTTCTTTCTGATGTCACTTCTGTTCATCCAAATTTGTGTGAAGAATTTATTGACTTAAAAATGATTTTGAAGCTCAAGTATAATTTCAACTGCATGGGTATGAAAGATTCTGGCCAAACATGCAATGCAAGTATCCTCAGCTTTAGCAAGAAATAAAATTATTATTCTCATTGCTTTTCCTTCTTCATACTTGGTCGAGAAAGGATTCAGCATTGTGTTGCCATTGTTAGCTATGCAGTGAAATAGATTGCAAATAAGTGAATGAGGAGATTTGAGACTTCGTTTGTTGAACATTGTACCTGATATTGAAAAATTAGCAGGATATCATCAGGCTCAGGGTAGCCATTAATGATTGGCTTATTAAATACAGTAAGTTTACATCTTTTTTGAGTAAAAATTAATTTCTATGAAAGTCATTAATTTATAATTAATTATTAGTTCAAATATGTTAATGGTAATATAGTTGACTAATAATATATCATAATTATCTTATTGAGTCATTAACTTAGTGTAAAATTGAACAGGGGGTGCCAGGCCATACAAATAGTTGAAAGGGGGAACCAGTCAAAAAAAGGTTAAGAACCACTGATGTAGATGATGATGATGATGATAGTTGTGGTTAATTGTAGCTGATGGATTGAGTGGCAAGACAGAGAGCTGTAGAGTAGGTGCCCTCCCTCAATGAGTTTGTGGACTCCTTGGAGGTGTCGCATAACAATAATAATAATAAATTGTTGATGGAGAAAAACTGCCATGTGCCATTAGACTTCAGATAGAGGGACGCTACGATACTTAGGTGTAACTTCAAGACAGTTAGCATCTATACTACAAGGCACAGTTATAGGTGTCTCTTATACACTTTATATACTTAAGAACTTTTTACAATAAAACAGTAGTCCTTTCCAGAAAGAATATCTTATAAAAAATTTTACTATTCCTTTGCAAGGCTTCATAGTGCTGGCCTGGTTGGCTGAGTGGTTAGCATATCCACTCTCCAGTCAAAAGACTGGGTTCAAATCCCGCCGTGGGCATGGATGTTTGTAATTGTCCATGAAAATACTAGTGATGGTGGTGGGCGGTAGATGGCATTGATGTAGATGATGGTAGTAATTGTAGTTGGTGGAGACAGAGAGCTGTGGAGTAGGTGCCCTCCCTCATTACAAGATTTCAGATAAACACCGTGGTTTTCTGCTCATGTCTTTGCAGAAAATCATAAAATAGCTTATTCCTTAGTTTTGAATGTCCTATCTTATCTTGTTTTTCTCTTTTTTTGTAAATTGTTCATCCAGCTTTGCAGTACATCAGACTCTTACTATGCTAAACAACTACCTCTGAGCTAAACAAAATAGTGAGTTGCATATGTGTTAAATACTATAAGTTGCTTTCAGCTCTGATTTTTTTAATAACTGTTTTATGTGAATTATAGCAGATTTTTGCGCTTGTGCTTTCCAGTTATTATGCATATTCATCTTGATGATGTTGTCAGATAAATAAAAGTGAAACATAAATCATAAGAAAGAAAAGCATTCATGGTATCTTATTATTATATACTCTTCTTGTGATGTACTCCAAAGTCTAAACTTAATTATATAGTATTATCAGTAACATCCTGTATGCATTAAGAGAATATTTCAGTATATAATAATGATGATGGTGGTATTCTATAATAATAATAATAATATTTACAGAAAATGTATGTTTTAGCATATCATTTCAGATTATTTCTTTCTTTCTTTATAGTTGTGGAACAACAATAAACCAGACCTTTTAGACATTCAACTCTATGTTACAAGAAATGTGACTCATTCCTGCCTGGTGGTAATAAAGTAAATTATAATTTTGTCCTGAAAATAATTTTTAAAAAAATGTGGATTTACTATTATTTTTATTTTATGTTAATAACAAAAACAAAATGGATAGAGCCAGTAACATACGTGTAAGTTAGAAAGCATCTTATTATTATTATTATTTCCCAAGACCTCATGGGGTCAAAGACTCATCTGGGAGGTCCTTTTATCACACACATCTCATCATACCGTGTCTTAAACACACTCAAACTCCTTGCAGACACCACACTCTCAGGCAAGGCATTCCAATCATTCACAACTCTGCACGAAAAAAACCTGCCTCTCACTCCCCTACTCACACCCCTCTTTATACAGTTTCCAGGGATGACCTCTGGTTCTCCCCTGATCTCCCACTATTCTCTGTAGAACTTCTCCACCATTGATCTTATAACAACCCCTTACCAACTTGTAGGTCTCTATCATATCTCCCCTCTTCCTTCTCTCCACCAGACTCTGCAAATTACATCTTCTCAATCTTTCCTCATATTCAACATTCAAGAGGTCAGAAACTACCTTAGTCAGTCGCCTTTGGACCCTTTCCAACATCTCTTCATCCTTCTGAAAACCCAGTGACCAAATCTGGGCACAATAGTCCATGTGTGGCCTAATCAAAGCTTTATACAATGGAACAAGAATCTCCCTACTTCTACGCGTCAGTGTCCTCCGCATCATTCCCAGAAGTCTTTGTGTTGTCTTCACAATTTTGGCGATGTGGCCAATATATTCTCACCAAGCATAAATTCTGCATCCCATCTTTGTTTTCCAAATTTTAAAACCTTACATTTTGCAACATTGAACTCACATCCCCATTTGCTTGCCCAATCGCTCAATTTATTCAAGTCTTCCTGCAAGGTCACGACATCTTCACTACTCTTTATGGTTCATCCCAACTTTGCATCATCTGCAAACAACTGAATATCTCCATCCAAATCTTTGCCAATATCATTAATATACAAGTTAAATAGTAATGGCCCTAAAACAGATCCCTGAGGCACTCCACTAGTGACTTTCCTTTTCCTGGATATCGTACCCCCATACACAACTTGTGGATACCTATCAGATAGCCAGTCTCCAATCCAATGCACTGCTCTAGTTTGACTGTCAACTTATCATGAGGTACTCTATCAAAAGCCTTTGCGAAATCCAAGTATATTACTGTGTATCCTTCTCCTCTGTCCAAGGAAGCAGTCACTTTATTGTAATAAGTAAGTAGATTACTATAACATGACCTCTCTTTAGCAAATCCATGCTGTCCATGAAAGATTATACCATTGTTGTCAACCCAACTCTGGATCCTAGTTTCTCACAAGCTTCTCCAACAACTTAACCACAACACCTGACACAGAGATAGGCGTATAGTTTGATACTTGAGTTCGATCACCTCCTTTATGAAGTGGCACAATCTTTCCCTCCTTCCACTCTTTAGGAACTTGACCAAGTGCAAGACTCGTATTAAAAAAATATGTCAAGGCAGGGGAGTTACTCAACTCCCCAAACACCTCTTGCTCACTTACAGTCAGTCTCTCCTCCCCATCATCAACTGCTCTCAATCTCTCCATGAAGTCACATTCACAAGATTGAAAGATCTTTATGAACTGCTCATTAAGTATCTCCACCACACATTCTGCAACAGCTGTCTTTATACCATTTCCTCCAATCAATGTCATCCTTCCATAATCATTCTTTCTTTTGCTGGCTACATATCGAAAGAACTCCCTAGGATTCTTTTTGGCTTCATTAGCTAACTGCTGTTCATACCTCTCTTTAGCTACTCTCACCAACCAAGTCACCCTCCTTGCCTGGTCTTTGTAGACCTCATGAAATTGGTTACTTCCACTTTTCTTATGCTGCCTCCACAATGCCCTTTTTCTCTGTATCGCATGCTTAATCTCTTTATTCATCCATCTCACACCTACCTTATTTAACCTTCTCACCCTTGGAATACATTTAGACATTGCATCTACTAAATAGTTTTTGAAAATCCCCCAAGCTGCATTGATCTGTAGTGTGTTTATTAAAATTAGCATATCAATAATACAGAACCTACAAAATGCATCATTTCTCAATACATCTTCCCCTCCCCACAAAGTATTGAATATACTTGGTCTAGCTGTGCAAGCTTCTGTATGCCTACTCAAAAAATTTTTGTCTGCCAGCAGTTTACATGTTCATTGCATCTATCTAATAATTATTATTAAAAAAAATTGTGGACTTGTAGACCACAATTTTAATAAGACTTTTTTTTTATGGTGAAGCATATTTGCTACAGTAAAAAATGAAAACTAGTTAATAATTAATTAATAGAGATTGCAAATATTTTGAGAAATGCATTATATCACGTCCTCAGTATAAGTAGAGCAGTGGCAGCCCGTACATAAGCACCGCGACACTGCAGCACCCCCAAGGAAAAAAATTTAAAAAATAAATTTTGTTTGTGTTTATAAATAATAACAATGCTTACAACATTATAATAATGCAATACAACATGTTAAAGGTTACAGCTTATGTTTTGACATTGATTGAATAGTTAATAATTGGAATTGTTTGATTAACGCTTTAAATTACGAAACAAATGCACTGCAATCTAATGCTGATATTCGTTTGCGCTTGTCATTGCACGTACGTCATTAGATACACTGCCGTCTGGGCAGTGTATCTTATTATTGCAAGCCTTATTTTTGTGAGATATGAAATGTTTATTATTGGTGCATGTGCGTGGCGAACTATTTTTTGTAAATGTTATTTTATTTTGTTAAAATAACATATAATTATTTATTTATTATAGATACAAGGCTGAATTATGATGAGTGTCACCGTTGAAAATATGAAAAGAATTATATTTTTTCAATTATCGTTACACGAAACAAATGCACTGTGATCTGCTGCTGATATTCATTTGCGCTTGTCATTGCTATTGATACGAAACTTTTATTATTGCTGTTTGTTCGTGGTGAGGATTAAATATTTTTAATAAAGCAATGTTTAATATGTAAATTTATTTATTAATAAATTCGTTACTGAATAGGAAAAAAGTTTATATATATATATGTGTTGAGGAACATTGGCTTGGTTGTTTTGATACATTTGTATAAAGAGAATTTAATGACTGAAACAGAGAATAATTGTAAGGTTTTAATGGTATAACACACTACTAGTTTCGGCTTTTGACAGTCTTCTTCAGGTATCTTTTAAAAAATAGGAAACAGCATTAAAAACCCTGAAGCTTAAAAAAAATTGCAGTACATAATTAACATGAAAAAACGTTGTAGTTACATTTAAGTTGTTCTTTCAATCGTGGCATTGTTTGGTGAGTGCATGCTTGCAGTTTCTCGTGAATGCCAATACTGAACAATAGCAATGGCTATCTGGGAGGTTGTAGCTCAAATTGTTATTTAACCCCTTAATGTACCAATTAAAAATCAGAAAGCGGTCGTTTTTCTGCCAATTTTTTGGGCGAGGGTGATTTGCTGGATCAAATTCATTATTATTTGAAAAATAATGATGAATTTGTGCGAACGCAAACAAAATAGTCGATACACGCCGTTGGCAACTTTTCTCAGCTGAAAGGAAATAGGCACAAGATTGTCTAGCATCTATATTCAGTTGTATTTATATATGAAACCAAAATTCAAAATTAATTTTGGTGCAATAAACAAAAGACATGTCACAGACGTCTTTGTATGTTAAGGGGTTAAATGTTCATGATATCTTCATAGTCAGTCCTATAATTTTCCTCCACAAAAACTTGGAACTATTTCTACCTTAGGACATAGAGCACGCTCTCTTCTAAATGACCCAGATGAACTACAAAAAAGAAATTAATTACCTCTCATATGTCTTTAGACAAAATGGATATTCTGATAGAACCATTAAAAAATTCCTTCTAGATCCTCCTAGCCATCGCACTGAAGAAATAATTAATATTAAGGGTAATATCTCTATCCCATACATCAGTTCAGTCTCTCAAAAATTAGCTAGAGTTCTTAAGAAATACAACATCAGGACTTTATTTACTACACTTCCAAAAATCCACTCTCTAGTAAGCCATCCGAAGCCTCATCATCATAATCTGAAATATCCTGGCATGTAAAAGATATGGTGTGACTGTAATATCCCTTATTTTGGTCAAACAGATACTATTGAATTACATATAGAGGAATATAAGAGAGACATCTCTTACAAAAGAACATGCACCAGTGCCTTGTCTAGTCATGTTCTTTTCTCAAACAATCCTGATGATGAACACCAGTGTCATTCAGTGTGCTGGGATAGATCCAAAAACATCTTTCCTTGCCATGATGAGTTTGAAAGAAAAATTGTGGAGTCTAGAGAAATCATCCTTAATCATGAACATTTAAATAACAATTTGAGCTACAACCTCCCAGATAGCCATTCTGCTGTTGTTCAGTACTGGCGTTCACAAGAGACTGCAAGCACGCACTCACCAAACAATGCCACAATTGAAAGAACAATCTCAGTTTTTTAAGCTTCAGTGTTTTTAATGCTGTTTCCTATTTTTTAAAAGACACCTGAAGAAGGCTGTCAAAAGCCGAAACTAGTAGTGTGTTATACCATTAAAACCTTACTATTATTCTCGGTTTCAGTCATTAAATTCTCTTTATACAAATATATATATATATATATATATATATATATATATATATATATATATATATATATATGTTAAAGATACCAAGCAATTTTAAACCTGGTTTTACTCCATTTCCCAAGTAAGCAAACAGACTAAAAGTCAAGTTTGCGCCTGCAATTGATGCAAGTCTAACTGATCCCACAGGTAGTGCAGGACCAGGGCAACTCGTGGCAAAGGTGGAACAAGCTCCGATCACTAATCTTAATATTTACCCTTAATGCCAAAACACATCTCCAAGAAGGGGATGTAAGATGTTTTGTATTAAAGGCAAGGGGCCACTACCCAGACCGGTTTCGACCTTTATTGAGGTCTCGTCAGTGGGAGCTAGGCTAGAAATACCAAGATTTAGCAATACAGAGCTTGTAAGTATTTCGCCAAAACAAGTTACCATAAGGTGTTTTAACCTTATTAAATAAAAATCTCTGGAGGAGATATAAATGTAGAAAGTATTTTTACCTTGGGTATAAATATGTATGTTAAAGATACCAAGCAATTTTAAACCTGGTTTTACTCCATTTCCCAAGTAAGCAAACAGACTAAAAGTCAATCAAGTTTGCGCCTGCAATTGATGCAAGTCTAACTGATCCCACAGGTAGTGCAGGACCAGGGCAACTCGTGGCAAAGGTGGAACAAGCTCCGATCACTAATCTTAATATTTACCCTTAATGCCAAAACACATCTCCAAGAAGGGGATGTAAGATGTTTTGTATTAAAGGCAAGGGGCCACTACCCAGACCGGTTTCGACCTTTATTGAGGTCTCGTCAGTGGGAGCTAGGCTAGAAATACCAAGATTTAGCAATACAGAGCTTGTAAGTATTTTGCCAAAACAAGTTACCATAAGGTGTTTTAACCTTATTAAATAAAAATCTCTGGAGGAGATATAAATGTAGAAAGTATTTTTACCTTGGGTATAAATATGTATGTTAAAGATACCAAATTGCAGGCGCAAACTTGACTTTTAGTCTGTTTGCTTACTTGGGAAATGGAGTAAAACCAGGTTTAAAATTGCTTGGTATCTTTAACATACATATTTATACCCAAGGTAAAAATACTTTCTACATTTATATCTCCTCCAGAGATTTTTATTTAATAAGGTTAAAACACCTTATGGTAACTTGTTTTGGCGAAATACTTACAAGCTCTGTATTGCTAAATCTTGGTATTTCTAGCCTAGCTCCCACTGACGAGACCTCAATAAAGGTCGAAACCGGTCTGGGTAGTGGCCCCTTGCCTTTAATACAAAACATCTTACATCCCCTTCTTGGAGATGTGTTTTGGCATTAAGGGTAAATATTAAGATTAGTGATCGGAGCTTGTTCCACCTTTGCCACGAGTTGCCCTGGTCCTGCACTACCTGTGGGATCAGTTAGACTTGCATCAATTGCAGGCGCAAACTTGACTTTTAGTCTGTTTGCTTACTTGGGAAATGGAGTAAAACCAGGTTTAAAATTGCTTGGTATCTTTAACATACATATTTATACCCAAGGTAAAAATACTTTCTACATATATATATATATATATATATATATATATGCAGCACCCCTACTTAAAATTTTTACCAGCTGCCACTGAAGTAGAGAGCAAACAGTTTAAATGTTTTTTTTAAAATGACTAAATGAATGAATAATAGATACACATAAACATAAAATATGTTTAATAATAATAACTATATTAAAATATAATAGATATTTCAGTCATCTGAAAATAACAGACTGTCCTTGGTGAAATATGGCAAATACAAAAGTGGAACATACTCATGACTAAATTAGTACATTAGTTCAGATGTAGTCTTATCAAATGCTTATAGATAGAAATAATACCCTCTTTATTTCTACTTGTCAGTGTGTTTCCAACATTCTAATGATCCTTTGAGCTATTTTGTCCACTTTTGCAATATACTCTGAATTTCAATACCTTGTCCATCATCACGCCTGAATCCACGGTTTCATCATTTTCTTGCAATCCAGTTCCATCAGTGTAATACACATAAGCAGGGTGTAATATTTTCATTCAAAGTGCATAACTTTACACTTTGTAATATTAAACTGACAGCCATTTATCTTTTCTCAATGCTGCCAGTCAATGAAAATCATCTCACAAGATCTCTACATCACCATTATTAACTGTTACCTTCTAATCTTCCATTATCAGTAAACAGTTGGATATTTCCCACTCAAATCATTCCTATAGCATTAATGAAAAAAATTAAATAGCAGAAGCTCAAGTATAGTGCACTGCTGGCCACCTATTTAATAATGCTGATTTTATTTATCATTCTTGTCATCACATCTCATGTTATGTTTTATTACAGTACTCTAAGCCAAATTTTTTTTGTATAATATTATTTATTGAAATTATTGCAGCATACAAAACAGTACCCTTTTATAGTTTATTAGAATCTTGACGGTGTAAAGGTTACAGCCAGACAACATTTCTGTCCGTTTTTTTTTTAAGTTATGTTAAAGATTTATGTTCAAGACAAATACAAAAATGTTAAAGATTTATTGAGTGTTAGGTTAAATGAGAAGAAGGAACATATTGCAGTATGTGAGAAGTGTGATGAAAGTTTAGAATGTCACTTTTTTAGTATTTCCATCAGAAAATGGATGTAAGTACTAGTAATGATAGTAAAAGGAGTGATCAGAAAAAGGATGGAAGTACTAGCAATGATAGTAAAAATGTAGAAGAGCTTAGATAAGAGCTGATGAAAATGAAGAGTAAAGTTAAATGTATAGAGGAGGAAATTGAATGTTTAAAGAAGAGATTAATGGATTTAAATAAAAAGGAAGTTAATAGAAAGAAGCAAGTATCTATAGATGAAAGGAAGGTACATAAGACATATTTTCCATATGGCACAATAAAATGAATATCTGATATCCTGCAAAGGAAGGAATGGACATCAGAATTAGTAGTGGTGGTGAGCACAAATAACTTAAATAGTGAAGCAAAGATTGTGGAAGTTATTACAAGAGGTGAAGGATAAAGTGACAAGAGCAGTTGATGATGGAAAGGCATATACTGCCATTTTTTTGGATTTTGCAAAGACTTTTGACAGGGTGCCACATAATAATCTGATATTTAAGTTGCAGCATATGGGTTTAGAATCCAGAATTCAGTTTAGTCAACTGGAGTCAGGATTGACTGTCTGATAGGTATCAGATGGTTGTGTAGGGTGGGGCAATATCAAGGAGGGGTCCTGCAGGGCTGAGTACTTGGACCTGTATTGTTTAATCTTTATATCAATGACATTGTCAGTGGATTGCAGGGGGGGGGGGATATTCAGTTGTTTGCAGATGATTGAAGCTGGGAAGGGATATTAGTAATAGTGCAGATGTTGCAGCCCTGCAAGAGGATTTGAATAAACTATAGAGATGGGCAAATGAATGGGGATATTAGTTTAATGCAGCAAAATGTCAAGTCTTGAAGTTTGGGATACATCGATGATGGGAGGCTGCATACTTGACTGGAGGAGCTGTGCTGGAGGAAGTAGGGGGAGACAAGAAATCTGGGAGTGATGATTGATAGAAATCTGAAATTCAGGGAACATATTGCAAAGGTGGTGAAGGTAACCCAGGGGATTGCTACAATACTAGGAAGAACGCTGACCTACGGAGATAAAAGAGTTATTGTTCCATTTTATAAGACCCTGATCACACCACACTTGGACTATTGTACTCAAATTTGGTCCCTAGAATTTGAAGGGAATAAATTAACTGTGGAAAAGGGTACAGAGGTGGATAACAAAGATGGTTTCAGGACTGTACAATGTTAGTTATGAGGATCGGCTGAGGGAATGTGGACTGCAGAGGTGATATGATTGAGACTTTTAAACTGTTGAGAGATGGTTACAGGGTTGACACTAGGGAGTTCTTTCACTTGGTGCAACAGAGAGAAGGAAGGAGCGCAAGGGACCATCCCTGGAAGTTATGAAAGGAAGCTGTGAGCAAGAGGATGAGGAGTGGTTTCTTTGTAATAATAATAGTATCATTGGGAAAGTAGTTTATTTCCCAGATATGATAGTGGGGAACTGAGGAAAGCAATGATGATACTGAATGACAAGATGGCTGAATTGTATCATGCAAAGAGTGTTCACTTTTTAAATATATAGAGTGAATTTGAAGGGAAGTTAGAATAGTTTAAAGCTGATGGTTTGCATTTCAGTGAGTTTGGTGTTGGAGCAATTGTTTATTATTGTTATTTTCCTGACCTCCATGGAGTCACAAGACTCATCTTGGGAGGTCAATACGAAGTCTATCATGCCACTCCTTAAACTCATCCACTGTCTGCACATTCAATACTCTTTTGGGCAATGCATTCCATGCTCCTCTACTCTCCATTCAAAAACTTACTTTTTACCCTTTTGTTCTTTTACTCATCACTTCCTTTTGTAACTTCCAGGGATGGCCCCCTTGTCCTTGCTCCTTCCTCTTGTTCATATGAAAAATCTCCTCTGTGTTAATACAATAATAACTCTTCAATGACCTTAAATGTCTTGATTATATTCCCTTTTTTATCTTCTGTCCACCAAACTCCGCAGTCTGCATGCCCTCAGTCTATCCTCATCAATGTTATACAGTCCTAATATCATTTTTTCCCTTCTCTGCATTCCAAGGTTATTTCATCCCCTTCATATTTCAGTGACCGGATCTGAGCACAGAAATCCACGTGATCTGATCAAAGGTTTGTGCAATGGGATAATTACACTTTTATCTCTTGTGGTCAGTGTCCTCCTCAACATTGCAGCAATTCCTTGAGATGTCTTCACAGCTTTTGCAATATGTTCTCAGAACCTCAAATCTCTATCCGAAATCACCCCAAGATGCTGCTCTCTCTCCACTTCTTCCAGACTCCACCAAGTGAGTATGAAGTATCCCATCTGTGATCCCAAAGTTTAAAACCTTACATTTAGTTGCATTAAACAGGTATTCTCCAAACCTTCTTGAAGAGCCAAACCATCAGCAGTATTACTAATAACCCTCCCAAGCTTCACATCATCTGCAAACAACTGAACATCCACTTGTAACGGTGTATGTCTTTGATCTAGTGCTCTTGTCACCACTCTGTTGTAAAAGGTAACCAGATTACTAAAACACGAGCATTCTTTAACATATCCATGCTGGTCTGCATAAATAATATTACCCTCATCTCCCCAGTTCTGTATATGAGTTCTTGTCGATTTCTCTAAAAATTACAAACAGTCCTATAGCTTAATATCTCCATTCTACCACCACCCTGATGCAATGGTACTATCTTACCCTCCTTCCACTCTCCAGGAACCTGTTCCATTGCAAAACTTTCATTAAACAGTCAAGTTAATGGTACAGTCAATTCCATAGCACATTCCCTTAAAACACATGGCGAAATTCCATCTGGTCCCCCTGCCTTATTGACGTTTAGCATACTCAGTATTGAGAATGAAGTGAATGAAGTAGACACTTCACTACTCATTATCCTTCTAGGAATAAAGCCTGCTATACCAGGATGGAACACTTGCATAAAGTGATCATTAAATAGCTCAACTATGTCATCTGCTTTAGTCACCCAATTTCTATCTCCATTGAGCAAGGTAATACATCCACTATCATTTTTTCTCCTACTTACCACATGGCAAAAAAAGCTCCTGGGGATTCTCCTTGGATTACAGTTCCAATCTCCTCTAATATTCTAATTTTTCTCTCCATACAATATTAGTCACTTTCCTAGCCTGAGCCTTATATTCTTCCTGCAACTGTTCTCCACTTCTCTCTTTATATTTCTTCCATCATCTCTTTTTCTTTTGCAGAATTCCCCTTTTATTTGTCTTGTCATCCATTTGACTTCAAATTGCTTTATCTTTTCACTCGAGGTATACAATTAGTCATTGCTGTGAACAATTTTTTCTTAAGTATCTCTCATGCACTAATGGGAGATGTTTGCTAAGCATATACAGGGTCATACAAAATTAGTATTGCTACGGTCAGAGAGAGAGAGAGAGAAAAGTTGAGAAGCAGGTTGTGGAATAACAGGAAGAAGATGGATACAAAGATGAGGAAGTTATTATGGCAGAGCATAGTGATAGTGATGCAGTGCACAAAATGTGGAAATGATAAGGATATGAATGAAAATCAGAGTCGGCATTAGGGAAACAGAGATGGTCAGATTGAAGAGAGAGAGAGAGGTGTACTATAGCAGAAGGAGAGTATGGCATGATGGTGCTGGTGTGATGGCCTCAAAGATTTAGGAATTATTAAGTTTGTATACTGTACTATTATAAGGAGTATCAGAAATAAAAGGATGATTTGTGGCATTGATCGAGTCATGATAACTGGTATAAGTAAAACTTGGTTGTCTGAGGATGATAACTGTCAAGACTAGAAATGGTAGGATATAGAATTTTCTCTAAAGGATAAGAAGGTGAAGAAAGGAGGAGGGGTGGAGTTCTATTAATGATAGAGGAATTGTGCCCTTCAACAGTGTAAAATAGTATTACTTGTGAAGATTTTGAAGCTATTTGGTGTGAAGTTCAGATCAGTAGAATAGTGTTTATCTAATAGGATGTTGTTATAGGCTAGGGAATGTGGAGCACACTGGTTGTGAAATGTTTAGCTAAATTAGTTGGCCAATCCTAATGGGAGGTTTTAATTATAGGAATGTGAATTGGAAAGAAGAGACAGTATATGGTAACAAAGAGAGTGAATTTGTTGAGTTTCTGCAGGATAACTATCTTAAACAAGTGATGGAAGCAAGATGAGGTTTTGGGGTATTGAATTTCATCTTGTCCTCACAGGATGTGGTTGTGAATGAGATATCAACTGTTTTGAAAGGTAGTCAAACAGGAAGAGGATGTTATTAAGAAGGTATATTATGTGGAACTATAAGGCGGGTGACTATGAAAAGCTCAGTAGTCAACTGGCATCAATACATTGGGTTGATGAGTTGTGCAGAAAAAATGTTCACAGTGCATGGAAAATGTTAAGGCAGTATCTGACAAACAGTGCATACCAAGAGTTAAGTGAATAAATAGAGTAGGAATAAGATGAATGAAATCAAGCAAGCAGTGTATCAGAAGAAGTTGTTATGGAAGAGGTACAAGACAGTTTGTAGTAAACAGATGTGTGAAGAATATAAACTGCAGGCCAGAAAAGCAACAAGCATGGTTAAAAATGAAGAAGTAGAATATGAGATTAAATTGGCAAGTCAGGTCAGAGATAATCCTAGTGAATTTTTCTGCTATGTGGCAAGCAAGCGGGGAAATAATTATGTCAAGTTGACACTGGTGGATAGTTATGGTAGCAGAGTAATTATAGCAAATGATATAGTGGAATTATTTAATGACCACTTCATCAGTGTATATCATACTGCTGTGAATGATGCTGCGCAACATGTATAAGGGAGACAAGTATTCGGAGCATCAGAGGTATATCAAGTATTGCTTGGGTTAGATATTAATAAGGCTGTGAGAATATATGACATTTCAACACATATTTTTAAAGAATGTGCAAAAGAGTTAGCCATGCCCTTAACCTGGTTATTTAATGAAAGTCATGCAGTGGGGAAGGAAAGGTTCCTATGAAGTGGAAAGAAGGCAAAATAGTACCTCTCTTCAAGCATGGTTCTAGGACAGAAGTTTCTAATTATAGAATGGTCTGTACATAGGTATATCTGCAGTTGTGGTCAGAGTGTTGGAGAAACTGGTTAGGAATAGAATACAGGATTGGTTTAATTATAAGATTCTCTATGATGGTCAGCATGGGTTTGTGAAAGGCAGGTCTTGTTTTAGAAATCTGTTTGCATTTCATGATAAGGTCACAAGTGCATTGGTTAAAGAAGATTCATATACAGTGATTTTCTTGGACTTTGCAAAGGTATTTGATATATTATCACTTGACAGATTGGTGTATAAGCTGCACAAAAGGGGATTGGATAACAGATGGTTAAATGGATTGAAGATTCTAACAAGTTATGCATGATGGAGCAGTGTCTCACAAAAGGAAGGTGACCAGTGGCATGCAGCAGGGTTCTGTTCTTGAGTCCCTACTGTTTAACATATTTGTTAATGATATGTTAATTGAAGGAGAGAGGGGTATGAAAGTGCTAGAGGAGGAAAGAATGGAAACAGTAGGAGAGACAGAATGAGAGAGAGGGATATGGCAGTGCTAGGAGGAGAAAATGGAAACAGCAGGAGAGAGAGAGGGAATGAGAGAAAGGTATGGGAATGCTAGAAGAGGAGAGAATGGAAACAGTTGGAGAGAAGGAATGAGAGAGAGGTATGGCAGTGCTAGAAGAGGAGACAATAGAATGAGAGAGAGGTATGGGAATGAAAGAAGAGGAGAAAATGGAAACAATAGGAGAGAGGGAATGGTAAGAGGTATAATGTATGGGGACTCAATGATCCGTGGTGTTCAAGATAGGATGCGTGAGGAGTGTTTGCCGGCAGTTAAGAGAGGTGAAAGGGTGGATGAGATGATTGTGATGGTGGGAACAAATGACTTGAGTGGTGGTGTAAATAGGGCAGCGAGAGATATGAGATTCTTGCTTGAGGTGGTACGAAAGAAGACACAAAGAGGAAAGATAGTGCGTGTGTTGCCTAGGTATGATAATGACGAACTGAGCAGAAGAGCAGTAATATTGAATGACATAATAGCTAGAATGTGTGACAAGAGAGGACTGGAATATGTGGATACTTGAAATGCATTTGAGGACAGAGAGGGATTGTATGCAAGAGACCACTTACATTTCAATGAGGAAGAACGTAGGCATCTGGAGAGATTGCTGTTCTGAACGAGTCAGTGTGTCCCAGGGAGGATGGTAGGAGGGGGTGGCCTCTTGTGGGAATGGATACTTGGGAGAAGGGAGACGATGCCAGATAGCACTGAGCCCAGTGGAGTCTAGAAGGGATAATGCTGGGTATAGAAACAATGGCATTTATATGTTTTATACTAATGCCAGGAGTCTCCGGAATAAGGGAGAGGAATTGGTGGTGCAGATAGCATCAGCCTGGCCAAAAATTATTGGGATCACTGAGACGTGGTTGACAGAAGAGGATATAATAACAGGAATAGAAGTCACTGGGTACAGCATTTTTTGGTGGTGGAATACTGCTTATGATAGGTGACGACCTATGTCCTCTAAGAGTGGAGACTTTGGAAGGCATTGACACTAATGATTTTGAAAGCATATGGTGTGAGGTAGAGGTGGGCAAGACAGGATATTTAGTGGGGATGTTGCTACAGACCCAGGAGTACAGAGGATGGGGACCAGGAAATGTTTAGACAGTTGAGTTTGGCAAGTGCAAGAAGAATGATTGTTATGAGAGATTTTAACTGCAGTAGTATAAACTGGGGACAAGAAGATGCATGTAGTAATAAGGGAATGGAATTTCTAGAATTCTTGAGGGACAGATGTCTTAGGCAACATGTAATAGGAGGAACAAGAGGTTCAAAAGGATTTGGTTATAGCATCAGGAGAGTTGATGATAACTGAGATGACATCTCTCCCACCAGTTCGAGAGAGTGACCATATGGTTTTGACTTGGAAAATGAAGAGACATGCAGGAGTATCAAAGATTCGGGAACTTATGTGGAATTATAAGGTAGGTGATTATAATAGTCTTAGACGTCAACTTGGGGAAGTTTCGTGGAGGGAGTAATTGGAAGGCCGGGATATCATTAGTGCGTGGGAAATTATGAAAGAATATTTGTTAGCAGCAATGGTAAGTTGTATACCACGAGTGAACAAGAGGACACAATTTTGAGTAAAGTGGATGCCAAAACAATATTAAACAGGAATTGCATGCGAAAAAGAGGCTGTGGAAGAGATATAAGGAGACAGGAGAAGAGAAGAGAAGATGCATGAAAAGTATAATACACAGTCCAGAAGAGTGACTAGTATGATAAGGAAGACGAAACTGGAATATGAGAGGAGATTAGCCCTAAGATCCAAAGAAAATCCTAGGGAATTTTTTAGATATGTGGCCAGTAGGAGGAGAAATGACTGTGGAAGATGATATTGTGGGATAAAAATGGGAATAGAGTGTCACTGATGCAGAGGACCTAGTAGAATTGTTCAATGAACACTTTATTGGAGTATTTCATCCTGGGGGAATCAGTTTTAATGCTAGAGGGATAGGGCAGGTTTGAGGTTTAGAGGTACAGGAGGAGAGTGTGTTTCAAATACTGAGTACTCTGGATGTCAGTAAAGCTGTGGGACTGGATGGTATTTCATCACAGGTTTTGAGAGAATGTGCTATGGAACTGACAGTGCCTTTGACCTGGCTTTTCAATGAATATCTGGCTGCTGGAAAGGTGCCCATGGAATGGAAGGAAGGTAAGATAGTGCCATTGCATAAGGGCAGTAGCAGACTGGAAGTGTTTAATTATAGACCAGTTTGTGTCATCAGTAGTTAGTAAGATCTTGGAGAAAGTAGTGAAGGACCATATACAGCATTGGGAAGATGAGGGTAATGTTATCTGTGAGAGTCAACATGGATTTGTGAAGGAGTGCTCTTGTTTTAGCAACATGCTAGCCTTTTATGATAAAGTTACAAGAGCATTAGATGAGAGAAAGGCATATACTGCCATTTTCTTAGACTCAGCGAAGGCATTTGACAGATTGCCACATGATAAGCTGATATTTAAGTTGCAGCACATGGGTCTGGATGTCAGATTGGTCAACTGGATTAAGGATTATCTGTCCGATAGGTATCAGAGAGTTGTGTATGGTGGGGCAGTTTCAAGGAAGCAGAGGGTTACAAGTGGGGGTCCCATAGGGCTCAGTACTGGGACCTATATTGTTTAACCTTTATATCAATGACATTGCCAGTGGATTGCAAGGGGATATTCAGTTGTTTGCAGATGATGCGAAGCTGGGAAGGATTATTAGTAATAGTGCAGATGCGGCAGCCCAGCAGGAGGATTTGAATAAGCTAGATAGATGGGCAAATGAATGGGAGTGTCGGAGAGTATCAGAGAGTTGTGTATGGTGGGGCAGTTTCAAGGAAGCAGAGGGTTACAAGTGGGGGTCCCATAGGGCTCAGTACTGGGACCTATATTGTTTAACCTTTATATCAATGACATTGCCAGTGGATTGCAAGGGGATATTCAGTTGTTTGCGGATGATGCGAAGCTGGGAAGGATTATTAGTAATAGTGCAGATGCGGCAGCCCAGCAGGAGGATTTGAATAAGCTATATAGATGGGCAAATGAATGGGAGTGTCGGTTTAATGCAGCAAAATGTAAGATCTTGAGGTTTGGGAAACATCGATGGGACACTGCATAATCTATGGAGGAAGTAGGGAAGACAAGAGATCTGGGATTGATGATTGATAGAAACCTGAAATTTAGGGGACATATTGCAAAGGTGGTGAAGGTAACACAGAGGATTGCTGCAATAATGAGAAGGACATGGACCTGCAGAGATAAAACAGTTATCATTCCATTGTATAAGACCCTGATCAGATCACACTTGGACTATTGTTCTCAGATTTGGTCCCCAGGATTTGAAGAGAATAAATTAACTGTGGAAAGGGTACAAAGGCTGATAACAAAGATGGTTTCAGGACTGTACGATGATAGTTATGAGGATCGGCTGAGGGAATGTGGACTGCAGAATTTGGTGGATAGAAGAAGGAGAGGTGATATGATTGAGACTTTTAAACTGTTGAGAGGTGGTTACAGGGTTGACACTGGGGAGTTCTTTCGCTTGGTTGAACAGCAGGAAGGAGTGATGACAAGAGGCCATCCCTGGAAGTTACGAAAGGAAACTGTGAGCAAGAGGGTGAGGAGTGGTTTCTTTGCATAGAGGGTGGTTAAACCATAGAATGCATTGCCTGATGGAGTGGTGAGAGCGAGAACGGTCAATGAGTTCAAGGAGTGGTATGACAAACTTTGTGTTTCTTAGGGGGGGGACCTCCACTCGATGAGTCTTAATAGACTTTGTGTTTCTTAGGAAGGACCTCCCACGATGAGTCGTTTGGCTCCATGGAGGCCTGAATAATAATAATAATAATAATATTTCATGTGGATTGACTGGGGATCTTCAAATGTTTGCTAATGATGTGAAGTTAGATAGAATTATCAAAAGTATTGCTGATGTTAATTCTCTGCTGGAAGATATGAATAGACTTCTATCTTGGACAGATGAGTGGGGTTGTAGTTTTAATGTTAATAAATGCAAGGTGTTACACTTTGGGGTGCAGAGATATAAGGCTACGTACTGGATTGGTGGATAAGATTCGGATCTTGCGGTGATGGTAGACAGTGAACTAAAGTTCTGAAGGCACATTGCATTGCAAAGATCCACATTGTATTGCTGCTATGATAAAAAGTACATTGACATAAAGGGATTAGGAGGTAGTGGGACCTCTATATAAGGTGTTAAACCTTGATAAATGGGAATCCTAAAGAATTCCACATCTATTATCGTTTAGCAGATAGAAAACTAAGATACAAATTTTTTGTAGGAAAATGCTTGCTTCTAAGTATGTGCTATGTACATGTGATGTAATATAAAATTATGTTAGCATAAAGAAAAGAGATTGTAAGTTGTTAGAGGAAATAATAATTTTTTTGATTGTGCAAGGCAGTTAATACTGTATAAATTGAACAAAGATTTACTAAAATTTGTAATACTTGTCTGAGGAATGACTTGCATAAAATATTGTGAAAAAAGGTTCAGAGGGCAAAGGCACACCAACAGAAGGAGAGGTGGCCTCAGGCAGTAGCGTGCTCACGGCACGTGGCGGAGCGCGATCAGAAGAAAATCGGAAACAAACGGTATGAAGCGAAACCCATGTGGGTGAAGTGCTACGCATTGGGTGAGTTACGAAGGTTGCAGTGATTACCGGTAGGGGAGATAGATATAAAAGGGTTAGGAACCCCCGCCCTTGCTCTCGTAAATTTTTTTCCTTGGCTGGTGGTCGTCTGGCAGGTAGAAAGTTGCATGGAGGAGCGGTAAGCTAGGTTCAGAGGCCGGTGAGCAGTAGCAGGAAATGCCATCCAAGTGTTGGCGAAGTTATAAGCTCCTGATCTTATAATGAAGGAGTACATCTCCGCTCGTGTATCCGCAGCCCTTGGAAACTCTAGGTAGCAGACATCGTGAAGGAGAAATCGCCCAATGCCACAATTATGTCTGGAACATGTCAGTCATGCCAGAATCGTGAGCAATCACAGAATGATCTGAGAATCCAAGGTACCTCACCAACTAAGTGAACAAGAAGGAAGATCGACCGAAAGAAGGCAGTCCAAATTGAAGGAAAACAAGTATGAAAAGCCTTAGTGTATGGTAACATTAAAATTTCCTTTGTCTATGTTATGTGTGTAACTTATCATGGTGTTACGATAAGTGAAATTAAGAGACATTAAGGATCGAGGACTTTGATTTATTTAGAGCAGGACTGTAGCATGGTAACATTAGAAAGTACAGTGAGTTAGCTCATATACAGGTTAATTTAATGTGTATGCCTTAGAGATAGCTAAGATGAATTAGTCTGAGTAACGAGATTGTTATAGGTTTTTCCAATCCTCGTTCTAGTTCTTATAGCAAGCTTACCACTAATCTTTACTTAATTTTTCTTTCTCTCTCACACATGCACGTAAGTCTTTTGTCTCTTATCAAACTAATTTATTTCTTAGGATCTTTGCAGTCTTATTGACCTCTCTATGTTCTAAACGTCAATTTATCACACAACAATCTGATGGAGTTCACCCTATAAGTATTAACACATTTATTTTTTTTGCTGCACCAGCTAATACCTAGGATAGAAAGGATTTTTGCTCAGTGTGACCCCTTCAGAGAGACAATGATAATTTGATCAAGATTAATCTTATCCCTCCGCTTGCTTATTTCTTTCTCACAGTCGTGGCTCGCTTAATATATTTATTCTCATGGGTTTATCCCGCTTAGTTCGTTGATGATTTTATGAGCGGTAGTTTTGAATTCATATAACATAAGCAGATCAGGCAAGTACATGAATGAAACAATTTAATGAGCTTTAAGGTGATACACAATAATACAATTCAAGCAGGTTAATATGGTAGCACTCAATTTAGTTCAAAGGCTCTAATTAATTTGTACTAATCACACATACTAAATTGCAAATAACACTAATACAATCATAAAGTATAAAATTCATAGGTCATCATCATGCCATTCTGATACACGTGGCCATCAGTTAACACAATAGCACAATTTACACATTAAGTTTAACATAATCAGATATCTACTCGGCCTCGTGGGCAAACAAATCTTAACACTGTTTCAGACCTATGCCTAGTTGTTGGCTACTCTTACAGTCCCTTAAGTTCAGTCCAATATAAATGTTCTCACAGGGAATTCACTCTCTTCTATAACTGGAATTAGTATTTCAAAAGTCTACATTACCATCTCTGTCCTTGAATTCTTAAGACTTGTTCCTGCCTTGTCTGGTCATCAAGGCCTTCAATGTAGTTGCTTTAGAGGATATCTTCTGTAGATCTGTGCGAGTAGAATCTCCGCAGGAAGACTGGGAGGTGGCACGGTAACGTCGCCTTGAATGGACGGCATCAATTTAGTTCCTCCGTCGCACGACAACGCACAGCTATCCTAGAGCACGGACATAGCTTGGCCCAATACGAATGCTATGACAGACGAACTAAATGCCTTCCACGACTGGCCAGGAAACTTCCCCGATGACGAGCTCGATCACTGTCCGAGAGATCAGGAACCAGGAATCCAGGAAAAAAGATCTGGCATCATGCTTGCAAGGCCTTTTTGTTTAACTCTTTCCTCTCGGCAAATCTCGATCTTCACAATTCATGCCAACGCAGTCACGTGTGCTAACGTCGATCACCTTAGCTCCCTCTATTTTTTTTCACATGTGTGTCTGCCTTCCTTTCTTGGAAGATGCTTAGGTTTCCTTTTCCAATACTTCTCTCCCTCCCCTCTCTCTCATAATGCAGGACGGCAAAAGTGACCCTTGAACCCTGACTCATAGGCCTTGTTAATTTAGTACTAGAGACTGGCTTTTCAAATGGATTTGCCAGCTTACATGGATCTCTATATCTGGTTCACACTTAATACAGATTATATATAAAAATATAAAAGCTTACTATACAAATTCATGAAATTCCTAAATTTTAAGTGCTTTGTACTTGTAAACAGCTTACACTTATCCTATTGCCAACGTTCCATATTCTCTGCCTTAGTTGTATTTAAGGTTTGACCTGAATATTTTATAATAAACATTTCATAGCTTATTCAGGACACAACAAGATAAATAATGAATGTTTAATGCAAAAATATTACTCTAGAATCTTTGTTAATAATATACCTGTATTAAATTCATTTCTGAATATCTTTTTAATAATAACTCTTGTGTGCATTATTTTATTACAGTGTATGCATTTTTTTTAATTTATTTTATTTTTTGTCAGGAAACACTAGGTACACATTACTGCCTCTTGGAAAGAAGAATACATTATGGCCGACCATGCTGGGCACAAGTATTTTCTGAATGGGAATCATGGTATAAAGGGTAAATATGCATTTTTCATAATTTAAAAATATGAGTATATCAAAATATATACTCATATTACTTCAATTATATCAAATACACTGTTATTATGATCTGAATAACAAATATTATGGAGTAATGGTTGGAAATTGCATAGGAAGCTAAAAACTTAATACATTTGCATTATAAGTTATTCAGAGTTATGATTCAAAACTATATTAAATTCAGTATAAAATCTTTAATAGAAATTTTTAGCGTAATTAGAAACCAACAAAAAATTTGAATTTCAAAACACCCTATAATTTCTCACTTTCTGATTAACAAAAGTAATGTATCTATATTCATGGTTTATTTAAATATTTATTATAATCATGTAACTCAAATATATATATATATATATATATATATATATATATATATATATATATATACTCAATAATATACACACACACACATATATATGATCTGATCCTGTGGCTTCCTCCCTTTGAGGGTTGCAGCTGATTAATAGGGAGATAATGACACATGGTGGTTTCTGTTGCCTTCCTTGCCGTATTTCTATGACTGTAGCCTGTGCGCTCATGGGTCCGGTTTGCCTGCTTGTGGGATGAAAAACCCCAGATAAACTGGCAGAAAAAAAAAAACCTGCTGTCCATGCCCAAGACTGGCTATATTGGCTATGGCTGATCCTAAAGCTCCTCACGTTGTCGACGGGAATATAATCAACGTTCGACATTGACTATATTCCCGTCGACATCGAACGTAGGACACTCCTTCCCCAGGCATATGGTTGCGAAGCACAAAGTCACTATGCTAACCGCACAGACATATATATATATATATATATATATATATATATATATATATATATATATATATATTATCAGTCCTACATATGAAAGGTCCCAAGTCTTATAACACAACAGTGATGCGCATGGTAATTAGAGAGAAGAAAGGAATCTGTTTAATGTGTTTCTTGAAGAGTTGGAGGTTGTATGCTTTGGGAAAATGGAATGGAAAAGACCTCCAAAGGACAGAGGTATGAGAAATGAAGGAAAAGGATGAGAAGTTGGTTCAGAGAGCCAGAGCTGAATAGCATATAGATGTTGACCAGCAGCTGTCTACATTTGTACATGATTAGAAGGAATAGTGGTTCATAGCAATATCTATATAAAAGACATAATGCAGAAACAAAGCAAGTTAGTCAGTGAGAACAGCTCTCTTCTGGATACAATCCAGAATTCTAAGGTAGTTTTTTGATGTGCCAACCCAGATGCGAGAACAGTATTCTAAGGTCAGGCAGATTTGTATTCGGGCAGATTTCAAAATATTAGGAACTGAGCAGAAGAGAAGTAATTCCTAGAATGAAAAAGAATATCAAGATTTTCAGAGGTTGAAGAGGCCATAGACATGATGTGCTTATGGCAGGATAGGCTAAATATGAGAGTCAGATCAATAAGAGAAAACTGATCTTAGTTGGTGAGAGAAATGTTATCAAAAGTGAGAGAAAGAGAATGAGATATGGTCTTTCTTCTGGGGAGTAAGGCAAGATTGTGTTTTTATAGCATTAAAATTTACTAAATTATCTTCACTCCACTTGAGAATTACTAGAAGATTGGTGTGTAAACCATCGACCATAGAATATCTTGAAGCTTGAGTCATCCGAGGATTAGATGAATGGAATTTACTACTGTCACTAAAATCAGATAAAGGAACCATCCACTATGACAGGCAATGAATGATCAGAGAGGAAGCTGGCAATCCACTCAAAGAAGGTAGGAGGGAGACAATAAGATAACTGCTCGGAAAGACAGTAGCAATTTTAGACTTGATCAAATGCCTTGGAAATACCAAGAATGATTATATAAGATTCTCTAAATCTTTCCATGATGTATGTCCAAATGTGAATTAGCAAGGAGATCTGCTGTCAAACAAGACTTGCTGAATCCGTATTGGTGATTGCTAATTAAATTATGAGTCTCTAGATAGTGAAAAAGCTGGTTGTTGATGACCAGCTTTTTCATTATCTAGACACTAACTTTCTCCATCACCTTTAAGAGTATTAAGCTGAGGGTAATGGAACAGTAGCTTGATGTCTGACTTTCTCTCTCTTTTTATCAGTAGGCTTGCTTCCATGCTGTTAGATAAATACCAGAAAGTAGGATGCTTGTAAAGGCAATACAGGATGGGTGTTGATTCTGGAACATAAGCAGTCTAGGCTGAAGCACTTATTAGTATCTAGCCTACTGTTTTTTTTTTTTTGTTTTTTTTTGATGAAAGATCAGAGGAGGCATATTGAATGTGGTTTGTGGAATAGTAAGGGGAGATTTGCCTTATCTAAACAAGAGCTGGAGGAGAAGACTGCCAGAAGGTTTTTCCTTACCTTTAGGAGATGTTGCTATCACTCCATCAGGTTGAGAAGAGAGGTGGAAACATAACAGCAAAAGTAATAAAGTATTGTTCAACAGCCTTTGAAAGGACCAAAAGACTCAACTGCCATTTAAACAGGAGGCAGTCCTAGTGAATATAGCCCCCTATAGAATCTGCTTTCGATTTATTTTTATTTTTTTTCAGTTGTAATGGACTGTAGTGTAAACTAAGTGAGAGGCTGGAGTGCATTAAGGGATTACTTTTGGCCATATCATAGAATTGTTTCTATATCATGGGATTATTTAATTTTTAGTCTTACGACTGAAAGGTTTCTCTTATAGTCAGATGCAGAGGTTTTAGTTTTTTCCAAACTGAGTACAGAGGTTGAATATATGTTGGAATCAACATACATAATCAACATATATTATATAGACTGAAGAGACTATAGGTAGAATTCTGAAAAAGTATCATTTGATTCCAACATATATTCCTATCAACAAAATTTCTTCTTTATTACCTTCTACAAAGGATAAACTGTCTTCTCTATCTTTGGCTGGCATTTACTAACTACCTTGTGAATGTGATGTCTCTTATTTTGGAACAAACTGGCCGTTCTTTGGAAAAAAGAATAAAAGAACATCAATATTATATTGAATATAACAAACCTCTGAAGTCTGGTCTGGCGCAGCGCAGTATTGACTCTATTCATAGTGTCCAGTGGGATAAAGCTGTTCTCCTCCATAGATGCAGATTCAAATATGAACGCTTATTTAAAGAAAGTTGTGAAACTATCTTACACCGACCGAATTTAAATAGAAATTACTGCCTTTCTCTCTCTCTCTCAAAGATCTAAGAGACTTTTATCTTATGTAAAAAAACTATTTATCTTAATAGATTAATTTATTATTTTCTATTATTTCCTAGCACGTGGCAACAATTGTATTTTAATTGGTGATCTACCGAACATTTTGCTTGTATTCCATTCCTATTACTGTCACAGACACGACACTGAAGATGTACTATTAATTTTAGTACGCAATATCTGTCCTTTTACTAATTAAAGATATCACTGTGGTTTTTACGTGTTTCTTTATTATTTAGCATTATACATGTCCATAAGGATATGTAATTGCCCATAATGTGCTTTGCATTATGGGCAACTGATATGAAGTCATTAGCCTCTATATACAAGTAGCCCATGAAGTTACTTCTTGCGCAAACTTTGTTTACTTACGCTTGAAGAAAGGATGAAACCAAGAATATAATTTCTTGGCATCCTTAGTTTATGAGTGTGAGGCTGGAGTTTTTAGTTTGAGCATTGAGTGTATGCTGGACTTTTTTGCCACATTTGTTGGAAAACCAAAGCTTGGATTTTGAGTGGAATGGAGAATAAAGGCACTTTTCCCAGTAAGAATAGTTTCAATTATGAGATCAGAGAAAGTGCTTGGATCAGAAGAGTGGAAGCAATAATCAGAATGTACAAAAGATGCATAGAAATTGCAAAAGTCATTCCAATTGGAACTATTTTAGTGCCATAGGATATAAGACTGAAATTGAAAAGAAATATGGAAAAAAAAAAAGAACTGTGGACATGGTTATAGTCACAGTTATCAATGTTGTTATCTGTCACAATGTTGTTATCACAGTTATCTGGTTGGCTGAGTGGTTAGCATATCTGCTCTCTAGCCAAAGGCTTCGGGTTCAAATCCCCCCCCCTCCTTCCGTGGGCATTGATGTTTGTGATTGTCTGTGAAAATAATAGTGGTGGTGGTCGGTGGTAGATGGCATTAGTGTAGATGATGAAGGTATGTTGCAAGTGGTGGAGACAGAGAGTTGTAGAGTAGGTGCTCTCCCTTGATGAGTCTTTGAACTCCCTGGAGGCATTGCATAATAATAATAATAATTATTATTATCTGTAACTCTGGTAGGTAGGTTAATAATTTGTTAGATCATTATACAGCAAACAATACAGCTTCTCTTCCATCTTGATCTGTAAAGTTAGAAAACAGGAACCATTTGGAATTGTGAAACATTGAAATCTGCAAGAAGATTATTTCATATGGGGGATTAGACTCTGCATGTGATCAACTTTCAGAGACAGATAATCATAAAGGTCATTATAATGAGAATTAGGAGAGTTGTAAAAACATGAGAACAACAAAATGAAGCAAGGAAATATTAAGCCAAAGCAGATCATATAATAGAGAATTCGAGGTCTCTTAACATTTGTCATGAGATAATGGTATGGCATGATGCCTTGTGGCAAGTTTATGTGAACTGTGGTCATGGATGCTAGCTGAAGTCCAGTGATGAATAACAGATTGGATTTGGATGTCTCTAAGTGGTGGTAGTGGTGCACATTGTTGATGTTAATATTAAGCTCCTGGATGTTGGTAAAGATTTTTTTTTTTGGAAGATTTTTTTGTTTGTTGTTGTTGTTTTGTTATATTTTTTGGATATGTTTTTATTTAGTTATTTATTTGATGTTTTAAGGATACTTGTGACATAAAGACTGAATAATATAAGCACGTAAACACAAGAACGATATTTAATTAACCAAATATTTCGGTCTGGAAATAGCAGACCATCTTCAGTGGCACTACACTAACAATAGATCATTTAAAAATAGAACAAGCCGCGTGATGTTATATCACTAAGTATTAAAGGGAATATTTTTAAGCAGAGACATGATTGAAATAAAGATATTAATTAATAATATTAAATAATATAAAATTAATATGAATTAATGAGTTATCCTGATTAGACTTCCCAGATTTTTGATATAGATATACAGTCATTCCAATTCAGGTTAGGACGATGGAGTAAGGCCTCTACGCTTTCTTTGAATAAACGTTCAAATTTATAACGGGATCTATGTAAGAGACGAGTTTTTGACCAAAGGATGTTGTGGTTAATTTCAATCCAGTGCCGAGCCAATCCAGATTTTTCAGGTTTGTTGTGATGAATGGAGGATTGATGTTCTTGGATTCTTTTTTCAAGAGAACGTCCAGTTTGTCCAAAATAGGAGAGATCACAGTTGCAGGGAATTTGATAAACTCCAGAAAGAGACATAGTTGAGTGTTTGTCTTTAGGAGAAGGAAAATGGGAAGATAATTTGTTAATAGGTGAATACGTAGCTGTTAACTCATATTTCTTCAGAATTCTTGCGATAGTTTCTGAAATCCCGGAGATGTATGGAATTGGAACTCAACGTATTGAATCTTTGTTGTTTTGTAGTGGATTATAAGAATCGAGAAGATGTTGAGTACTCTTTTCAGAAAAGCCATTGAGTTTCATGTGTTGTTGGATAGTAGAAAGTTCTTTCTGTAGAAAATTAGAAGTAGAACAATTAGTTTTGGCTCTTCTGATTAGACATTTTATGATTCCTGTTTTTTGACAAGGATGATGGGCTGATTCTTTAAGAATATAACGACCTGTGAACGTTGGTTTCCTGTAAACTGTAGTTGTAACAGTATTTGAAGGTGACCGAATGAGGAGAACATCTAAAACAGATAACTGGTTGTTTTCTTCCGTTTCCATAGTAAACTTTATACGATGATGTAAGGAATTGATACTGTTTAAAAAAGAAAGTAAGGAATCTTTGTTGTGCGGCCATACAGTAAAGATGTCATCTATATATCTTACCCAAAAGGATGGTTGAGGGAAAATAGATGAGAAGAGTACTTTTTCTAGATGTTCTAAATAAAAGTTGGCTAAAGCAGGAGAGAGAGAGGACTTTCCATGGCTGTTCCTTCTACTTGGCTGTAAAATTTGTTTTGACATAAGAAATATCCAGAGTGTATTACGAAATCAAATAGTTTTATAAATTAATTCATTTATTCATTAATTCATATTAATTTTATGTTATTTAATATTATTAATTAATATCTTTATTTCAATCATGTCTCTGCTTAAAAATATTCCCTTTAATACTTAGTGATATAACATCACACTGCTTGTTCTATTTTTAAATGATCTGTTGTTAGTATTCCACCTTGTATTTTTTTTAAACTGTTCTTGTAGTGCCACTGAAGATGGTCTGCTATTTCCAGACCGAAATATTTGGTTAATTAAATATCTTTCTTGTGTTTATGTGCTTATATTATTTAGTTATTTATTTATTTTGCAATTTTTGTTGTATTTTTGATATAATTTGAAATTTTCATTGCTTTTTGTGAGATTTTGTTTAAATGCAATAACATTATGATTTTTTATGCTATCTTTTATGTTAATACATTTTTTCATGTTAGTATATAGAGTAGAGGCATGTAATAGGGCTGAAGGACTTATGGATATCTCCTACACAGGGAGTACCCAGACCTCAACACAAGATGGCACGATAGTTCCTCCTGTAAGCTACTTACATTTAGACTCCTTCTGGGCACAACCTGGAAGAGTAGGTAGCAGCAGCAGGATTATTTTCCAGCTGATCAGGGAACCCCCCACCCACCCTACCCCCCCAAAAAAGTGTTACAAACATGCGATATTTCACCAGGTTTATTCCTGTGTACTATCTGATAACCAGTCTATGGAAACTGCTTTACTACTTTGCTATCAAATGGAGGAAGTTAGTTCAAAAATTATTGTATGGAGAGCATATGACCTGCACTGAATGTAACATGAAATGGAGAGGACAAAAATTAGGACCCCTAATCTAGAGACAAAACATGACAATAGCTACTTCATGCCTTCAATAAGCAAGGCAGTAGTGTTCCATGTATATTTAATATATCATGTATATTAAATTTTAATATACATGATAATGGAAGTCATCTACTACTCAGTAATCTAGCTGGCATTTCCTCCAATTAGAGAAGGCATGATTTCAAGATGGCAATATTCATCTTTCCAGAGCCCTATTTGTGGAAACAAGAAATTGTTGTTGATCTGGATGGGAGAGGATATATATCACTAGCCTATTAATTGTTTATTTACTTATTAAAATTTAATATTATAAAGAATGCTGATAAGAAAACATACTGAAAATTCTTGAAGGTAAAGATAATTGCCATATTTGTAAAAAAACATTCAAATTGTTGGCCGAGTGGTTAGCGTATCTGCTCTCCAACCAAAAGAGTTTGAATTCCATTGTGGGCATGGATGTTTATGATTGTCTGTGAAAATACTAGTGGTTGGTGGTAGATAGTGTTGGTGTAGTTGCAGTTCATTGTAGATTTGATAATAATAATTAGATGCATCAAATATTTTTGTTTTATTCTTTATCCTATTTTTTTTTAGTACCAAACTTAATAATGGGACCAAAAATAGTATGACAATGGAAATAATGCTTGACCATGAAGAACCAATAATAAGCAAGAATATAAAATAGTAAGAATGAAATACAAATAAAATAAAAATAAATACTAAGAATTAAAAAAAAGACTAAGAACTAAAAAAACCTCTAATATACATGACAAGCTAACAATATGAATGACAGTGTGCTGAGCATTTCAGCAAATTCACATTCAGAGCATAGAAGGTGAAAACCAGTTATGGGCTTGCCATGTGGCTCAAGAGATTAGATATTCATGAAATTGAATATCTAATTTTGTGATAAATACTCATAACTAGTTTTCATCTTCTATGATGAATTTACCAAAACAGTCAGCACACTGTTGTTCCTAATGCTCGCTTGTCATCTATACTACGTAATTTTTAGTTCTTAGCCTTTTTTAAAATTCATTTATAGTCTCTTTTTTTAATTTCTAGTCTTTTTATTTTATTCATGTTTTATTCCTGCTAGTTTATATTCTTTTGTACAATTATTAGTTCATCTTTAGCATTACTTTCCAATCTCATGCTATTTTTGGTTTCATTATTAAGTTCAATACTAAAAAAAGTAAGACAAAAATACTTGATGCACCTAATTTCTTATTTATTTTTTATTATTAAATTATTATTTTATTATATTTTATTATTATTATATATTATTATTATTATATATTATTATTATTATTATTATTAAAATCCTGTCAACTGCAAGTACTTTTTGCTGGTCTGTTTGGCCGAGTGGGAGTGGTTAGCATATCTGCTCTCCAGCCAAAAGGTTGTGGGTTCAAATCCCACCATTGGCATGGATGTTTGTGGGTTGTCTCTGTAAAAAAAAAAAAAAAACTAGTGATGGTGGGAGATAGATGGCGTTGGTGTAGATGATGTGGTTTGCTGTAGTTGGTGGATTGAGTAGTGGAGACAGAGAGTTGTAGAGTACATGCCCTCCCTCAATGAGTCTTTGGACTCCCTGGAGATGTCAGGCAATAATAATTTTTACAAACATGACAGTCATCTTTACCATCAAGATCAGGTATGTTTTCTTGTCAGTATTCTAATATTAAATTTTAATTAGTAAATATACTAATTGGTTATACAGGGATAGCTCCATTTCCATTAAGCTTTCACCATTACATATGCTTATTAAATAAGTGGAGTTACATTGAAATTTGTCTTTATAATATATTTTCAATTTTCATCATGTCATAATCTTTCTTTATTATTATTATTATTATTATTATTCGTGACACCTCCAAGGAGTCCAAAGACTCATCGCGGGAGAACACCTACTATACAACACTGCGTCTCACTACTACACCGAACCGCTACTATCAATCACCTACATCAACACCATCTACTGCCTACAACCACTACGACCACAGTTAGTATTTTTGTCTGTAAATTGCATGTGTTCTAAAGGGCCGATTTGTCTGTATGCAGGATGAAAAACCTGAGTTTCCGGGAGAAAAAACCCTGCTACCTCCGTATGAGATCGGCTAACTCACCTTCAATTGAAAAAGTCCATATAAAGATTCCTCCCTTCATGACAAGAATCGAACTTAGGCCTTATCTAATCGCAGGGCGCAACGTACAGTCGTCCTTCCAATTGTGCTACAGAGGCACTAAATTATTCTGAACCTCCAAGAAGTCACAAGGCTCATCATGTGAGGCCCATCTTAGACAACACAAAATCTATCACACCATTCCTTAAATCCAATGAAGTCCATGATCCAACCATCCTCCATGCAAAAAAGCCATTTCTCACTGCATTACTCATCATCTCCTTTTGCAATTTCAAGAGAGAGCCTCTTGTTCTTGCTTCTTCCCCTTGTTCTATTAGATGAAAAATCTCTTTATACCAATTCTGTAAATCCCTCTGAATAGTTTTAAATGTCTCAATCATGTACTCCCTTCGTTGTTTCTGTCCACAAAACTCTGCAGTTTGGATGTCCTTTTTTCCTTTGCTTAGGAAAACTGACCTGGGCTTGAATCATATGTAGGATACCAAATAATAATTATTATTATCATCATCGTTAACATCTGACCTCGATGGAGTGAAATTTACCAGAGGTCTATACTCTCTCTCATGCAAAAATATAAACAAACCATGCCTTAAACCCATTCACAGTTTCTTCATTCACTACGCTTTCAGGGCAATGCATTCCACTAACTAATCACCCTCCAAAGAAAGAACCTGCTTCTCATTCCCCTGCTCACATCCTCCTTGTACAACTTCCAGGGATGGCCTCTAGTTTTACACTTGCCTCCCTCTGCTCTATGAAAAATCTCCTCCACGTTGATCTGGTAACAACCCCCTCACCAACTTATATGTCTCAATTATATTCCTTCTTCTTCTTCTATTCACAAAGCTCTGTAAGATGCATTCCCTCAATCTTTCCTTGTATCTGACATTCCATATACCTCACACCGACATAATAAACCTGCCTTAGTGAACCTTTTTTGGACCCGCTCCAATAAATCCTCTTCCCCCTCTGAAAACCAGGCAACTAAATTATTATTATTATTATTCAGGCCTCCATGGAGTAAAAAGACTCATCGCAGGAGGTCCTTCCTAGGAAACACAAAGTCTATTAAGACTCATCATGGGAGGTCCCACCTAGGAACACAAAGTCTATCATACCATTCCTTAAAATCATTGACCGTTCTCGCTCTCACCACTCTATCAGGCAATGCATTCCGGTTCAACTACCCTCCATGCAAAGAAACTACTCCTCACCCTCTTGCTCACAGTTTCCTTTCGTAACTTCCAGGGATGGCCCCTTGTCATCACTCCTTCCAGCTGTTCAACCAAGTAAAAGAACTCCCCAGTGTCAACCCTGTAACCACCTCTTAACAGTTTAAAAGTCTCAATCATATCACCTCTCCTTCTTCTATCCACCAAACTCTGCAGTCCACATTCCCTCAACTGATCCTTATAACTAACATTGTACAGTCCTGAAACCATCTTTGTTATCTGCCTTTGCACCCTTTCCACAGTTAATTTATCCCCTTCAAATCCTGGGGACCAAATCTGAGAACAATAGTCTAAGTGTGGTCTGATCAGGGTCTTATACAATGGAATGATACCTCTTTTATCCCTGCAGGTCAGCGTACTTCTCATTATTGCAGCAATCCTCTGTGTTATCTTCACCACCTTTGCGATATGTCCCCTGAATTTCAGGTTTCTATAAATCATCAACCCCAGATCTCTTGTCTCCCCTACTTCCTCCAGTATAGCTCCTCCCATAGAGTATGCAGCATCCCATTGATGCGTCCCAAACCTCAAGACCTTACATTTTGCTGCATTGAACCGACATCCCCGTTCATTTACCCATCCATCTAGCTTATTTAAATCCTCTTGCAAGGCTACGACATCTGCACTATTACTAATAACCTTCCCAGCTTCACATCATCCGCAAACAACTGAATATCACCCTGCAATCCACCGACAATGTCATTGATATAAAGGTTAAAAAAATATAGTTCCCATAATAAATTTATATTGCAATAGATTTAATAGTATTGATATGATCACAGATGGATAAGAAAATAACTATTTATTAACTTAAAAGCTAATATTTCACTGGTATTATATCCAGCATCTTCAGAGCACACAACACAAAGTTTGTTACAAATGCAAGACAACCACAATCCGGTGTAACAGTGGGGCTACCATAAGTAATTGCAGCATGCAACACAAGACTAAAGTCCTAATAGGGTATCATTTTCTCACCTACATCACACCTTCTTAACCAATGGTTATAATCCCCATAAGATCGATAACTAAATGCTACCCAGAAATCCCCTCTATCTACCACAGAAGACTACAACAAAACTATCACCATCCGATACATTAAAGGCACATCTGAAAAGATATCTAGGGTGCTATACAAACACCAACTACGCACAGTATTTAAACCTTATGTAAAATTAGCAACTCTCATCCGTTCACCTAAGGACAAATGCACTCCTTTATCACATCCAGGAGTCTGTGAAGTGCCCTGTTCTTGCCTCAAGCCTACTATGGACAGACAGGAAGAACTGTGGACATCCGCCTCAGTGAACACAAAAAATATATCCGACGCTTTCGCTATGGCAAGTTGGGTCTGGCAGACCATGCTTTGGATACCCCTGCACACAGGATCAATTGGAAAAAAACAAAAGTAATGCACAGAAGCTTCTACAAGTCAGAGAGGTTGTTCCTGGAATCAACAGAAGCCTTAAAACATACTCCAAACCTTAACAAGTATGACTGTATAAATCTACCAAAGATTTGGGAGACAGTCATCCTAAGAAATTAATATTTATTACTTTTATTTTATTTTATTTTTTCAAACTTTCTAAGACTATTATTTGGACTACTATTGCAAAATTTTGAACTATTTATTTATTTATTTTTTTAATCCTAGATGGCACCCTATTAGGACTTGTGTTGCATGCTGCAATTACTTATACTAGCCCCACTGTTACACCGAATTCTGGTTGTCTTGCATTTGTAACAAACTTTGTGTTGTGTGCTCTGAAGATGCTGGATATAATACCAGCGAAATATTAGATTTTAAGTCAATAAATAGTTATTTTCTTATCCATCTGTGTTCATATCAATACAGTTTATAAATAAAGTAGGAGGAAAATGGATGAATGAAGAAAATAATTATGAAATCTGGAAGAAAAGGCAGGAGCAACACAAAATGAATGTTTGTAATGATTGTTTTTATGAAGAGTATATCCAATAGAGAATACCGATCAACTGAATCCAGTTGATCAACCTGATCCTATTACAACATCTGACGAACACATAAGCCTATCCACGTGCATAATAAATTTAGTTTAATCTTTATCCAAGTGTGAGCAAACAAAGTTTGCACCTGAAAATATCTTCAGGACTTAATATGGTGTTGTACTACCTTACTGGGGTAAGGTAGTACAACACTGGGAAACTCGTGGCAAAGGTGGACCAAGTAACAACACTCCTATCCCAGTATCTCCCATAATGCAAAACACATCTCCTTGCGAATATGTATAATGTTATGCATTAAGGGATTGGCCACTACCCAGACTAGTTTCGACCTTTATTGAGGTCTCTTCAGTGGGAGCTAGGCCCAGTGGTTGAGATACCAGGCAGAAGCAATAGCGAGGTCATCCTTATCTATAGGAGTTGCCAAAAGGTGTGCCACCTATTTTATTAAATTACTCTGGATTTAGAGAAACTTTGTTTGCTCACACTTGGATAAAGGATTAAACTAAATTTATTATAGTCTAACCAAGTGAGAAACTTTCAATATAGTTCCCAGTACTGAGCCCTGTGGGACCCCACTTGTAACCCTCTGCCTCCTTGAAACTGCCTACCATACACAATTCTCTGATACCTATCAGACAGCCAATCCTGAATCCAGTTGACCAACCTGATCCAAACCAATGTGCCACAACTTAATTATCAGCTTATCATGTGGCACCATTTTCTTGGATTTATCAAATGCCTTTGCTAAATCCAAGAAAATGGCAGTATATGCTTTTCCTTCATCTACTGCTTTTGTAACTTTATTATAAAAGGCTAGCATATTACTAAAACAAGATCGCCCCTTCACAAATCCATGTTGACTCTCACAGATAACATTACCCTCATCTGCCAAATGCTGTATATGGTCGCTAACTAATTTCTCCAAGATCTTAACAATTACTGTGCACAAACAAACAAAATCTGTGCATAATTGTCCATATGTCACCTGATCAAAGCCTTATGCAAGGGAAGAACCATAACCTCTTTGCTTCTGCATGTCAAAATGTCCCCCTCATTATTGGCATAATCTGTTGTGATGTTCTTACAATTTTAGCAGTGTGATCCCTAAACTTCAAGTCTCTGTCCCCCATCCCTTTCTGATCTCTCATCTCTTAAAACTCTTTCAAAATTTCTTCATTAATTGTATATTCTACATCTCATCAATGCCTACTAAATTTGAAGACTTTGCAACATTAAACTGATAGCACTACTCATTTACCTACTCACATAGTCTATTCAGATCTTCCTTCAAGGCCACATCTAATCTGCTCCTCACAATTTCTTCCCAACTTTGCATCGTTGACAAACAACTGCACATTTCCATTTGAGCTCGTCTCAATGTCATTAATGTACAAGTTAAACAATAATAGTCCCAAAACAGATCCTTGTGGCTCTCCACTAGTGACCTTCCTGTTTTGGGATACTGAAAAAAAAAAATACAAACTGCTTGCCACTATTTGACAGCCAGTTACCTATCCAATTCACTAGTCTCTTATCCAATCCCATCCATTTCAGTTTAGCTACAAGCTTGTCAAATTTAGCAGATTGCTAAAACATGACTTTCCCCCTCTAATAAACTCATGCTGACCATCATAAGGAATCTGTTATTATTAACCCATTTCTAAATGCTAGTCCTTGCCAACTTCTCTAACACCTTAACAACAACAACTCAGACAGATTGGCCTACAATTTGTAGCCTAAGTCTTATCCCCCACTTTATAAAGTGGAACAAATTTTTCCCACCTTCCATTCCTTTGGGTGACTCGTCCTGTTGCAAAACTCATGTTAAACAGGTGTACCAAAGGTGCCATTAATTCCATAGCGCATTCCCTCTAGATATATGGTGATATATCATCAAGTCCTATTGCATCCTCATATACCTCCTGCTCATTCACCATCAGTCCTCCTCTACCCTCTACACACCAGCTTCTCATGATGTCACCAGTGTTATCAACTAGTGTCATCCTCCCATAGTCAGTTTTCCTTCTACTTGCCATATATCAAAAGAACTCACTTTTCTTAGCTTGATTGGCTAATTTCTTCTCATATTACACTTTTGCTGTCTTTACCAACCAAGTCACCTTCCTGGCCTGCTCTTTGTATACTCTTCATAAAAACAATCATTACGAACATTCATTTTGTGTTTGCTCCTGCCTTTTCTTCCAGATTTCATAATTATTTTCTTCATTCATCCATTTTACTCCTACTTTATTTAGCCTCTTTTCCTTTGAAATACATCCAGACATTACTGCAGTTGAATAGCTCTTGGTCAATGTTCATGTAGCATCTGTCTTCTTCCAACACTATAGCTCCCAGTTGTCTCCTAAGATTTTCATAATCACCAGCCTTGTAATTCTACATATGTCCCTTCTGTAGAGAAGTTCTCACATGACTGGCCACAGCCCAGGTTCACTTCATGGTCACTCTCACCATCCAGTGGAAGATTAGACACTCCATTCACAATCACATCCTCTGATAATAAAACCAAATCTAAGACTCTTAACTCTCGTGTGTCCTCCATTGCATATTGCTTAAAATTGCTATCCCTTAAGAACTCAAGAAATTCTGTTTATTCCATTATGCTATCTCTTCATTCCAGTTAATATTGCCATAATTGAAATCACCCATAACAATCACCCTTCACTTACTCACTAAACCAAGTTGCCTATACATTTCTTTGTCTGCACCTTCCCCATTCTCTAGCCTGTAGCAACACCCCACCAAATATCTCATTCCTCCAACCTCCACTTCGCACCATACTGCTTCAAAACTGCTGCCGCTTTTTTCCCTTGTATTTCATCCTTATGTGGGCATAATTCCCCTGCTATTGCTATCATCAGCAGCATTCGCACTTTTTTTTTGCCTTTCCTATCTTCACAAAAACATTATATCTCTCCATTTCTATTCCCATCAAGTTGTCATTCTCATCCAGCCATGTTTCGGTTATTCCAACTATTTTCAGGCACATGAACTCAATCAATGCAACTTCATCTCCCTTATTTCTGACACTCGTAGCATATGTAAATAAGCATAACAATTCATTTCTTTGTCTATAACCATTCCTACTTATATTGCCCCACAACCTTTGACTTCTCACTTGTTCTTATTTGCTCATCTTGTGGCCCATATACCTCCTACCCCCAGACTCAACCTCCCCATGTATTCCATGCCATTCCATTCCTGTGCTGATCATCCATGCATATGCATTCATTACTGCTTTCAGAATCCATTCTTCTTACACTGTGTGTGTCCACAGTGTGGAGCCACAGTCCTGTTTTTCCTGGCCCACCCCATTTCCATGTCCAACTTGCATTCCTGTTCTCACATTCTCCTCTGCATTCACAACCACATCAGTCTCACCTGGTCCACTGTCCTTCTTATTTACGTCATTTCTGACTTCCACTGATACCTTATTTGAATCACTCATTACGCTTCCTTCCATCAGCAAACTTTCCAAATGGCTCACTCCAAAGTCATTCAGATGCAATCCATTGCTCTTATACAGTTTCATTCATCTGTCAGACTCATCCTACACATTCACAAACTGCACTCCTTTCGCTTCACAAATTTCTCACTCCAAAGTCATTCAGATGCAATTGTTATATTCTTTTTTTTTATTGTCTGTGGTCTGTGTGACTAAGTGACTGCCTTATTGTTATATCTCTAACTGTCTTTACTTTAACTTTAAAGTTAACATTAAAGTTCCCTTTTTTTTTTGTATCACTTAATATCAGATATTTGTTTGCCGACAAATTTGTATTGATTAAAGACTGTGCCAGCCGGCAACTAAACTTTGATACATTATCCAAGAATACTTAAAGAAAATGTAGGGATCATGAGGCATGCAGTCATGGTGCCGATTCTTATACCACTATTGGTTTCCCCCTTAATGCACGGTATGTAAGTTTTCAAACGGTAGCTCAATCCACAGAAAGAATGACAAACTCATTTGATTGTATATAAAGAAACACATTTATTATGGCACAAAGACAAGTATACATGTTAATCAAATCCTTAATCTTAAAAGAGTCTGGGTTCCCTTTACTCAATTAATCACATCCAAAGCTTCTATGTTATAGTCCCTTACTTGACATAAATTTCTCACTTCTATACGTACATCTATTCTCAGACTCTTATAACTAAGTTACCTAATATTATCACACATGTAATATTGCATATATACACAAGACAACTCAATAATTCTGACATGAACTTCTCTAGGGTAATACTTCTTATTCTTACTTAATCCTCCCTCCAAAAATTTTAGCTAACATTTAATTATGTTCTGACCATATAATATTACTGTTCCTAAATCACACAAACAGTTCGGGCCTCGGCCTCCTGTTCGCCTGGAGCCTAATATGCTTTCTTCTCAACCGCAAACAAAAGTGTCCAAATCGCAGACTGTTCTTATAGCACCACATGGAAATAGCATGTTTCCTTAACTTCTGCTTCCTTACCCCACGGTTACTTTAATCCAACATTTAACATAAGAAAATCTTACGCTTACCGTTCTTGCCTTGAACTGGATATTCTGGTCTGCTTACAGTATCTTCACTGATGGCGGCCTTGCTATTCCTTTGTTTCCATACGAACCGAAAACACTCATACACAGATTTGAACACTGATGTTGATCTCATCAGTGGCTCTTTCTTCTTATCGATCTGAATACATTGTAGTTGCAGCCTTGGCCCACGTAGCATACATAGCAAGGGGGGGGGGGAATTCTTGCTACATGTGGCAGCAAGCCCTACACAGCTCTCTGACAGGAAACTAGGTGCCGACGAAACCCAGAGACAAGAGACAAGAGAGCGATTCGAATCCCCGCCAAAACCTTTATACCTCAAAACAGGTCCCTCACTCGGCGGTGTCGTCACGCACACGGCGACTGCCGATTGGACGCCGTTGCCGCGAACTGCTTTGGCATGCCTTAAACTTGTATTAGCTTATACATATTTTTATGGAATTTATGCATGATTTTCTATTTTAATTCATTTACAATCATTCTCTATTTAGTTTATGGGCTAGTATAGCAATGCTTACAATTTACAAATCTTAATATATATGTTTTTAGGTCATAAATAAGCACATTTTCTGCCTGGAGGCATAAGCATGTCCTTAACCACTCCTTCTGAGGTAACCTTATGTTGGGTCGGAAAAAGGATGACTCATCAAAAGTGAATCAGCACTTTTTTCCGACCCAACACAATCCATTGCTCTTATACAGTTTCATTCGTTCCTCAGACTCATCCTACACATTCACAAACTGCACTCCTTTCTCTTCACAAATTTCCATTAACATTCCATTCAAGATCTTTGCTCTCTGCTGATATCTATCCTACATACTCTCTATTCCCAACCAAATCATTTGTTGTAACCATAACTACTAACTCCCACACACACACACTCTTGCTTCTCATACCAAGTATCTCAATCACTCTGTTCATTCTCTCTCCTGGAAAACAGACCTTGTGCACCTTCTCATCCACCACACCTTTTATGATAGAATCTCCATTATAGTACTATTCTTGAGTCATTTTCTACTTTCTTCTTCTATATTTAAAGGACTTGTTGCCTGAAAGTGACCTAGCCTGTTCGATATGGGACTGGCAAACTTATCTTCAGTTATAATATGTTTGTTCATTGCCTTTTGAGGAAATTTCATCAATATTCATTCACTACTGATGAATTCACCATTCACAGTATTCACTACAATGTACTTATGCTTTCACTCACCATGAGTTGCCAGTTAACCATGGTACAGAGTGTGAACACATTTTTGCTGAGAATACATGTTCTGAATTCTCATCATTGTACAAGGATTTTATGCAATTTTATAAGGTTTTTCAGCCAGTCATATTCCAGAATGGCTATAGATTTATCATTCTATATGCAAACCAGACCAAGAATATTTATATACAAAAATGTGATATACTCACTAGCCTTAGTTTTTTGGGGGGCATAATCCAAACAGCCAATTCTTTTTCGCCTGTCTACCATAAGCTCTGCATTAATTTTATATAAGTAGTCTGAAACAGTTTCATAAACTGCTACAGACCACGTACATAATCAAGTGAATACATATAGCGAACCTTGTGGTGGTTCACACATTAAGAGAAATTAACACTGAATTCTAGAGACAAAGCAGTAACTACTTTGAATACACATCTGCCATGCTATACACTGAACAGTCTTCTTCTTCTTCTTCCTAACATGGAAATTTAGGCCATGTGGCCTGTTCCGGTCTCATGCCATCTCTTGCTTGGTCTTCCAATTCTTCTTTTTCCACTTATTTTGTATCTGTATAATATTTTTGGTAGTCTACTGTTGTCCATTCGATTTAAATATAGCCATTTTTGTTTATACAGTCTTATGTAGTAATTAATTGGTTTTATTTTCAGGGATTGTAAGATTTCTTCATTTGTTTTGTGATCCCACTTATATCCAGCTGTTTTTCTGAGGAACTTCATTTCTGCTGTTTGAATTCGTTTTTCGTCTTTCCTTTTCATGGTCCATGTTTCGCTTCCATATAGTAGAGTTGGTTTTGACAAGACATTATATAGTCTGATTCTAGTGTGTTTTTGTACCAGGGATGGCTTAAATATATTATTTATTATGCCATTTACTTTGACAAAGTTTGATATTTTAGTGTCTATGTCTTTTTCTTCTTCGTATGATAGATCACATCCCAAGTATCTGAAAGTGTTTACTTGTTCTAGTATTTTATTATCTATCACTATTTTACTTCTTATTGGGTTTTCTCCTTTGAATGCCATTATTTTTGTTTTTTCTTTGGATATTGTCATATTATATTGCTTTGAGATATCATTTAATGATTTTAATGATCTTTGTAAGTCATCTTCTGATGTTGCTAATACTATTTGATCATCTGCAAATAGTAGTGTATCTATCTTCATTTGCGGGGTCATTTGTATACCAAATGGGTTATGCTGTTTCCAGATTATTGTCATATTATATTGCTTTGAGATATCATTTAATGATTTTAATGATCTTTGTAAGTCATCTTCTGATCTAATACTATTTGATCATCTGCAAATAGTAGGGTATCTATCTTCATTTGCAGGGTCATTTGTATACCAAATGGGTTATGCTGTTTCCAGATTGTTAATATTTCATTTATATATATATTGAAAAGCAGAGGTGAGAGGGTACATCCTTGTCGTACTCCTCTTGATATATCTTTCCATTCTGAGGTGTGTTCTAATTTAACTGCTATTTTATTTCCTGTATATATATTTCTTGAATAGATTGTAAAAGTTGGTTTGGTATGTTTAAATCGGTTAATATTTTAAACAATTTTTGTCTACTAATTTTGTCAAAGGCTTTTTCATAATCAATAAAGGCCATGTGTGTTTATTTTTGAAATTCTCTTCTCTTTTCTATTAATAATTTTAAAGTAAAAATTGGATCTATGCAGGATCGGCCTTTTCGGAAACCATTTTGTTCTTCTAGTGATTTGTTTTCTACAATGCTGCTTAGTTTCTCTTTTAATATTCCTGCATATATTTTATATCCTGTATTCAGCAGGCTAATTCCCCTATAACTATTGCAATTGTCTTTATTTCCTTTTTTATAGATTGGGATAACCAGTGCTTTTTTCCAAGAGTTAGGGGTTTTTCCGGACATCCAAACCATATTAAAAAATTTCATAAGTCTTTCATTAAATTTTTCACCTGCATTTTTGTATAGGTCTATATTTATATTGTCTTCTCCTGGCGTTTTCCTATTTTTCATCTTCTTTATTATATTTTTCAGTTCTAACATTGTGATATTTTCTGTTAGGTCATTCTTTGTCTTATAAAATTTTAATTCATTGTTCTCATCTGTCCAGAGATTTTGGAAATAGGTCACTCATTTTTCTAAATCTATTGTTTGTATTTTTATCTTTTCTTTTATTTCCTTATTCATGTATTTTATTACTTTATAGGTTTTGGGTTGTGACTTAAATAAATCCTTTTCTAGTTCTGTTACGAAATTGTTCCATCTTTCTCTATGTTTTTTCCTTACTTCTCGTTTTGCAATTGCACTATTTCTTTTATACTCTATTTCTGCTTCTATTGTTTTGGAATTTAGCCATTTCTGGTAACTGTCCTTTTTGGTTTTTAATATTTGGTTTTTAACACTGAACAGTAAATATTTTAATTATAACCATGTAATGAGAAACCATCATCATGCACTTTAAAATAGTTCTTAAATATAATGCATGCATGTGCTTACACAGATTTTCACAAACAAATACACAAAAATCTCTGCGTACTTCTGCTATTCAGTTCAATCCCTAAATATCATCAACATTCTGTTGTTTATTATTTTAACTGTATAATAGAACACAGAAACTAAGTAAATAATTAATTTATTAACTTGATGCTGATATTTCGCTGGTATTATAACCAGCATCTTCAGAGCACAAAAACACTGTTTGTCACAATACGCGAGACTAAAACAACATGGTGTACATTAACAAAATTGTAGCAGCAACACAAAGACTAGAGTCCTGATTTTGGCGCCCTCTATCTGAAAAAAAAAAAAAAAAAAAAAAACGCTATCATATATTGCTAGAGTCCTAGAAAAGTGCTAGTTTTTCCTTAATATGACTGTCTCCCAGATCTTCGGCAAGTTAATACAGCCATATTTGTTGAGATTTGGGGTGTGTTTTAGGGCTTCTGTCGCCTCTAAGAACAATCTCTCTGATTTATATGGGTTTCTGTGTAGTACTTTTGTGTTTTTCCAGTTGATCCTGTGTGCAGGGGTATCCAGAGCATGGTCTGCTAGGCCCGACTTCCCATCATGATATTTCCGGACGTATCGTTTATGTTCGCTGATGCGGATATTCACAGTTCTTCCTGTTTGACCGTAGTAGGCTTGATTGCATGAGCAGGGTACTTGGTAGACTCCTGGAGTACCACTAATAGAAACCCTCAATCTACTGAAGTCACACTTCCCCCCTGATATATTTGAACTATTCAAATTCACAATACATGCAGGATATTTCACATGGAAAGGGAAAATATACAAACAAATTGATGGGACAGCCATGGGCTCCCCCCTTTCTCCCCCCCTAGCCAGCTTTTACATAGAACACCTGGAAAAACAAGCAATCAATACAGTCACTCTCAAACCAACACTTTGGCTACGCTATGTTGATGATGTGCTTGCCATTTGGCCACATGGCCCTGAGACATTGAAAACATTCCTAGCACATTTAAATAGCCAACACCCAAAAATCCACTTTACTATGGAACCGGAAGCCAACAACTGTCTGCCCTTCCTGGATACACTCATTACACGTCTCCCAGATGGTTCCTTATCATTTTCAGTTTTCAGAAAACCCACACATACAGGCAGATACTTACACAAACAGTCACACCATCATCCTTCTCAACAATATGGCATTTTAAAAACGCTAACCCATAGAGCGAGAGCAATCTGTTCAAATGACAAGGCTCTTACTGCTGAACTGACTCACTTACGCCACACCTTCTTGGCCAACGGCTACAATCCACAAAAAATAAACAAAATACTAAACACTCCTAAGAAACCCCTCCCACCATCCACCACAGAGAACTACAACAAAACAGTCACCATCCCTTACATTAAAGGCACATCCGAAAAGATCTCAAGAATTCTCATTAAACATAAACTACGCACTACATTCAGACCATGTAGCAAATTAGCCACCCTCATCCGCTCACCCAAGGACAGCATTCCTCCTTTATCACATCCAGGAGTCTACCAAGTACCCTGCTCATGCAATCAAGCCTACTACGGTCAAACAGGAAGAACTGTGAATATCCGCATCAGCGAACATAAACGATACGTCCGGAAATATCATTATGGGAAGTCGGGCCTAGCAGACCATGCTCTGGATACCCCTGCACACAGGATCAACTGGAAAAACACAAAAGTACTACACAGAAACCCATATAAATCAGAGAGATTGTTCTTAGAGGCGACAGAAGCCCTAAAACACACCCCAAATCTCAACAAATATGGCTGTATTAACTTGCCGAAGATCTGGGAGACAGTCATATTAAGGAAAAACTAGCACTTTTCTAGGACTCTAGCAATATATGATAGCGTTTTTTTTTTTTTTTTTTTTTTTCCAGATAGAGGGCGCCAAAATCAGGACTCTAGTCTTTGTGTTACTGCTACAATTTTGTTAATGTACACCATGTTGTTTTAGTCTCGCGTATTGTGACAAACAGTGTTTTTGTGCTCTAAAGATGCTGGTTATAATACCAGCGAAATATCAGTATCAAGTTAATAAATTAATTATTTACTTAGTTTCTGTGTTCTATTATACCGTTAAAATAATAAACAACATGTTCGACGAACACATAAGTCTGTCCACATCATCAACATTCTTTTAATGTGATATATCTCCACCTATTTAATGAGTTTTTTTTAGTGTGTGTTGTTGTTGTTATTACCTGTATGACGAGCATTCTAGTAAACCCCATAAATATTATATTATATAATTACTTTTCTGTTCCAGCATCCAAGTGGGAGTCTTTTGCTGTGGACCTCCATTATTAAGGCACCGTGTAAAGAAACTTTGCCAAAGATCTTGTCTCCGGGGTGAACACTTTTTATTTCATCATGAATCATTTTCTTGACCCTCCCTTTATTTATGGTTAGGCTTAGTGCATTTATACATCCTCCGTCATGCCGGCATGCATGATCATTAAAAGGCATCAATACTCATCATTAAGTGAGCAAGTTAAAAAAAAAAAGCAATATATGAACAATGAAGTTCTTCAGATGATATGAGTACCTCTAGAACTGAATGAATGAACTTATGCATATTGTAGATGTAGCTGCATGATACAGCCATGTGTGAAGAAAAAAAATGCAAATGCAGGATATCTTAATATTTGTATTTTATGTTATGTACAGAAAATGGAAACTTTATTCCAATGTGCCATATTCAGAAGCTGTTTTCATCATTCCAGATAGCTGTTATGAAGTTGCAGAGCTTGCACCAGATATCAGGTTTCATCAGCTATACTGTCTCTATAAAGATCCAGTAAATAAATAGGCGTACAGCCTTTTGTAAATGGAAGTATTTGTATTAAAAAACTAACAGTATAAATGACCGGAAATGTTGTATTCATAGAAAGTCTATGAAATTTCAGCTGAATTATTAAAATGATCAATACCGATTTCTGTAGATTAGGAATGATTAAGTGATATGTACCAAAAGAGAAAATATTTAATACAAAAAAAAAAAAAAAAAATTTTAAACTTTATTATTAACTTGATAATGCAATGCATTTTAGTCTTGTCTGTACTAAAAATTATAAATTAAAGATGCCAAGAAATTATATTCTTGGTTTCATCCTTTATCCAAGTGTAGCTGGGCGAGTGGTTAGCGTATCTGCTCTCCAGCCAAAAGGCTGCAGGTTCGAATCCCACTGTGGGCATGGATGTTTGTGATTGTCTGTGAAAGTACTAGTGGTGGCGGCGGACAGTAGATGGCATTGTGTAGTTCCGGTTTGTTGTAGTTGGTGGATTGAATGGTAGAGACAGAGAGTTGTAGAGTAAGCCCTCCCTTGATGAGTCTTTGGATTTCCTGGAGGTATCGCATAATAATAATAAGCAAACAAAGTTTGCGCATGAAGTAACTTCACAAATAAGCTCCTTAAATATAGAGGCTAATATATTTAATAAATGCACATATCCTTATGGACAAGTATAATGGTATGCATTATGGGAAGGGCTACTACCCAGACTGGTTTAGACCTTTATTGAGGTCTCATCACTGGAAGTCAGACCCAGAAGTGATACCAAGGTTGAAGTAATGCAGAAGTCATATTTCTGGGTAGTGGCATGGTTCCTGTAATGCATAGCATTATACTTGTCCGTAAGGTAGTGCATTGCATCATGGAATACTAAGGTAAATGATGTGAAGTCATTAGCTTCTATATACAAGTAACCAGTTGTGAAGTTACTTCACATGCAAATTGCTTACACTTGGATTAAGGATGAAACTAAGAATATAATTTCTTTGCATCTTTAATTTCTAGTATAACCAAGTGGAAAAACTTTCAACTTCAGTGTCTGTACTAAAATACTGTTTATACATAAACAAATCCTGTATTTTAGGTTTAAGCTTCACAGTGAATTATGTAGTTTCAAGCAAGGTAGAAGATGATTTCTATTGCTTCCACCTGATTGGAAGAATGCATGACTCATCCAGTCCTTTCTCCATTCATGATTACTAGTGTACTGTAGATTTTCAAACCTTATGCAAATGAAAAATTGTCATTAAAAAAAATTAATTTTGGTACTTTTGGTAGAAATGTTTCAGAGTTTTGTATCTCCAAAGACCAGATCGTATACATAAACATTGCTTACCCTCCCTCGATGAGTCTTTGGACTCCCTAGAAGTGTCAAGTAATAATAATAATAATAATATAATAATAATAATTACGTTAACCTCTTCTGGATGTATTTTAGCAATTATTACTGTTGATATACAATTTTTTTTTTTTATGGCTTCTAAGGATGTTTTATTTTAGTGGTGTTTTATTGCTAAGAATGGTTGAAAGGCTTTCATAATAAGCATAGCAAGCATAATAAAACAACATTCAAGATATAATTTGTACCCAACAGTTAAATAATACCAACATTTCTAAAGGTTGGACAAGATATAAAATCAGAGGCAACTATAAAATATATGGAATACTGATTTTTGTGTTTCAACTTAGTGATAAGTTAAAATATTTTATAGAAATTCTTTATCACTCTTAATTATTAATTATACTTATTAACTTCTTATTATCACTTATTTTAGGCCACGTGGCCTGTTCTGGTCTCATGCCATCGCTTTTTTGGTCTTCCAATTTCTTTTTTTTTCATTTATTTTATATCCGTATAGTATTTTTGGTAGTCTGCTATTGTCCATTCGATTTAGATGTTCTAACCATTTCTGTTTATTAGTATTAGTATTATAGTATTACTTCCAAGCCTTCATGGAGTCCAGAGACTCATCATGGGAAGTTAGTTAATTGGTTTTATATTCAGGAATTGTAAAATTCATTTGTTTTATGGTCCCACTTGGTACTTCCAGCTGTTTTTCTGAGAAATGTCATTTCTACGATTTGAATCCATTTTTAATTCTTTTTTTTTATGGTCCATGTTTCACTTCCATATGATAAAGTTGGTTTAGACAGAATGTTATATAGTCTGATTCTGGTGTATTTTTGTACCAAGGATGGCTTAAATATAGTGTTTATTATGCCATTTATTTTAACAAAATTTGATATTTTAATGTCTATATCTTTTTCATCTTCATATGATAAGTCACATCCCACGCATTTGAAAGTATTTATTTGCTCTAATATTTTCTTATCTATCACTATTTTACTTACTGGGTTTTTCTTTTTTGAAAGCCATTATTTTTGTCTTTACTTCTGATATTCTCATATTATATTGTATTGTTCTGAAATTTCATTTAATGATCTCACTGATCTCTGTAGATCATCTTCTGATGTAGGAGGGTGGTCTGAAAAAATGTAGGGATTCTGAAAGTAGTAATGAATGCATATGTGGGGCAGTATGAGTAGGAATGGTTATAGACAAAGAAATCAACTGTTATGCTTAGGAGGTTGGTCTGAAAAGTTCTCGCCCTCGACCATGGATAGCAACACTATTGGCAAGATTTTTTTTTTTCTAAGTTGCTATATCTGTCATAAGCATCCATGTGAAATTGCAAGTCATTCTCACAAGTAGTTTGTTTCATACAGCTGTCTGAAGCAAAAGTTGTCTGTATCCCTCGAAATGGATAAAATTGAGTATCGTGCGGTTATAAAATTCTTTGTAAAAGGTTTAACGCCAAAAGAAATTCATTTGAAGTTCCTAAAAGTTTATGGGCACTCTTCTCCTTTGTTTTTGACAATTAAGAAATGGGCTGCCGAGTTAAAATGTGGCCGTACCAGCCTTGATGATGATCCACGTGAAGGACGTCCAAAAAGTGTAACAACACTAGAAATCATTGATCGAGTGCATGATATGGTATTGGATGACTGGCAAGTCAAAGTGCATGAAATTGCTGAGACTATAGGCATCTCAAAAGAATGTGTAGGATATATTTTGCATGAAGAATTGCAAATGAAAAAGCTTTGTGCAAGATGGGTGCCGTGCTTGCCCACAGCAGAACAAAAATGTACTCGAAAATCTCTGAACTGTGCTTGGAGTGTTTTAACAAAAATAAAACTGATTTTGTGCATCGATTTATTACTATGGATGAGACTTGGATTCACCATTACACACCAGAATCCAAACATCCGTCAAAACAGTGGACAGAAGCCGATTGTTCAGCACCAAAGAAGACAAAGTCGGTTCCATCAGCAGGAAAGGTCATGGCATCAGTGTTTTGTGATGTTAAAGGCATTTTGTTTATTAATTATCTTGAAAAGGGTAAAACAATAATCGGGGAATATTATTCTGATCTTTTAACTAGACTAGACGAAAATATACATGAGAAAAGACCTGGTTTGCAGAAGAAAAAAATCATCTTTCATCAGGACAATGCACCTGCCCACAAAAGTGTTTTGGCAATGGGAAAATTAAAGGATCTGCATTATGAATTGTTGTAACATCCACACTATTCCCCAGATTTGGCTCCCTCTGATTTCTATCTCTTCCCAAAACTAAAACTTCCTCACTGGTCAGCGTTTTTCTTCGAATCAAAGGGGTGATAGAGGGGCACTCTTCTACAGCTGCAATCTGTGAAGTAATGTTAGTGCAGATCTTACGGAGAGCCACTACAGGGACAGGATGATGGCACTGGAGCATTGCTGGAATAAATGTATTAGTCTTATGGGAGATTATGTTGAAAAATAAAAATAATTTTGAAATTATAAATTCGTTTTTTCATTGTTAAGCCAAGATCTTTTCAGGCCACCCTCGTAGCTAATATAGTTTGATCATCTGCAAATAATAGTGTATCTGTCTTTATTAATGGGATTATTTGTACACCAAATGGATTATGCTGTTTTCAGCTTGTTATAATTTTATTTATATATACACTATGTTGCCAAAAGTGTCTGGACATCTCTATAGTTCTATGTTGCCTTGCTTGTATGACACAGATACATGTTTACAATGCTATGTAACCACATGGCTCATTTAGTCTGAGAGATTTCTGCCACATTGAATGCACCCCAGTCTACTGTCAGCAAGGTTACTGTGAAGTGGAAATGTGATGAAACCACCAACTGTAGGCTCAAGAAACTGACAAATCAGGACTGGTGAACTCTCAATCATGTTGTTACAGTAAATCATCAGTCAGCCTTAGCAACCATTGCAAATGATGCATGAGCTCTACAATAGATGCAAGTGACAGAACTATTTGCTGGGAGGTGTTTGCTCCTGGATTTCATGGTCATGCTGCAGCTCACAAGCCCTTGATTACACCTGCCAGTTACCAGCATTGTTTGGACTGGTGCAAACAAACACTATCACTGGACTGTGGATCAATGGAAGAGGGTCCTGTGGAGTGATGAATCACGGTACATGATCTGACAATCCAGTGGACATGTCTGGACCTGTGAATGATACTTTCAGGAATGTCGTGTAGCAATCCATAAAATTTGGAGGCAGTAACATAATGATCTGGGGCTGTTTTTCCTGGTTTGGACTGGGCCTATTGGTTTTGTCTGGATCCTTAAATGTTGATGCTTACCATGACATTTTGGACAATTCTGTTCTTCTCACACTATGGCGACAGTTTGGAATAGGCCCTTTCCTGTATCAGCACGATAACACACCTGCTCACAAAGCAAGGGCCTAGCTCTGTGGTTTGAAGAAATTGAGCTGGAAGAACTAAACTGGCTAGCCCAAAGTCCCAACCTCAATAGGATTGAGGTTGGGACTTTGGGCTCATCTTTAGGATTTCGCTCCAGCTCCTCCTAAAGATGAGCTGGAGGAAAAGTTGCATGCCAGACCTACTCACCCCCACTAATACTCATCAGCTGTTTGCCATACTATAGGAGCGATGGAAACGAATTCCAGCAGCAGTTTAGTGGAGAGCCTACCCCGAAGGTTAATGGCTGTAATAGCAGCAAAAGGCGGTCTGACCTCATATTGACAGCAACGCTGTAGTGACAGGAAATACAGACAGTTGCTGTCCAGACACTTTTGGCAACATAATGTACAGTAGTGAACAAATTAACCCGAACATTCACATTTTAAAGAAAAATTTTAATTTCACAAGAAAATAAGTACACAATTTAAAATCCAACTTTACCTAATAATTTATACTGTATATATCAAAAAAGTAGAAGTGATAAGGTACATCCTTGCCATACTCCTTTTGATATGTTATTCCATTCTGATATTTGTTCTAATTTGACTGCTATTTTATTCCCTGAGTAGAGTGTGAGAGTTGATTCCGTATATTTAGATCAGTTAATATTTTAAATAATTTTTGTCTATTAATTTTATCAAGAGCTCTTCCATAATCAATGAAGGCCATGTGTTTCTTTTTGAAATTCTCTTCTCTTCTCTTTTCAATTAATAATTTTAGAGTAAAAATTGCGTCTATGCAAGACTAGCCATTTCGGAATACATTCTGTTCACGTAGTTTGCCCTCTATAACATTGTTTAGTTTTGCTTTTAATATTCCTCAGTACCATCAACAGGGTGTAGCATAGAGGCAGCCTGCCTCACGGTACCGCTTAATAAGGCGCTCATTCAGCCATATTGTGGTAGGCACCGTCGCTACACTAACAATTCCTGTTAGCGTAGCAAGTGCGGAAAGAAGTTTTTCCAAGCTTAAACTGATCAAAAATTATTTTCGAAAACAGCAATGACCCAAGAAAGATTGGTTGGTCTAGCAACTATATCGATAGAGGAGAAACATAGCTTATAATTTAAATTTAGAAGAGCTTATAAACAGTTTTATTGTGCAATATCCTCGTAGAGCAAACATTTAATTAATATTATTATGTAATCGTTTTGCATTAACGTTTCTCTTGTAATAAAAACAAAATAGCAATCGGAGATATTTTTTATATTTTTGTCGTAATCCATCAGGGGCAATATTTAATTGTTTGCCTCAGGGCACGATCTAATGTGGCAATGGCCTTGATATTCATGCATATATAAATACCCTGCATTTAGTAGATTAATCCCCCTATTGTTATTGCAGTCATTTTTGTTTCAGATTTTATAAATTGGAATAATAATAATAATAATAATTATTATTATTATTATTATGTGACACCTCCAAGGAGTTCAGACTCATCGAGGGAGAGCACCTACTCTACAACTCTCTGTCTCCACCATTCAGTTCACCAACTACAGCAGACCGCAACTACCATCATCATCTACACCAATGCACACCATCTACTGCCCACCACCACTAGTATTTTCACAGACAAACACAAACATCCATGCCCACGGCAGGATTCGAACCCACAGCCTTTTTTGGCTGGAGAGCGGATACACACTCACCACTCGGCCAACCAGGACAGCATAATAACTGCTTTTTTTCCCCCAAGAGTTGGAGTTTTTCCCAAAATCCAGACTATATTAAAGAATTTCAGGAGTCTTTCATTAAATTTTCCAGCTGCATTTTTTGTACAGTTCCATGTTTCTATTGTCTTCTCCTGGTGTTTTCCTATTTTTCATCTTATTTAGTGCATTTTTTTAGTTCTGACATAATATTTTCTGTTAGAATATTTTTTTATTTGTGTATAAAATTTTACTTCTTTATTATCATCATCAGTCCAGAGATTTTGAAAATAAGTTAACCATTTTTTTAAATCTATTGCTTGTATTTTTATCTTTTCTTTTATTTCTTTGTTTATGTATTTTATTATGTTATAAGTTTTTGGTTGTGACTTAGATATATCCTTTTCTAGTTCTGTTACAAAATTGTTCCATCTCTCTCTCTCTTTTTTTTTGTTACTTCCCATTTTGCATTTTCATTGTTTCTTTTGTACTCTATTTTTACTCCTATTGTCTTAGAATTTAGTCACATCTGGTAAAACTTTTTTTGTTGTTTTGTTTTTATTATCTTTTCTATTTCTTTGTTCGAGTTTTGTAGTCCTATTTTTCTATTCCATTTACTCTTTGTTTCTAAGCTTGCTATTACTGCTTTTGTCAGGATTTGTTTCAGATCTTCCCACTCCTCTTCTATATCATTTGATTCATCTATGGTTTCTGTTTTTAAATCAGTGCATTTCTGATATTGTTACCTAGTACAGAGATCTTGTAATGAAGAAATTTTGTAACTTGGTTGATAGTTATTTTCCACTTTATCTGTGTTTTTGCCAATACCATATAATGATCAGAGTTTGATTCAAAGCCCTGGTATGCTCTTATATCTAGGATTAACTCAGCTAATTTAAAATTTGTGATGATGGAGTCAATAAATGACTTACATCCTTGTGTCAAGCTTAAGTGTTGAAAATCATCATGTTGGAAGTTTAATGGAGTATTGACAGCACTATGAAAGATTACCCCACTATAGATCCTTATTAAGATTTTTTTTTTTTTTTACGGAATAAATTTTTATGGAAAAGACCTGTATAGCCCTGTGGAAAATGTGTAGGCATCCATGGGGCTAGGCCATCCAGAGAAAGACTCATAAGTTTGATTCAGTTGTCAACTAGAGGAACTTTTTCTAAGTCTTTTTTTTTTACTTGTTCCTGAATTAGTTTATCTCAAGCATGGGCAAGTGGGGTTTTTACTCCTAAAAATCTGAGATTTTAATCCCACAACTCAATAAAATTGATCATAAAACTCACACTATTTCAAACAACAAAATAATATAGTGTTAGGGGCCATGAAATGGTGGTAGTTTTATGTCATATTCTCCTTCCTATTAAAAATCATTAATAGCCTTGAGCCAGCTATCTGTGATTAGCTAAGTATGGGATACTTCCTCCCCCTTTCCTCTCAGTCTACAAAAGTTAGGGCTAAACACAGGGACAGACTGGCTGGGCAGACTACTGGAAATTTCCCAGTGGGTATACAAATAGGCCTAAATATCTGCTAAGGTCTTTTTTTTTTTTTTTTTTTTAATTATTTGTCATTTTTATTTTTAAAAAATTAAAAGTGTTCTACATTAGATGTATGCAAGCATACTTAAGAGGCAAAGAAAAATTGTGGAAGAGAAACTCAGGAAAGCACAAATTTCCACTTTAAGATAAGTAAATGAGCGATCATAGGAATATAACGAGGTTCTTTATTTATATATTGTAGACCTGAAAATTACATACAAGAAAATGCCAAGAGAAAACATTTTCAAAACACTACTAGTCATATAAGGTAAATGGAACATTACATAGTAATAGATGTCTAAATTTAAGTTGTAAATCAGCAGTTAAAATTAAAGGATATACTAGAAGATGACTTGATATAAAATCAGGTGTAACACAAGGATGCACATCATCTATAAGGATTGCATCATGAAGGAAAGTGGAATTTATCTTACTGATTAGGAAATTAAATAAGAGAGGTGTGAAATGGAAGAATGAAAAAGTTAGGCATGGCCTCTGGAAGAAGATATTATGAAGGCAGAATAAAATAAGTGGCAATAATAGTTTTGTGAGGAGCATAAAGAGTGAGCAAGAACAGTGGCTTGCTTGGTAAGGGTAGCGAATGTGCAGTATGATCAGCAGTTAGCAAATTAGGTTAAAAATAAATAAATAAATAGAAAAATTCCAGGAGATTCTTGATTGAGCCTGTAGAAAAAAAAAAAGAATGATTATGGAAGAATGATATTGATAAAAATGTCATGTGGTAAAATTATAAAAGAACAACCACTGTGGAGAATATGACTAAAGGTATCTTCCTTGTGAATTTGACATCAAGCAAAGTTTGGGTAGTGCAGTAGAAGGAGGAGAGAAGACTGACTGTGAGCGAGCAAGATGTATATGGTGAATTGATAAACTTCATATTCATAATGTGGCAGGATGATATATCACCGCATGTTTTGAGGAAATGTTCCAGGGGAGTTAACAACTTTGATGTACCTTACACTGGACCAAATTCTAAAGGAATGGAAAGATCACAAAAGAGTTCTATATCATAAGGGAGATTATAAGACTAAGGTTTCAAATTCTATATGTATACTGTCCAATTCTGTATGTCTGGAGTTCTGGTAAAGGGTTGGAGAGGTTAGTGAAGATCAAGATACAGACTTGGATTGAGTTGACAACAGTAGAATTCTCTTTAATGGATAGCATCAAAATTATCTACTTCCTATTATGACAAGGTGTAAAATGCATTGGACAAGGGAGATGCATACAGTGTTATATTTAGATTTTGTAAAGATATTTTATAGCTTATCACATGACCAGCTGATAATTAAACTGGAGTGGATACGGTCAAATAACAGATTTTTTGTGCTGGATTTCAGAATGACTGTCTCTGGTAGATATCAGCAGTTGTGTATGGGAGAGCAATGTTCCAGAAGGAAAGTCACTAGGTCTGTTTTGAGGCCATTGATGTTTAACTTGTGTGTTAATGATACTGAGATAGATTTGATGTGAATGGTAATATGTAGTTGCTTATAAATGACATAAAATTGGAAAGAACTGAGAGGAATAGAGCAGATGATGTGGCTTTAGAAGAGGACATGAATAGACCAGATGAATGGGCAACTGAGATTGCCAGTTCATTGTTGCAGTGTAAGATTTTAAAATTTGGAATGCAAAGATGGGATGCAGTTGGTGGGGATATCTTAGAGGAGGGATCTGGGGGATGATAAGTGATTCCCCCCCATGATGAATCTTTTGAGTCCATTGAAGTCTTATGTCAACCATAATAATAAAATCCTGAGATCTTAAGCTTAGTTGTTTTTTTTTTAATTTAATGCAGATGTTAAAATTCTAAATAAATCCTGTGGAAATTATCAGGATTCTTTAAATAACTGCCTGTAATAAATTTGGCATGAAAATAGGCAGGAACATAGCATTCTCAATAGATAGCCCATAGAACAAGTACAATAATAATAATATTATTATTATTTATTATTTCGTGACATCTCATCGAGGGAGGGCCCCTGATCTACAACTCTACATCATCTACACCAATGCCATCTACTGCACACCACAACTAGTATTTTTTTGTCTGTAAATTGCATGTGTCCTAAAGGCTGATTTGTCTGTATGCAGGATGAAAAACCTTGCTAACTCCATCAGCTATTTATCACAAATTTTTAGTGAAGATGACAAATTAAGTACAGAAATAGACAACAGAATAAACAAAGCTGATATGATAGTCAACTGAATAAATTTATATGGAATAAGAGAGAAATTTGTGAAAACACTAAACTAGTTATATACTGGACAGTATTCACATTAATTTTAACGTATGAATCTGTGAGGTTGATTAGAAATAAAGCCATTGATCAAAGACTAGAGAGCACAGAGTCGAGTTTCCAGAAAAAATTATGGAAGTGCACAGATAGCATCAGTGTCAGATACATATGAAAAATTAAGATAACGAACTTGACTTTGTTAATATCCATTTCTAGCATTCAACAGAAAGACTAGAAAAACTAGTGTGTGATGCCGAGACAGAAAAAAAAAAAAAAAGAGGAAGACAGATGTAGGTGAATAATGCAGTTAGAAGACCAAAATATAAGATCTGACAGTACTGGATGTCCTGACAAACAGTGGATGAATCTGGAAAAACATTGCTTATAGTATGTTAACTTAATCATGTACTACTATCATAATATCCAGTACACTTCCTTGAAAGTACATATCAAGAATTTGATGATACATTAATATGTGCTCTTGATGGTATTTCTCTTGAGCAGTTCTGTCCTGCCACCTCCTTTAATAATCATTCAAAATAATTACAAATGTATATCTTTTTTTCTTATTGTCATCTCTGATTTCATTTTTCATGCTTTGCTAAGCTTCAATGCCAGTCTTTTCATAAGTTTTATTTAGTTACTTGTACACATTGGCTTTTAGGTTATCGTTATCTTTATCATGAACTCTTAATGCTCCCCCAACCACACACACACACACACACACTTTGTGTGAACAACAAACCTTATCTAGCTGTGATTTTATTATTCAAGAACTAAAAGGTTGCTAGTCGCAAACGAAAAAGAGCAGTAGCTATCAATGAACGAAACTCTCCCCTGTTAGATTCAGTGGAAAGTGTCTGTACTTTCTTGTGCGCTATTTCTTTTTGTTATTATGTGCTAATTAAACTTTCGCTAAAACTCGTTGCTTCGTAATGCGAGTACTCAAAAGAAGGTTTATTTGCACGCATTTTGTATCTAAAAGTTGGTGCACAATGGATATTTATCATTCGTTGAGCATTGCGATACTCCGGAAGACATTAGCCATAGTGGTCCTCTAGCGGCCACAGTTCAAAAAAGATCATTATTATTATTATTGTTATTATTACCGGCGACTCAGGGGAGTCCTTAGACTCATCGAGGGAGGCCCTAAACATCATGTCCACACAACTATTCGACATTGTCACAGTATCTATCATATCTTGCCTTGAACTCACTCACTGCCATAGCACCCACAACAGACTGCCAGCTTATTCCACTCATTTACCACTCTAAAAGTAAAGAACCCAGCTCTAACACCCTTGCTAACCACACTCTTGCCCACCTTCCATAGATGTCCCCTAGTTCTCCCACCACCAGTCCTGATCTCAAAAATATCCTCTGAATTAATCCTATAGAAACCCTTCAGCAATTTGAATGTCTCAATCATATCTCCCCTCTTCCACCTATCAATCAGTTTCTGCAACCCACAAATCTTCAACCTGTTCTCATAAGGTACATTCCATGGACCCATCATCTTGGTCACTCGCCTCTGGATCCTCTCCACCTCCTCCCCATCCATAAGAAACCTAGGTGACCAAATCTGGGCACAGTAGTTTAGATGAGGTCTTATCAAGGCTCGGTACAGAGAAACAATAACTTGTCAAAGTATTTTTCAACAACCAAGTAATTTGATGAGCTGATTTAGCCACTTTTGCAATGTGCCCCTAAACTTCATCTCCCTATCCACCAACACTCCCAAGTCCCTGGCCTCATCAATCTCCTGGAGTACAGTTCCACCAGTGTGGTATACTGCTAATCTTTTCACCCCAAAATGCATAACCTTACATTTTGTCACATTAAATTGACATCCATTATCCTTAGCCTAGAACTCCAATCTATCCAAGTCATCCTGAAAGATTTTGACATCTTCTGCATTCAGTATTGCCCAACCCAACTTTGCATCATCAGCGAACAAATGAACTGTTCCTCTTAGTTCCTTCCCTATGTCGTTAATGAACAAATTAAACAGCAGTGGTCCAAGAACAGAACCCTACAGCACACCACACCACTAGTCACAGGCCGTCTTTTGGACTCTACTCCTGAATAAACTACTCTCTGATATCTCTCCATCAGCTACCCATCTATCCATCTCATCAAACCTATATCCATTCCCATATGTTGTAGTTTATGGTTTAGAATTCAATGTGGTGTCCTGTCAAAGGCCTTAGCCAGGTCCAGCAGTATCAGAGTAAACCCATTACTTTCCAGTTCAGCCGTCATTGTGTTATAAAACTTGAGCAAGTTACTGAGGCATGATCTACCCTTCACAAAGCCATGCTGTGTCCAGTACATTATCTCATTTTCATCAATCCATTCCCGTATTTTTCCCTTGCCTACTTTCTCTAAGACCTTGACAACGACTCCTGATATGCTGAGCGGTCGGTAATTTTCAACAGTAGTCTTGGATCCTCCTTTATGCAGTGGAATTATTTTCCTCTCTTTCCACACCTTCGGGACTAAACCAGACTTAAGACTCAGATTAAACAAGCACTGATAATTCTTTAGCCGCTTCACACAAGACCCGTGCCGGTATACCATTCAATCCCACAGATGTATTCACATTAAGGTTCTGTAGTAGAACATTCACATCCACCTCATTCATCACAATTTCCATATAAACTAATGGTTCCTTCATTCTTTCAGTGTGTCCAGTATATCACTACCTGGGTGATATACTCTTGCAAAGTGCTCGCTCAGTAATTCCACTATATCGACTGATTCAGTGACCTTACCATCGGCATTCCTTAAAATCATTCTACCGTTAAATTTTTTTTTTTTGCTTGCAGCATATTGAAAGAACTGGGATTCTCTTTAGCTTGCATAGCTAGTTTCCTTTCATAATCTACTTTTGCTTATTTTACCACGCTAATTACCCTTCTGGCCTGCACTTTATACCGTTCGTGTGCCTGCAGGTCACCTTTCTCTTTAAATTCCCTCCACAGTTGTTTCTTTTTTTTGCAGCTCAAGCTTAATGGTGTTATTCATCCTTTTAACCCTACTTGTTTTACAATTCGGACCCTAGGTATACAATCAGCCATAACCTCCTGTAAATGCTCCTTGACGATTTCCCATGCTCTATCGACATCCAGCCCTTGCAATGTTACATGCCATGGCACTGAACCAAGCAATCTACTAAGCTTGTCATACTTGCCAGCATGGTAATTCCACATATACCCTGTCTTAATCGAAAATTCCACACGTTTAGCCACCTCCCAGGTCAAGACTTTATGATCACTCTCACCAATAGGTGGCAACATGGTCATATTCTTTACAGTCAAATTCTCAGATGCTATTACCAGGTCAAGCACTCTCAAACCCCTAGTATTTTCAATTGCATGCTGACTCAGATAGTTATCCCTTAATAATTGAATAAAATCCAGTTCCTTCCTCACATGTATCCTCTCCTCCTCCAATCAATGTTACCATAGTTGATATCCCCATAATAATTATCCTCCTTCCACTCATTTCATCAATTTGTTTATGCATACCATCTCCACCATCTATTCCATCACCTGGTCTATAGAAGCACCTAACCGTATATTTTGTTCTGCCAGTCTCAATTTCACACCAAATAGCCTAAAATGAGCTCTTTTTACTATCCTGCAATAAAACTTCAATTCTCCTTGGCTGCAGTTCATCAGCTATCATCAATTACACTCCCCCCATTTTATTCTCTCTGTCTCTCCTAAACACACTATAACCTACACATTCTATCCCACTAACTATATCATCTTCTGTCAGCCATGTTTCACTAATGCCAATAACCTGTGGCCGGGAAGAGCCAATCAAGCCCAAAAATTCTTCCTTCTTGTTGCCTAATACTCCTGACACCAGGATACATGAAATGCAGAGGTTCCTTTGTCCCACCCCTATCTTGATGCGTTATTCTAACTATCCTATTCCGATTTCTTGTCGTTAGTACTGGCTCGGGTACGTTATATGCATTCTTACACACAATTGTCTCACTGATGTCCGCATATCCACCACCCCCCTTGGTAGTTCTAGTTTCCCTGGTTCTGCACATCCATTTTCACTTCATTCAGCAACACTTTTTCCAGTCTCCGCACACCAAATCCATTCAAATGCAGGCCATCCATCTTGTATAAATCCTTTCGCCCATCAAACTCATTCCATACCACACCGTCTGCATAACCTGCACATAAAGTCATTTGCGATTATCACCCTCCTAAACTCCTCTCTGTTATACCGCGGAAGAAGACTGACCATCCTAACTCTGTCACTCTTTTCTTTTGCTACCCTTAACACTCCTTTCAAGTCCTCTCTCATAAAAAATTTGTCCTTTCATTTCGTTGGGAAAGGGGAGAAGTACAATAAAACAATGAAAACTCGCAAATCTAGACTGGCGGATAAGTTCCCTGAGATATTATGTACAAAAGGTCTATAAGGAACCATGAAAAACGCTAATTCTAGGCCGTGTTCCTCGGAAAATGAGGAATCTCTCCTATGAGAAAAATATTTTCGTGATATACACTCACCCATGTCGAAGGAGCCAGAAATCATCTTATTATCCAAGAGCACCATGATAAAAATGAGATGGAGATTAGGTTAAATATCCTGTGACTTCATCTGTTCCAAACTAGCCGTGATTACCTCGAGAAGTGAAGTCGCAAAATTCACGCGATTGATATAAATATTTCGGGGCTTTACCACCCAATGATGTAACTTTAAAAATGAAGAAAACTGCATTATGTATAGACACCTTCCATGTTGCTATACGTAAAGCAATCTATTTGAAAATGACAAATTACAAAAATATTTTAAACAAGAAATTGCCTTTGTGGGCATCAGTAAAGCTAAATAGAGACGATGTGGAAAGATAAAGATGAGAATAAATTAAAGTCTATCTACACTTTAGTTTATTCATGCAGAAGAAAAATCAGATAGAAATATTGATTGTCGATTATACTTCAAAATTGTCTAAACTGCTGATTCAACTCAGACAAATTAGAATTAAATTAAAGCCACATCATTCAATTTATGCATATTATAATTATAAATGCGTACTCCTATCTCCGACTCATCCAAATGATGATACGAAAAGATATAGGAAACATTTTTTAAAAAAAGGCAAAATGAGATTAGTTGCTGATAGTAACGAATCTGCAAGAATGCTATAATAGATGTACAATTTAAAATAATGGATAATTTAAGGTGGAAAGAAACAAACTAATGGCATGGAAAACGGATACGCCATTGTAAGAAAAACAATTGAATAATTTGTTCAAAACCATCCAAGACGATACAAAATATCCATAGGAACCTGAAAATAGACCAAATTGATTTTATGACGATAAAGATGGAGGAAGGCAACTTTCACCTTACCCATCACAAAGAGCTGGTCCAAGGCAATCAATGATTTTAATTGCCATCATGGGAGGACAGTAGAGTAGACTTCTGTCGTAGTCCCTAACTCTAACATTATACATTGTTGTCTGAAATAGTATAAATTCTATAGTCAATTTTTCTTGAGTTGCGGAATTATTAACTAGAGTTTACAGGAAAACGCTATTTGGATATGAGAAAGAACGATTAATTTGAGAACATGCTCAAAAAAAAAGATCTAATAAAAATTCCATTATCAACCACTTGAATTGAGCATATATAACATTGAACACTAACAACGAATCAAAACTTTCAAATATCATCGAATATTATCAAGGAATCAAACGTTTTTTAAACCTTAAGGAACACTATCAATGAAATAAAACTTTCAAAAATCATTGAACATTATACATGAATCAAAACTAAAAAATCATTGAATACATCAATAAATCAAAACTTTTAAATAGCATCAAACACTATCAATGAATCAAAACTTTCAAGAAAGAATTCAGACCGAAGAAGTGTCGCTATCTGGTGATCCCGAGTCCTATTATATTATGTATATATTATGTCTGAAAGAGTGTGATGTATATTGTCAATATTTTAAGCTACGGAGTTAAAATCCTGACTTTCCGAGAGGAATCCCTGCTTTCCTGTGCGAAGGATCAACTAATTCGGTAGCGGTAAAAGCAAGGCTTAGGAACAGTTCTCTAGTCGCTAACTAGAATATGACATAACAATCTCTCTCTTAGCGTGATTTAGCACTATGAAAACACTATTGCCACAACACTACACAGACTAAATATGTAGCATGAATGAATAGATAGAGTATGAAGATGTACTTCAAATCATAAATAGCAAAGAAGATTGTGATCATTCTTTTGAACTAGTAAATTATGTCTTATTTATAAGCTTATTACATTGTAGCCAGCAGTGGAATTTAAAAAGTTGTATAACATCTCATTCTCCCTTTCTGTTCAGACATAACAACTTAAAAAACCTTTTTTGACTACTAAATTGTAGCATTGGCCAAATTCCAGCTCTCGCTCTCGAGATTTCTGCCCATAGCTCTCTTTGATCAATTTTTTAAATAATTTAGAGGTATTATTGTATTTGTGATAACAAACAAAAATTCATGATACATATACAGGGTGTCCCAAAATTCACGCAAGAAGTAATTTTGATAGAAAACACAGGTTTTTAATTAAAAATTGTAATTTCTTATTGATTCATAAAGTATACAGTATAGTGTTATGCATGGAATAGTATATCGGGTAAATGGCCTCCACGGCTTTGCTGGCACATACGCACTCTTTTGTCAAAATTTTCCATGACCATTTTGCATAAATGTGGCTGAATTTCGTTGATACAGCGCTCAATTTCCTCCTTCAAGGCGTGGGTGGTCGTGGGCTTGTTGGCATAAACCTTAGACTACAAAAAAACCCAAAGAAAAAAGTCCAACGGCGTTAAGTCAGATGATCTGGGTGGCCAATTCCGAACACCAAAACAGGAAATCACACGACCAGGAAATGACTCATGCAGTAATTGAATTGTTTCTCGGGCTCTATGGCATATGGCACCTTCTTGTTGAAACCACATGTCGTCCACATCCATATCTTGCAATTTAGGAAATAAAAAAAACTGGATTATTATGTCGCGATAGCGAGCACCATTAACTGTTAGTCTTACCAGCCGCATTTTCGAAGAAGAATGGACCGATGATGCCTCCAGCCCAAAATCTGCACCAAACAGTGACACGTTGTGGATGCATTTGTTTCCCAACAATCACTCGTGGATTTTCTGAACTCCAAATGTGACAATTTTGTCGATTAACGAAGACATCAAGAGGAAAATGAGCCTCATCGCTGAAGATGATTTTGTTCGAAAAATAAGCATCCACTTGTTGTTGTTCCATAATCCATTCAACGAACTCTCTTCGCTGTGTGTGGTCAGTAGGCTTCAGTTCTTGAGTCAATTGAACTTTGTAAGCATAAAGATGCAAATCTTTCGTGAGAATACGCTGTAGAGAGCTTCTCGAAATGCCCAATTCAAGACCACGGTGCCGAATTGATGTTCCTGGACTCTCAGCAACACTCTCACGAACTGCTTCGATGTTTTCTGTTGAACAACTTGTTGAAGAACGGCCAGAGTGTAAAAGATCACTAATTGATCCAGTTTCCTTGAATTTTTTAATTAATCTTTTCACAGTTGATGAAGTTAAATCACTATTCCGACCATATTTTGTACGAAAATTGCGAACTGTAGCTACCAAACCTTCATTATTTTAAAATATTGCTCAACAATGAAAATGCGATGTTCTTTCGTGTAGCGCTCCATTTTTAATAATCCTGAACTGTCAGCTGTCACGCTGTCTTCTTTTTTTTTTCTCGTTGGCAACACTTTACCGCACAAATGGCGCTAAATTTAAATCTTGCGTGAATTTTGGGATATCCTGTGTAATAATTTCCACAGCTATAATAAAATGTATAAAATACAATACCTATGAATTCATGTAAGGAGCCTGTGTAGCTCAGTAGTTGTGGCGTTTGCACACCAGAGCGCTTGACCGTATGAAGCAAGACTAGGTGTTTGGAATCTAGTCGGCGACGAGAGGAAATTTTGCTAAGCCTTTTTTCGACCGTTTCCCGAGTTAGTCGAACTCTGGCATCGGCAAGCGGGTTTTTTCTCCCGAAAACTCGGGTGTTTCGTCCCGTAAACTCAAGAAAATCGACAGTAGAACCCACACTGTTTCAGACATTAAATAGATTGTGTTAGGGTTAGGGGCCACGAGATGGCGGCACTTGTTGAGCTGCCTCTTCACTGCGTTCCGCTTAATTAGTGATAGCCTTGGGCAAGCTATCTCTCATTGGCTAACAGTGGAGATTAAAATGCCCTCTCAGTCTCTAAAGGTTAGATAGGGCTAAAACGGCCTGGCCTACTCGCTATACATGAATAAAAAGGAGTTAGCTGATTTAGCTGATGGTTTCATGTAATATTTTCGACAATAATACAAAGAAATATTATTATAAGAAATAAATTTGAACTAATCATAAAACATCATGCGAATTCCATTTTGTTCTTCTTTAAAAACACCAATAGTTAATGTGATAACAATCGTCACTCACCGGTATCCAGCAGTACTCTCAACTCATTTGAAGGGCGTGTTATGACGATCATGGAAAGATTTAAAAGTTGTTGAGCTGTTTCTTATTAGAAGTTGACAGCAGATTTTTAGTTTACCAGCTTTTGAAGTTCATCAAAAAGTGTACATAAAATGCTACATGTATATCACAATACATGCTTTCACGTTTATTAATTAAAAAATACTTATTTTTGACATTTGTAGCAATAACAATCTAGAAAACAAAAGGCATTATTTTCATTCATGTTTCCTAAAGAGAAGAAAACAAATATCAAAGGAATTTGTTGTTTGAAAGAGATAAATGAAATTAATAAATAATATTACAGTACGTTATTCACATTTCACATTACAGGATGCCATTTGGTCATTCCCATTCCTCATGGGATTTTGAGAGTGAATCCCTCTTCTGGAAAAAGGGATAAGGTCGAAGAATCCCCTTTCTACACAGTGAGACATCAAATGACAATCCACACCAACAGCGAGATTCGAACCTACCGTTTCTTTGCTCAATAGTATACATGGTAACCCCTCAACCAAACAAGATGGCAAATTAAACATCAGCTAATGCTTTTTTTTTTCTCTTATAGGAAGTAGGCAAAGCTATTTTAATTTTACCTGACTTTTTGGGACTGAATGGCAAGTTCAATCCCCACCGCTAGTCAATCAGAGTTAGGGGGCCCAAGACTATCACTAATTTTAAGTAGCATCCAGTGAAGAGGTGACTAACAAGTATCGCCATCTCGTGGTCCAAATGCTAACACAACATGATATTGTCTGTAATAGTGTGATTTCTACTGTCGATTTTCTTTAGTTTACGAGAAAAACCCAAGTTTTCTGGGGAAAAAAACTCTCTTGCTCGTGCCAGCGATCGACAACTAGAATCATAACTATGTCATTCTTCGCGCAGCCTGGCGCAGAGGGATTAAAAGCATTTTCCACTTAGCAACATAGGCCGGAAATCTGTAACAAAAAAAATTGTTGATCCAAGCTATTTACAATATTCCTATCCATGAGATTGAACTGCCCACTCAGTGTCTAAAAGTTAGATAGGGCTAAAAACGTCCTCGCCTACTCCCTGTATATAAGGGAATAAAAAGGCGTTAGCTGATTTTTTTTTTTTTTTTTTTGATGATTTCAGCATTACAAATTCAGAAACAATATCGCTTCTTCTAACTTGTCACCTTCAGCAGTTTAAGGAAGAGTTTGTTTTGAAGCATGGTCGTCGAACATTTTTTACCCTCTTAGGCCTGCTAAATGATCTTCTCTAGAGCAATTATTTATCATGTAAAAATATCTCTAAGAATAGTTTCTGGTTTGTAGTCTATAAAATCTGGATTAGATGTAATTGCCCTAGAAATATCTGTAAAAAACTCCTTTTCCATTTTTAATTTCTAAGCAAAAATTTATTCACATGAAGGACATTGTGTGAGTTAATTATTTAACTCACATAATTCAGATTGCTTTGATATAAATTGTTTAGTATAGATTGTTTTTATCTGTAAATTATGTTATGCAAAGTATGTTCCTAATTTCCCTTACATTTTAAATCAAAATAATTATTTGTTAAACTATTCTTAAACTGTTGCTCACTTTAACAAGTTCATACACATCGATATAAAACCCTGAAAGCAAACCAATCCAATTGCAATTTAAAAAAAAAAAAGAAAAAAAGGAAGAAACAAAACTGGTGAAATCTAGTATCTACACCACGTAGCTTGCAATAAACCAAATACGTATTAGCTAATCAGTTTTATCTCATTTTCCACTATAACTAAGTAACAATTTCCAATTTGCGAACTTACCGTTCGTACGCATTTGTTCGTAATTTGATTTGAAGAGCTAACTTCCAAGAATAAGAATTCGCATTCGTTCGTAAATGATTGATTCCGAGAATAGGAGCGCATATAAAATATAAAAAAAATATTATTTTTATACCGACCTTCAGAGAGACAAGGATTGCGATGAATTGCTTTTTTACGATAAGTAAACGAAGAAGAATTCGAAAATAGTCTATAATAGCAACAATACTGTTCATTTTTTGGTATACTGAAAAAATTATAAATTATGAATAAATTATTTACTAATCAGCATTATATTTCTATAATGAAGCGGAGATCCTTTGTGATGTGAAGTTCTAAGCTAATGACGACTAAGCCTATTTTAAAATTAGTATTTGGAACACCTCATTGCTGTGAAGCTCTCTTGTCAGTAATGAAGTTTGTAAAGTCAAACCTTCGTGTTGCTCTTAAAAAACAAACGCCTGACAGAACTTCTTCATGCTATCCTGCCATCACATCGCATCAGCCACACAAATCTGCATGAGCCTTCTGTTAGCACTAATTATGTATGTATATGTGTTATTAATATATATATATATATATATATATATATATATATATATATATATATATATATATATATATTAAAAACACTTGGAATAATTTCCACCTTGGGAAATAGAGCCTGTTCTCTTCTTGATAACCCAAATGAACTGCTTACAGAAATAAACCATCTGAAAACTTCTTTCGAAGTTAATAGATATTCCAAGAAAATCATTGACAAATTCCTTCTTAATCCTCTTAGACATCACTCAGAAGAAACAAATAGATTCAAAGGCAATATATTTATTCCTTACATAAGTACTGTTTCACACAAATTAGCAAAAATTCTAAGAAAATACAATATCAGAACCTTGTTCACTCCACTTCCAAAGATCCGTTCCTTAATTAGCCACCCAAAACCTTGTCATCATCAACTCAAATACCCTGGTGTATATAAAATATTAATGTGACTGCGATATTCCTTATTTCGGGCAGACAGACAAATCTGTCGAAATGCGTATGGAAGAACACATGAGAGACATTACTTACAAGAGACAGCGAGCGAGTGCATTATCAAGTCATATCCTTTTCTCGGCTAATCCTAATGATGATAACCAAAGTCACAAAGTCTGCTGGGAAAAATCTACTAACATCATCCGTTGCAGTGACGAAATAGAGAGAAAAATTGTGGAATCTAGAGAAATCATCTTCAATCCTGTTCATCTAAATAACAACTTAAGCTATAACCTCCCAGATAGTCATTAAGCTGTAATTATGTACTGGTGTTCACGTGATGCAGCAAACACGCACTCTCCCAACAATGCAACAAACAAAAGAACAGCTTCAAATACAACTACAACGTTTTCATGCTAATTATGTATAAGGACTGTGTTGTTCATAGTCTTTTATCCCTCAATGTTTAGTGTTTTTTTCTTTTATAATGTCACCTGAAGAAGGCGGTTACAGGCCGAAAGTAGTAGTGTGTTTATATTAAAACTTTTTTACTTAAATCTCGGTTCTAGTTATTTAATTCTTCGTAAAACTATGTATGTTAACCGAGTCAATGATCATTCTGTCATATATATATATATATATATATATAATCCTCAAGGGCTCACTCTAGTGAATACGAGCACTGCCAACCCGAGGCACCTAAAGATGGACCACGCCTTACTTCATGTAATATACACCTGTTATATTATCTGTAGACTGGTTCCTCCTCTTCTGTCCCTCTATATTTCTTTTCATCTTGCTCCTTCCCCCAATCATATTAGAGTATTCGAGGGCTAGGGGTGATTATTTCCTATTTTCCTATTTTTCCACCTCACACAGTGGGAGTCTACCTTCTCCTCAGGTACCTGCCCACCCCTAGTTAAAAATGGTGAAGACAAATGAGAACTCTATACTGCATCGGCCGTCGAGTGGGTTACCAAAGACTGCGCTGGATGTTAGGATTCCTGGACATTCAGTGACAAGTGGGATACAGGAGCAAGATCCACAAAACTTGAAAGTAATTCCTAGGAAAAAGTGGAGCATGGATGAAAATCGACAAGTCATGCAGTGCTTCTACGGTTCAAACCCCTCAGTAGTGTATTTCAGAAACAAATGTTCCAACTTTGGCTTGAACGACACCCAAATTCGAAATTTTCATTCGAAATGTAGATGCAGCAGCGCAGCTTCATTATCAAATGCAAGATATTTAGTGAACTTGAGCTAGAAGCACTGATAGTTCAAGCTGTAAAAGGAAATGTACGGACCCTGAAGAATATGAATGGAGCAGAACCAGATTCCAACGTGCAGAATGCTGAAAATCTTGAAAATATACAAATGGTTGAAAGGAAACTATCAGAGAAGGAACAAGGACTCGCAATAAAAATTAGCGAGCAAATGAACAGCAACCTAGAACGAGTCAGGCTTACAGAATTGAGACAAGTACCTCAACAAAAACTGAAGGACCTCCTACAAGA